>NC_143012.1:87818905-88118905 GCF_055824585.1 Amblyomma mixtum
ATTGCTTTTCCTTGTGCTTTGAACAAGTTCTTGGTTTTTTGTGTAATACATATATAAGCATTGAGTGACGTTTCAATAAGCTGTGGGACAGGTCATTTACTTATGTTGCCCTTTCGTCTAGCTGAGCTTTCTCGTTATAATACGGCACTTTTCTTTCCTGTGATTTCATTTTCTTCATGCCTTCGCAGTTTGTGGCAGTGTTGGAATAATAAGGTTTAGGTGTTCAGCAGCACTGAGCACTTGAAAAGTGAGTTTCTGTAGTACAAGACACGAATTTGCCTCAAAGTTGGTTCATGTTTTTCTTTTTCATTTCAGTTCCACAGGGTGCTCATGATGCTTGCAGTGGCCATGACCATCGCAGGTCTTGTGCTGATCTTTTACAGGATCGGCCAATGGAGTGTTGTAAGTTGTGGTACCAGTTATTGACTAACACACCGGGGCCTTACTGTACAGGTCTAATTTAACCATCTCTGATGTAAATTGATTCGCTCGCGTTCAGTATTCGGCAGAAAATAGCGATGTGCAAATATTCAAAATTTTTAAATATTGAATCGAACGTTCTCGTATTCAATTCGTTAAACGAATCAAATAATGGAGATTGAAAACTATTCGAATCTGTTGAAATATGTTCGCAGGTATCTGAATAATTCCCGTAAACTTTCTGAGTATTTGGCTTGAAGAAATGTTTTCGTTATCTCAATCAACTCTCCTGGAGCCAGCGCCAACTCCAATATTGCACAACTTACAGCCATGATCAGCTTGCGCAAGAAGTAGGGAATTTACAAGCCTCAGCGCTGGGACTTGTCGGGACATGCTCTATTTGTGTGGATACTCACAATGCTATCCTTAAAGATTGGGCGACTAGTTTCAAATCCCAGAGGACACTGCTGATAACCATGTCATAGTTCACAAGCCTCTTGTCTGCCAAGATGTGGTGCTGCAAGTTTATTCATAGCAAAAGTTATTTTCCTCACATGTGTGGCATACATTAGTGTTGCGTGAAGCTCAGTAGTTGCGTCCCTCTAGCGGAGATGGGCGTTGTGTCGTTCCATATCATTGCTATAATTCCACTACTGAGCATAGAGGTAGCAGTGCTGCTGCTACCGCTTCGTTGGATTTGCTTGCATGCTGCAAGTACAATGTAAAACTGTGCATGCAAGTAAGGATGGAAGCCAAGACACAAGCGGTTCTTACCTTTGAAAGCCGTTGGGGTTCCCCAAAGCAAAAAGACTGAGAACTCCTTACCTACAGGATCAATTCACTCTTATAGCTGCCAGTCCAAAGACTGGTGCCTGTATTTCGTCAGTGTGCATCTTCAGATAAGAGAACAAATGACTGCTAAGCTTAGTAGCGTTTTCATATTTATCGCAATTTTTTTTTCCAGACTGAAAATCCGCACCCTATTCTGGGTATTGTCTGCTCGGTTTTGGGATTCTTACAGGTAAACCGCTTGACTTTTGCTGCCACTGCTCTTGACACAGCTGTCTTTATTTCCTCTGCAAATGCGAAAAAGTATTAATGCAGTAAAGAACAGGTGGTCATATTCCAGAATTTGCTTTGGTTTAGCTTTGGTTTATTAGGGTTCAAGTGTAAATTATGTTTCCAGGAGGTCAATGCACATGTGCCCATTATATCTAATCTTATTTTTTGTGGTTTGCACGAGAAAATTTTTAACTCTTTTTATTATTCACTACCATCCACAATTGCTGGCCAATAGCACGCACTTTTTATTTCTAACAGCAGTTTAATCCCTTAATGTCCAGTGTTTTTAATTACTGATACATTGTTTGTACACAGTGTTCTTCTTACTCCGTAGGGTTAGAACGAAAACTTTTTGTAAACTTGCTGTCAGTAGCCATTGATTTCCAGTAGAACTGTTTGACGTAACTTCGAGGCCTCTGTGTGAAGAAAAAAGGATAGCGAACGTATAATTTCCAACGGTCCCTATCCTGATATCTCATTTTCTGATAGCATTTGGAGGATGTTAAAATATTGCCTACTGTCTCTGGGCATTCGAGTTTGAGGCCTTCGATTTGGTTTATCACGCAACTCTGGGCTATTGTAATGAAATGAACAAAGTGGTAATTGTTCTTAATTGGTGGCATATCTGTTTCTCAAACTTCAGCGTCGCTAACAGAATTTTGATATCGGCTTTTCAAAGCTGCTACATCAGCTAGCTTAATGAAGAGTTGGTAAAGAGTTTGTAGTTTTATCGTTAACTCATAATTTCAGAAGTAATGGGTTGTTATGTATGTAAGGTGATGGCCCAAATACACGAAAGCTAGGTGATTGATTCAAATTTATATAATTTCAGCCCATCATGGCCCTCTTTCGCTGTCATCCTCATGAAGATAACAGGTACATCTTCAACTGGGGCCACTGGTTTAACGGAAATGCTGCGCAGATTATTGGTGGTAAGCATCTTCGTCTGTGTGACTCTGCTTCACAAGACGTACAGCTCGAGTTTGTTTCGTTGTACAGCCCCTTTTTTCGTATAAGTGCACTGTTTGTTTGTTTCTTGCTTTCTCATGTGGTGTCCCCAGTATGAATTAAATGGGCATAAGCATACCTAACGACTTTCGTGCGGGTTTTATTGAGGCTTTTCTGAAGCAAAGTAGAAGCTTTTGCTGTTAGATATGAATAAAGCAAGTGGGCAGTTCCTTGTTATGGGCAGCTGCGCTTGTGTCCTTGCAGGGGCATAGTCTTCAGACGTACTGCGATGCCACGGATCTGAACACAAATATATACTTGGGGGCTGTACACTACAATCCCTAGACTGTATTTAGCCTAGCTGTATGCAGCTAATGCAGGAACGTGTGCATTCTAAATCATATCACTCATTAAAGATAACGTATTGCAAAACTATGAAATTTATTGGACAAATGATATCTTCTAGGTATGAGGATATGCTAGTGAAACTAATATCAGAGTGCCCAGTTACCTTTATGATGTGTCACGTCTGTTGAACATAATATTTTGGCGGCCTTTCATGAAGTTTTTCTTGTTATTTTGTCGCGTGTGCTGTGCAGTGGCCGCCATTTTCTTCGCAACGGGTCTCGAAAAGGCGCAGCTCAAGGGTGCCGACTGGTTCGTGTACATCCTGGCTGCCTTCGTTGGTTTCCACGTCCTCGTGCACATCATCATGCAGCTCCACTCGAGTCTCATGTCCAAGAAAGGCAAGTTATTCTATCTTTCTAGCCCGACTTAAACATTCCCTTCCGTCACTTATTAATCCTGTTGTGTCAAAACATTGAAAACGTGAAATCAAGGTTATAAGTTCTAGGATTTCTTCAATAATGGACCGTCCATTGCATAATTGAAAATGCATGACTGTTTGAGAGAGAGAGATGATTACAGTATAGGTACATTTTGGTTATTTAGACAATTTCAGAATGTTTTCATGCAATAAAATTTTTGACAAATACAGAGGTACATAGAGGTAAAACAGGAGCAAAATTGAAAATTACTCTACCGCTTGATAAACCCAGATATACGAATGCAGAAATTTCACTGTTTTGCCTTTAGTGTTACCTTTTACATTATTCTCTTCCAGCCTGCCCCCTGCAGTTCTGGCAGCTGATACTATAACATCATTATGATAAATATGTCCGAAAAGGCTGTTTCTGGAACTGTTAAAAGTTCACATAGTCGTTTGAGGAGATGTGAAAATCACCTACAGTTTTACGGGGTATCACAAGTGATACGCTGGGTGTTGCAAGGTCAGCTTTATTGCGCAGCGGCGAATGTCTGTTTTGTGAGAAGAGGCTGCACATTCACCCACGCACGCTCAAAGGCCTTAGTGTCTCAGATGAGGCGATGGACACCACATCAGCTACTCCTGCATCATGGGCGCCTCGGGGGTGGTGGAGCTCCTTAGGCTGGCCGAGAGAAGAGATCTGCCCTGGATCATGAGGCAGAGAAGTTTTAGGTTGTACAACTAGTCTGCGGGGATAAGAGGGTCGTGGCTGGCACGGAACGTGGTGGATTAGAGAGATGATGGGAGCGGCCTTGATCTTGCAGTGGGCGTAGTCAGGCTGATGATGATGATGTGCACCCAGTAAGTGGTAACATGGCATTCCTAAATTGCTCGAATTTCAGGCTGTGCTTAAAACTGCAGTGTCGTAATTGTGCTTGCAAGAAACACGTCCTCGGCACACGAATGGGCTTTATGAAGTTCGGAATGCTTCATTGCAACCAACCGAGAGAAGGGTGGCAGGCTGTCGAGGCTGGTAAATTTTATTGTGCGAAGGGACATCGCTGTTCTTGAAATCGAATTAAAATGGAACAGAAGCTGCCACTATAACTGTTAGAAAGATAATCGTCATAGTGGCACCACACCTAACAGTAACTCTTCGTGAGCCAGATCTTTTAGATCAACTACCAGAGGTATATCTGATTTTTGAGGACTTTACTACACACTTGTGTATATGGGCAACCCAAAAACAAATAGTACAGGACAAATGGTAGATTTAACCTACAATCATCTGCTTGCTAAACATGGTTAGTCATATACTGCTCCCTGTGCTCAAGCAAATGAGCTGCCCAAATTTTTTGCTTTACCTGATGTTTTTACCAATTTTAAAAAAAATGCTTTAAACCCTCATGGAAGGGCTGTTGCTATCAGCCTATCATAATTAACGCCAATGATCACTTTAAAGCCTAGGCACTGGAAAAAATACAAACACTTACAAGACTGGTCACTGGTTATTCTTTTAGTGCCCAAGTTATGACAGTCAGCGAAAAATCAGTACTTCCAGAATTTGCTAACAAATCTACCTACGTTCCAAATGTAATATAACAATTTTGATAATGCTGTCAAAATGCGAGAACCTGACATGTTGCCAATTAGCAACAATTAACATTTGGTCCAATTTGAGGAGCTATTTATACTTGTGGGATTGACTAAACCAAAAGCCTTAAACTTTAAGGTCTATGGCCAGTAGCGAAGTTTTTGCAACGAGTGTTTATCTATTTCTGCCACGAAAGTTGTCTGAAAATGAGATGAATTTTTGAGTGCTGGCTTCAAGTCACTCATTCACACAGTTTTTATCCACACAACTTGCTCATAGCCGTGCTGTACATATTGACTTGAAAGCGCTGGCCACTGAAAATATGTTGAGACCAAAATTTGTATTCAAGCTCTATTAGCAGCGAATACAGGGTGTGCAGACAATATGTCTGAATTTCGTGACAACGGCCATGAAAGGGTTAATTAAAGCGCTGTCCTAGATCAAGAGTTCTTAGAAAATCTTAGCCTAGATGAAGTAAATGAAAAACTTGCAGCATGTATACCTCATGCAGCAAAACTACCAATATCTCAGTATTCAAGACTTATCAGGCTGAGGCATGAAACAAAAAACACGAATGTAGACAAGTAACAAAAAAGCAAAATGTGATGTTTTCGAACGTATTCAGCACATCAAAGTCCTATAGACTTCGAATGAACTAAAGCAGATATATCCGCCTAAATGCTGGAAATATTTGCGGAAAAAAACTGCCTGAATGTAATCTAGAAACAGTTCACCCGCATGAAGGAAATTACATGAGCAGGCTCGTAAGTTGAGTGGGAACTTCTCCCTATTCACAGTTCCTCTTCTCTCACCTCCCGATGCACATACAAGCACAGAGAAACAAGGAGACATATTGGGTGAGCATTTTGTTGCGAAAGCGACACTACGCGAGTCGCCGAGCCATTTTGCGGCGCTTATCAAAGGCCATACTGCGCATGCACGACGAGCGGTGACGTCACACAGCGCACAGCTGGGGCGCCGCCGCCGCCGCTGCGCGGGTGACCCTGAGGTGCCGCCGCCGCGCTACCATGCCGGGGCCGCCACGCTGCTGCGCGGTCTCCATCGCCCCTCTTTTTCTTTCCTCGTTGCTTTCGCAATCCTCCAGGTTTAACCAGAGCTAAACCACTGCCAATTTTTTACACACAGTCTCTAGTTCTTTATGTTAGGGGATTAAATTTCAAGCTACGAAAGTTTACCTAAAAGACAGATTCGAAGTTATGGCAGCATACAGTGTAATTACTCTCCAAAAATAAAATTAAAAACATATAAATATATATTTGTGCAGAATTATATATAATATAAAAATTATATAAAATATAAATTTATATAACAGACATCTACAACCAATAATAAACAAACTGAGACTAGTAACTGCTTTTTCTTTCGGTGTGTATTGGGCACATGCGATGCATTCTTGCTACTATATTTTAATTTTTGTTGCTCGCGGTGATGTATGTCTTGTAGTTACGTTTTGCCCTGTATATTTATAATTGTGTTTACTTTTTGCCTTGTATCACGCGTTGTTTTTAACTCATTGTTCCTATTTGCTTAATCTATTGTTTTTGCCCCCCTTACTCAATGCCCTTCTGGGCCCTGTAAGGTATTTTGAATAAAAATAATAAAATAAAGTTGGTTCTGATTATATTTAGGAAAATCAATGAGGGTTCTATTCTATTTAAAACAAGGAATACAGCTGCATCCAACTCCATACCTCAATAAAGCGAGACTCTTATTAAAGAGGAACTTAAACTTTTAGGGGTTACTTTTCACATGAAACTCTGCTTTTTGCTTTTTGCCACGCATAAAAGCATTAAAGGTTGAAAAACCCGATAGGGCGCTTCAGTGGCTTTGGTGCTTGGCTACTGATGCCAAGGTCATGGGTTTGATTCCGGCCGCGGCAGCAGTATTTTGATGGAGGTGAGAAACCTTGGCGGAACACATAAGTTCACCTTTGGTTTGTTGAGTGCCTGAACTCCCGTAAGGCTCTGTTTTGATTTACCTCTGTGGTTGCAACCTGCTTTCTTGCTCCGACTGCTGACGATGGCAATTTTCGGCAGACCATGATCCTTAACGCTATCGAGTTAATACGAAGCCGGTCGTGTACTGTGAGATGTCGGTGCACGTTAAAGAACACCATGTTGTCTAAATTACTTTGTAAAAGGAAAGGAAAAAAGAGAAACATTTCATTTATTTACCCTAAGGGCCCTTTCGGGCATTACATAGGGGGGGAATACAACTGTTCAAGATTGGTTATATATATGCACATAAGCAAGAACGCACTTATAGAGTACATGTGTCGCTTTTGGAAGTCAAACACTACAATTTACAATTAAAAGTTAATGCCTCCTGCGTCATCTACATCTTAACGTATTGTTGCATCGTTACGATAACTTAATAGAGTAAGTCACGCCGAATGAGAATCAAACAACTTCATAACTTCAGCGGCTTCCAGGATAATAAAAAATAGCGGGAATGCTGGTCTGCAGCTGTGGCTCTAATTGTGACACATAGAAACATTTTGCTTCATCTGCTCTACAAGGTTCACCTATCGGTGCCCTTCATTCGCAGAAATGCGTGCTCTTTACTTCCAACACCGCTTGTCTATCAGGCTGCTAAAGAAAGCCATGCAATTGCTAATATATTTTAAAAGTATCGTTTAAAAGAAGCTTATGAATCCAGTCTTTTTTCTTCACAGCTGCTTCCAATGACATAAAGATGCAAGACATGACAGCAGGCAACGGTGTTCACGCTGTCGAACCTGGCCGGGATTTACAACCACCAACAGATGCCCCGGTATGCAATTTATTCCTCCTTGCATCGTATGGTAGTGATCTTCTGAGCATATCCATTCGTTGCATCCACGGTAAAGCTTTTCGCATTTGCGGTCTGTCGACAGACTCTCAATTGCTGCTCTCGTTGAAACTTGAGACTGTAATTGGTGGTGCTGCTCAGGGGAAAAGTTGATCATTACAAGCACTTTTGCACACAAGCTGACCTATATTATAGCTTTGCCTGTTGCAACCAGCGGCATTTATGACAGTTCAGTGGATATGTGCCATGAGCTTGCATAAGCCCTTAGTCCCGATAGCAAGAAATGAGGACACTTGACGAAGGTCACTTTACAACTAAAATTAATTCCTTTGTTTATCTGTATTCAGTACAAGCTAGTCAGTAGCTATTGTGGAAGCCACGTAGTTCACTAATCATGAGTTACTTGCTGTAAGTGGGTATTGTCTGTTAGGTTCTTATAAAATGAGGACATGAAAAATACAAACCAAGAAGTGAACGGACCGATGTTGCATTTAATGCATGACTGGGTCGTATGTTCTCGGCGCATCTGTATCCAAGATAATCCATGCTCTGGAATGCAGTACAGCAGTTCTCATTGCTTATTTGGACTACTTTTGAAAGGTGTATGCCATCTCTTTCATTTGTTCTAGGGAGGAGGCTTCAGACGCTTCATTCTCGGTATCTACCTAGTTGTGGCCATACTCGTCGTAGCGGCGTTGGTTTCGACCATTTGGTTCAGCACGGCACCGTGATATGTCTTCGAACATGATGACAGAGTGCAAATAAGACGAGAAGATCACCTCAGCATGCAAGCAACATCGCCAAATTCTTGTGTGTGCTCCACCGATGTTTAACTGTCCTCTAGAAACCACAAGGAGTCCTTCTCGTTGTTGGCGGATCAAGCAAGATTGGCTCAACATGTCAACACCTGCGCTCGTTTTCACCTACTCGTGCACCGACGGGCCACTGACACCAACCACTGCCGTCTTCATCATCGCTGCTTATGCCTTGGTTGGGTACTAAACGACCCTGACTGTGCGTGTTGTGGAATGCACTACAAAGACAACGAATGTGCTTGACCTTGAGCGCGTTGTGCTTGTCTCAGAGACGTGTCGCAAAATGCGCACATGAACCCAACACCAGTGTGATCACGGACAAAAGTGCCAAGGCTGTTTTTTACGAAAGGACTGCTATTCTTGAATGCTTGTTTGCCTTATTTAGAAGTTTTCAAGTTTTATGTTGCTTTACTTTCTGCTACTTCTTACGTGTTTTATTGATGTGTTTGAACTTAACTAGTACTTAGTGTGAGCAAAGCTACCCCTTTGCATTGGGCCTTCAGCAGTGTTCAAGGGGTTGATTTTTAAAGCAAAGCGCTGTTGATTCTAAAGCGTGAATCTCCTGTAGCTACCTGCGTGACACCACGTTCAGTAATTGTGGCGCACTGCTCGAAGTGTCCGCTCATATGTGTTATGTTCTGCGTGCTTCTACCTCAACTCACAATTCTAGAGCAAAATGCTGTGGCTAGCACAGCAAAAATGCTGGCCCTTAGATACACGTTGTTTGCTTCAAAGCATTTACGTAGGATGACACCAAAAAAATTATCCACGCTGCTGCGAAATTCTTGCAAATCAGTGTTAATGAATACATGGTGTAAATAAGGAAATAATATATTGTGTTAATAAATAGTTGTTTTTTGATATGCTTCAATTTTTTTTCGTTTCTTCTTCAATATGAGGAGGAAAGATAATTCGTATGCCAGCCAATGAGGGTTCAGTCCAGCTTAGCAGCTGAAACCAGAAATGGCTGTGTCGTCATACGTTCTGGTACAGGTGGTGACCGCGATAGCACGAAGCGTTGCACGAACATTGCAGTGATATCTAATCGCAATGTTGGCATAATGTGAATACTGTCCCCTTGAAATCACATTCAGCTAGAAAATTGCAGCAACATTACTGCCATGTTTGAACAGTGTTGCTGCATCATTGCTGAACAGTTTCAGTAGTGATTTGAAATGTTGCTGGAAACAAATCAATAATCCAAGAATCATAACACATATGCATGGATTGCGTGCGGGGGGTGCGAGGTTCGATCCCTGGTGCCACCGGGGTACAATGGATGCAAGCTTTGTCTTGGTCTGGTGTTCGGCTTCTTTAGGGCTAAATGCTTGGGAGATAGGTCTTCGACCCCACTTTGAGTAGAAAAAGGACCACTGTGGGCTTTACCCCACAAGGTGGCTTTTGGTCCCTCGCAGATAGATATGCACTGAGGGAAGGTGACGAAACCAAAGGACCTTTTCCAAGCATTTTATCACAGAAGAGCCGAGCACGAGGCAAGGGGAAATTTCTACCCATTCGAAAGCCTGGTGGCACTGGCGATCGAAACCCGAACCTTTCAAATGAGGCGGCTGGTCAAGCACATGGCCACATCTTTGGTGAAAGATGGCCGCCCCTACCAACACGGCAATTTCCCAGAACGAGCTGGGTTATCTTTCCGAGGTTTGAGGTTCCATCAGGGCCTAGTACCAGGCTGGGAGCACCCTCATACCTATTGGACTGGTAGGTGCCCGGTGACACCGGAGTGCCTCCCACCGTTTTGGAGGATGCTAAACCACAAGGCCAACCATAGTTGGATGGGGCGAGGGCACTTCGTGCCCTCGCACAGACCAAGCTGAACACTGAAACTTGTGGGCTTCCTGTGGTATGGCTTGAGAAGGTTCCAGGCGTTGAAGCCCTACTAGATCAGCCTGGCACCAGGCCGGGGATTCACTCGTACCTATTTTACTGGAAGGAACCTGGCGAGACCCATGACTGATGCCTCCGCATGCCTCAGTGGATCCTCCACGATGGTGCCATCCATAGATGCATGCACAAAGCACATGAAGATTGTGCCCCCTGTTTTTCAGTAGTTTGGCCAGTCATCGGACAAGGACTGGCAAGAACGATAGCACTTAAATAGAGAAATAAACCTGCAAAGTTAGTAGCAAGACCTATTTTAGTGCTCTTTAAAATGACCCCGGACAAAGAGAAGACACTTCCAGGCTATACTCAGTAATGCTAGTATCTTGCATGGGTCCCTACTAAGGTGTATCCCAAGTGCTGAAAAGTAAAAAAAAAAAAGAAATAGGAAATCTCAAGGAAAACAATATTTGCAAAAACAAACATGTTGTACCTGCTTTTGTAAGCAATCATTGATACCATACCCATGTTTTGCCAGAAATATATGGACATGACAGATGGGATTTCAATGAAATTTGTACTTATCGATGCAAAGCTATGACCACAGGAGATGATGCCAGAGTATGTGTTTGCGAAAAAAACAGCAAAGTTTATTCAGCGCTGAAAATCGCCGGCATGATCACATGTCATTCACGTTTTTTTCAACATTTTGCTCTTCCCAGGCGAACATCTGCAAATTGTACTCAACATAAAAGGAGAAAAATGTGGCTACGGATAGGTTAATTACAGCAATGCTAGTTCACCATACTAAAACTGTTGCATTGGTAGTGTCGCGACGACGGCCTGCTGATGGCCAAGCTGAATGTGTCCCAGTATGTGCTGCGCCCACCAAGCACAACGTACCAAAATGGCATCTTGCACTTGCAGCAGCTATCTATAGGTTTGACAAAGGTTGGTGTATGGAGAGGGGTTAGTGTCCCAAAGCGAATCAGGCTATGAGGGACGCCGCAGCAGAGGGCTCCAGAAATTTGGATCTCCTGAGGTTCTTTAACGTGCACTGACATCGCACAGTACATGCGCCTCTAGAATCTCGCCTCCATCGAAATGCGACCATCACAGCCGGGATCGAACCTGCGTTCTTCGGGCCGGGAGCCGAGTGCCATAACCACTAAGCCACCGCAGCGGCGTTTGACAAAGCACTGCGGTGAATGACTTTTGCAGAAAAAGTTCCTTACCTTTGCTTAATCCGTGATGAGGCATAGCGTAGCCAATCAACTGCATACGTCTTCATATCTTAGCAAAAATTTTGTAATCCACATTTGCCAAGGTGCCACATTTGCCACATTTGCGTAACCTTCTACGGAGCGCAGTTTTCCGTTATCAGTAGTTTTCGGAATTAGCACTGTGCGGCTTTTTGTAAAAATTCAGGGGGCACTTTGGCTCTCTAAAGTGCTGCAAGGCGAAAGCGTTTCCTGGCCACTGTTTGTTTTTATTTACTTTTTTATTTTTCATATTTTCTTTTTTATTTATTTTTTGCTCCTTTTCTCAATTTTATTTTTATTTTCACATCTTATTTTTGTTTTATTTTTATTAACTTTTATTTTATATTTTCATTTTCTTGACTTTACTCCTTTTATTTTATTTATGAAGCCCATGCATTAATGCGCCTTTATTCATGCTGGAACCTTGAGCCTTTTAAGCAGTGACGCCGAAAGGCGGACGAATCTGCCGACGCGTCTGTCGACACTTCTGCCGACGCGTCTGTCGACACAGCTGCCGACGCGTCTGCTAACGGCAGTATGAGGCATTAAAGGCTTTCGCCTTAAAAGACTGCGGAAGGGCTCCTATATCCAGCCCCACCCTGAAGACCCGCAGCAGGAGAGTAGTGAGAACAGATTTTAAAGCCTTGTAAAATTCGCCTGAAATTCCGTCAGGGCCAGACTGATCAATTGCATGTTGCACCTCTTCCGGCGTGAAAGAGCCGCTAATAACTGAACAATCGTCTTCTGATAAAGGGCTCACTAAGGTGCTGAAATTCGCAAAAATTTCCGAATTACGCGCATCAGGTGAAGCACTAAACAAGTCTATGCAATAATCCACAAATATACGGTCATCACCTCATTTGTAGAAGAACTTGCTTTGGGGCTAGTTGGTTCATGATTGAAGTTCAGAATGGCGCAAAAGACACACACACAGGAAAAATAGGGGATGACACAAAGGCGCAGGAAAAATAGGGGATGACACAAAGGCGCTCTTTGTGTCATCCCCTATTTTTCCTGTGTGTGTGTCTTTTGCGCCATTCTGAACTTCAACCTCATTTGTACTGGACACTAGTTTGTTTCCATTGGACATTATCCCCGAAATCAACTTTACTGTCGCATGACGGCGCTCATGAAGCAAAGCCTGTCGTGTCGGGTGCTCACATTGCAGATCACGCTTGGTACGAGATCGAACACGGGCACCCGTGTAGCGTTTTGCATCAAATCTTTAACTCACTTTTGCGACTAGCAAATTCATCCGTATATAAGCCCTGCAGGTGCTTCGCATTCTATTTCATACAGGTTGTACAAATTTTTCCTGAGTGTCTGCTCCTGATGTTTCCTGTAAAAGGAACTCACGGAACCAATTTCTATAGCTGTAGCACGCACGTCCTGCTTAAACATTTCCCAAGCGGCGAACAACGGCATCTTGCTCAAGAAACAGGATTCCAGTTGTGAGCGGACGCGAATGACGAATTCTTCATCATTAATTACGGAGGAGTCCAGCTTCAAGAGCGCCCATTTCGGCCTAAATTTTGAACAATCACTGCCTCCGAGGAGAGCAACCACCATACAGTGATCAGAGAACGAAACTGGTAGAGTATCACAGACCAATCCTCGGGAGACAAGCGCGAAAGACGCATAAATTCGATCTAGGTGAGCGTGAGAATGGCCCTGAATGCATGAATAAGCTGGAACCAGGACATGAACTTCCGGTATCAATGCGCCCTGCATATCTTCTGTATATAACAAGTGACAAAAATGCACCGCTCCTATCCCTAGGTCCATCAGGAGCGGCACGATCAACACAGTCGCATAAACAATTAAGGTCACCCATTAGCATAACGTGCCGGTCACAGTCCAGTAAGCTGCAGCTATGCCTTCAAAAAGACTAATGCGCTGTGGCACAGTATTAAATGCATAGACATTAATTAGTCGCCATGGCTTTCCATAGAGCAGAAAATCGCAGCTATCAACCGGCCCTCAATAGTGTAGGTCAAGCCCGAACAAGGAAGTGTCTTGCGCAGAAACAAACAGCAACACAGCATGCGTCACGAGGACATTATATTCTGATAAAAAGGGCTGCAGGGCCACCTCGGTATCCTCCTCACTTTCAATTTTCGTCTCCTGGACGGAGATAACATCAAGGTGCCTGCTGCAGAAGAGTCGGCGGAGTGGCACCTGCCTCTGGCGAGACAGAAGGCCCCGTAAATTGTGTTGCGAACACTAATTATTCGGAAGCAGCCATGATGACTGTAACAACTATGCCTACAGTTGCATATGTGCCTGTCGGTAGACGGCGAAGCCGCCTTAGAACCACCGCCAGGCCTCCTGGACCGCGCGAACGTCGGCACTCCCCCTTGTGCCTCGACGCTCGACGCCGACGGCGATGCGTGCTGCGCACCGGGTCCTCATCGTCACTCGTTTCGGAAACGCAGGACGCACGGAGCTTCTGAAGCGGCTCGTCTGCGGAACCAGGTTTATCATCCGCTGGAAGAAGGCCCTGATCCGGAGGCTGCTGGCCAGCAATGACAGCAGGAGGCGAAGTGTCCGCCGTGGCATCCGTAGGGGCTTCAAGGACGGCGACTGGTTCGCCGCCAGCAGCAGAACTCGGTGCCTCACACCGAGGCGGCGCTGCATGGTCATCCGCCGGTTCTTCACTCCGCGTCAGCACTTTGGGGAACAACCTGCCCACTGACGTTCGAAGGCTCATGCTACAGCGGTGACTGGCAAGTTTCCAGTAGCGTCAAGTACTTCTGTAGCCTCCATGATGTTCCTGTAGAGCGTCGTCAGGGGGCCGCACGCGATGCCGCAGCTTGTCGGCATACGTCACGACGCCCTAGGCCTCCGTTGTGTGGCCGAAACGCCGGCAGTCGTCAAACCGCGGCGTACGACAGTGCCGACGAATGTGTCCAACGCGGATGCGACGTAGACACAGAGGTGAACTGCCCGGAATGGCTCTGAATGCCGCACACAGTCAGCTGATGTGGAACGTCACTAACGCCGACTCCTTCAGCAAGGGAAAGGACGACATCACGGCTTAGAGTTCTCATCTGTTCCACGTCTGAAACTTTCCAATTTTCCGCCGAGATAGATGTCACCTTCCCGTACGCCTGGAGTTCCTCACGGATGAAGCACTCTTCCAAGAGCTCGGAAAGCCACAAAAGCTTCAGCTTCACCTCCTTCGGTTCCGGATCAACAACAGCGGCGGCTCTTCACCAAGAGGTCGCCGCAGGACACGAGCTTTTCTTTTGATTGCGCCGATTCGCAAGTAACCATTCAGACGTGAGACATCTGGAATTGTCCGATAGAGCTAATTTCTTTGAGGTCCACGACGTTTCTCAGCGAGTCTCTGAAATCCTGTACGGGCGCCCGGCAAGGTCTGCATGCAGGAAAACGGAGTCGGTCACCATGCAGTTTACCGGTTGGTAGTCGGGGCAGAACGATACGGTAGTCATTACTGCCGGCAAAAGCCTGAACAGTACCTCGGCCAGACGCCGATTGAACCCCTTTTGTGCGGAGAACATCGAGGAACGCGTCCGCTTCGAACAACGTCTCCTTTCTCCTCCACGCCAGCTGGAAAGTTTGGAATGATCAAAGGCGCGTCTAGTGAATACAGTGTCTTCGTTCACTCCCATCGACCTCCCTTCCCGTTATCGCGAGGTTTAGGTGTCCGCCGAGATATGCGACACATATACATTTTCTTTCCTCAAAAACAATATTACCGACGAGCAAGGCGTAGAGCAGCGTGGCGGAATGGTCACGTGGCCAAATATGGCGGTGGTCATGCTCCCGCGCTGTTAAGCGTCTATAAATGCGCGCTTGCCTTGGCGTGAATGCTATGCAGTCCTCTAAGGACAAGTGACATCGACAGGAAGAAGCGAGAAAGCGACAACGTGCACAAGAGACGCCAGAACAGCGTGAATAACGTCTTGCAAAGCGTCGTGCTAAGGATGCAGCTCGGTGACGTTCTACCTCGCAGAGTGGTTCCACGTCATCGGTCACCGATGAATCTCAACACCTGACTGCTCAGGAACACCGCAATGCTACCAGGCGAAGGCAACGCGCCGAAAATTGCCAGAAGAACGCGCACACCATTGCTTACGCAATTTAATTACCCGGTTTAACCGGAGCTAAACCACTGCCAATTTTTTTTTTATCCTGTAGCCTGAATCGACGACGCATTAGAGTGCTTGCAGGGAGCGGAGTATTTTTCGTCCTTAGACACGCTCCGGTTACTGGCAAGTCCCTATGGCTGCCGCTGACCGGCCGAAAACCGTCTTATTCATTAAATGTGTTGCCATTCGGCCTGTGTAATGCCTCAGCCATATTCGAGAGAGTGATGGAGAATATTCTCCGTGGACTCAAACAGGAAACATGTCTATGATATCTGGGTTACATTTTTGTTTTTTTTTTTTCCAAAAGTTTTTCCTTCCGATTTACTGCGCCTTCGCCGCGTACTCATGTGAATTACTGAAGTTACATCCAGACCCACAAAAGATCCATGTGTGCTGGATGGAAAGTGCCTCTTGAGTCGATGTATTAACATGAGAATGGAGTGCATATTGCAACCGCGCAAAACGACGCAGGACGAAGAGAAAAAAGCACAGGACAAGACGCGGACTGTACTCCATTGTCAACCACCAACTAGCCCGCCTTCACTTGTTACTTGTATTAACATGAGCTCAGTTAGTCCTTGCAGATGCGATAAGGAGCAATGTGGGATCAGCACTGGCAAGCCAAATTTGAGTTGGCCGATATATGCCCCAGAAGGGGCCTACGTATATATTAGAGCGTTTGCCCCAGCCCCCCTTGCTCATATCAGATCCACAGTGAAAATTTTGACCAAACTCGCCAACTTATTTTCCTCATCCGCCCTTAACCATCCTTGATCGCATTGTCTCGACTGCGCTTGCCAAGTACTGTTTCTGGAATGGTAGCTTAGAGGGTGTTTTTTAACGAAGTTTATTGAGTCAGGGCATAAAACGTTATAACTGAAGGATGACGAGGATGCTTAAATAAATGAGAAAAGTTTCCTTCATCTAATGAAATCGAGGACTGAACGATGATGAGGTCCCTGTGTCCAAGCGGTGTAAGAAGCACTATTATTCGGCGACAGACCAGCCGCCGCCAGGTGCCGAATTCTTGCCGGCTTCGGCGCCGCGCAGACCCACTGCAGATGGTGGATCTCGGATTCAAGATTTCGGTTCTGCTAGACTGGACACCCGGGGCGCGGTTATAAACCTTCGAATTGCGGGCACTTTCGTGTCACAGCGGGAGTTAGGGCCTAGGGACAAACACTGAGACGGCAGAGGAGGTCGCAATAGCACTAGCTTGCGTCGGTTCCAAAGCTAAATACGTCATAAGCGACAGCAAAGCTGCAGTCCAAAAATTTTAGTAGAGGGAGAGTCTCTGCCCTCGCCGCCAAAATTTTAAGACAAGCGAAATTGAATAGAACAATCAATAT
This sequence comes from Amblyomma mixtum, assembly GCF_055824585.1. NCBI lineage: Eukaryota > Metazoa > Arthropoda > Arachnida > Ixodida > Ixodidae > Amblyomma > Amblyomma mixtum. The sequence goes on from NC_143012.1 coordinate 87,835,887, forward strand.
AATCTCGACCCCCGCACATGAACCTGTCCGTGGCAACGAGGCGTCCCACGAGGTGGCTCGAGATCTCTACCACCGAGCTGCACAAGACGGGCCACCGCTACCCACACCCAATTTTATTTTATTTTTTTATTATTTATTTATCTTTTACCCACAGCGCCATTTGGCATTACAGTGGGGGGGTTGATACAGTAACACAGCGCATAAATGCTGAGAAAACACGTCATTCCAGAAATAGAGGACGATAAGTGCAAGAAGTGCGGGGCGAGAGGGTCCCTCGACCACATAATATGGGAGTGTAGCCAATCCCCAGGCAGGGCAAACGACGTTAATAGTAAAGACGCCTGGGAGACCTTGCTCCGGAGGTCGGACCCTGAGCTCCAGCTCACCGCCGTCCGACTGGCTGAAGAGGCCGCCGGGATACAAGAGATCCCGGCCAGCATCTGACGCGACTACCCCATTCGGCCGGATCTCTCCTGATCCTCCTCCCTCAACTGAGGGTGTAGGACAGGGGAGGTCTGGATGAGGTAGTCTCATTCTGTTGGACAATAAAGGTTTTTCACTCACTCACTAGGGCCAACCCTACTCGGATCCTCCGAAGCGCAACCTCCTCTGCACGGGTAAGACCGCAGGGGAGGGTTACTGCACATGAAGCGATCAGAGCTCGTGTGCGGCGCCGGAAGTGTTCCTTTCTTGTTAAAAGGAGGGTGGTGTCATCCAGAGTGAGGACTTGACGCAAAGACGAGGTTGGGGTCGTAAGGTGGGCCGCAGGGCTTTGCACGGCTGCGCGGATGCACGGCTTTGCACGGCTTTGCGCGCTCAGCAGGTTTCGTGGGACCCATTCAATACAGATTGGCGGCGGGATGTGTGCCGCGAGATGATTTTTAAGGCGGAAGCCTTTAATGCCTCATCGATGTAAGCAGGAGTTGTGGACAGAGATGTCACGCTTTTCAATTCGTCCACATGGTCGTGACGTCACAGTGCGCGAATTTCAAATGGGGCCAATTGTACTTTGGCTAGTAACCATGCCACCAATTAAAGGGATCGTATAGTGATGCTCCAACTAAGTGGGACTCAGTTTAGTTCATTGCTTAATTACCCAATTAGCCTAATTAAGCTTTCTAGTCAGACCAGATTATTAAATAAAACCGAGAAGAAATTTGGTCGAGTTCGGGAATCGAGCCAGGGTCTCCGGAGTGCCAGACGAGCACGGTAACCACTTCGCCATGCCAGCTCGATGGTTTGTAATGAACAAAGGCGCGTCTAGTGAACACGGAGTCTTCGTTCACTCCCATCTTCCCCCATTCCCTTAAGGCGAGGTTCAGGTGTTCACCGAGATATGCGAGACAGACACATTTCCTTTCCTCAAAAACCAATTTCCCCGACAAGCAAGACGTAAAGCCGAACGGGCGATGGCGTTCTGTGGAATCCCTGGCAGCGTTGCAAGACGCTGTCGCGTTCCACTCTTAGAGGTGAAACTTAACGTCGTAATCACACATCAGTGATACTAGCAACAACACCGCTTTCGCCTCTCCGCACTTTAGGTCAACAAAGTACCCCTGAATTTTTTAAGGTGTAAGCCTTTAATGCCTCATCGTTGTAAGCAGGAGTTGCTGAGAGAAATGTCACACTTTTCAATTGGTCGCAACGGTCGTGACGTCACAGTGCGCGAATTTCAAACGGGGCTAATTGTACTTTGGCTAGTAACCATGCAACCAATTAAAGGCATCGTATAGTGATGCTCCAAGTGAGTGGGATCGAGATTAGTTAATTGCTTAATCACTAAATTAGCCTAATTACCCTTTCAAGTCAGGCCAGATAAATAAACACAACGATTAAGAAATTGGTCGAGTTCGGGAATCGAACCCCTGTCTCCGGAGTGCGAGACGAGCATGCTAACCACTACGCCATGCCAGCTTGATTGTCTGGAATGAACAAAGGCGCGTCTAGTGAATACGGTGTCTTCGTTCACTCCCATCTTGCCCCTTCCCGTTACGGCGAGGTTTAGGTGCCCACCGAGATATGGGAGACATTTCCTTTCCTCAAAAACCAATTTACCGACGAGCAAGGCGTAGAACCGAACGGGCGATGGCGTTCTATGGGCTGTCGCCTTTCACTCTTAGAGGCAAATTTTAACATCTTAACAACGCATCAGTGACACAAGCAGCAACACCGCGCTAAAGGCTTTCGCCTCACCGCACTTTACGCCAACAAAGTGCCCCCCTGATTTTTTTTAACTCATGGCGAATTTGTGCGGCGTCACTGACACGTCACTGTAGGCCTGTGACGTGAAGGGCGCCGGTGCACATTACAATGCGGGCCGTAGGTAGCAAGGGAACGGTGATTACAGCGGTAAGTGCCTCTTGAACTGCACACAAGGAGGAAGGAGACTCTGGGAGGCGAAACCTGGACGTTCTGTTCAGAGCTGGCATGCAAGGGCAGCAAGAAAACTTTATTTACAAAGGAATTCGGGGCACGCCCCAGGGTCCCCGCACGACCCCACTGCACTCAAGTGTTTATGTTCCTGAGGTCCATAACACTGGCAGCACGGCCGGTGGCGATGGTCTGCACGGCCGGGTCCTCCGAATGCAGCAGGGTCTCCCAGTCCTCCCAGGTCTTGAGGTTCTCTAGGTCCCGCGGGGGAGGGTCCGCCGGGCAGAGGGAAAGGATGTGGAGGGAAGAAGCGAAGGGTTCTGGGCATAGGGCGCAAGCAGGAGTGGGGAAGGAGGGATGATAGTGGGTTAGGGTAAGGGGCGAGGGGAGAGTATGTGTTTGTAATCTGAGCCAGAGTGTTGCGTGTCTGTTATCTAGGGAGGGGTGGGGCGGGGGGTAGAGCTGGCGAGAGGCTCTGTATGCCTGGGTCAGCTCACTGAATGAGTGCATGCGATCCTTCGTGAATCCCCGATCCGAGGCCACCTGAGCCCGGTTTAAAGAACCTCGGGCTAAAAGGTTGGCGGCCTCGTTTCCGGGATTCCCGGAGTGCGCAGGCACCCATATCAGCTCCACTTGGCGGGGCGGGTGTGCATCGGGCGAGTCCAGTATGCCAAAAGCAGGGACATGAACTCGGCCTCGAGCAAAATTTAGAATCGCAGTTTTAGAGTCAGTTAAAATATACCGGGCTTCCGTGCGGGTTATAGCAAGTGCAATGGCGGCTTCCTCTGCAGCCTCTGGGGACGTATCTGGAGGGAGAGGTAGTGTGAAGAGGGTGGATGAAGAGGAGTCCACCGCAGCTGCTGTCGCTTCATCACCCGTGCAGGCAGCGTCCACCCATACGGCGTCCGGCTGGGGGCCGTACGCTCGATGGAGTGCCTTCGCACGGGCTCTGCGGCGCTGCTCATGGTGGGACCCTGGATACTTTGGTCAACTTATAAAACGATGGAGTCATACGAGGGATGGGCGTCTTGTTCAGTAATTCGTTCGCGAAACGACGACGCCGTACATGATGGCCGACGTAGATCAATTGGTTTGTTGTCGATTAGCTGCACAAAACGCCAGGGAGGGGAGAGCTGGCGCAGGTGGCTGTAGAATGGAGTGCCATGAAGCATATGCCCTGAGTGCACAAGTTGTGTGTGTAAAGATGAACTTAAGCCAGAGAGCATCACGTCGTTCCTGCCTCAGCTCTTGATGTGTATTCAGCTGCGTATGTTCTTTTAGCGCCACGATCGAGGTGATACGGGGAAGGTGGTGGTGGTGGTGAAAAACATTTATGGGCAATTAAATTTTTTTACACAAAGGTGATTGGGGTAGGACCCTATTCGCCCTTTCACCTCACAGTACTAGGTGGAGCCCCTATTCCGGGGTTCCATTGGCAAGCAACGCCGCCCGCGTCCGTTCAACCAAGGCCTTTTGGCTCTTTAGGTCTTGACAGCCGAGCAGGGCCGCCTCCCAGTCCTCTCTGGTGTGGTTGGGGTTGGGGGGGATAGATGGGTTAGATTGACACGCCCAAACCATGTGGAAGGTGTCAGACACCTCCCCACAGAACTGGCACGTGCCATCAAAGGATGTATTGAAATGTTTAAGCACCGCCGGGCACAAGACAGTGTTTGTGAGAATTTTGATGAGGAGGCGCTCGTCAGCGCGATCCAGACCTTTACAAGGGGCCGGGTAGCGCCGGTGCTCCTCCTTGTAGTAATCGGTGATTTGTTTGAATGTAATGGCCAGATTGTCTGATTGGCAGTACCCTTCCAAGGACAGGGAGATATCCCGGGGAGAGAGTGCGCGGGCGGCCTGATCGGCCTGTTCGTTTCCCTGGAGTCCCTGGTGACCAGGGGCCCAAATCAGGTTGCGTGGAGTTGGATCTTTAGATCGACAGCTATATTCCAGTATGCGCCAGGCAAGCGGGGGAGCCCAGCCCAACTCGTAGTTCCGACAGGCCCCTCGCGAGTCGGTGGTGATGTGTTTTGACTTGGGATTCGTGAGAGCCAGAGCAATGGCAATCTCCTCCACGTGTGTTGCGCTGTAGGCTTTGAAAGTGTGCCCGTTAACTGTGTTTGTGTTGTGTACGACTGCGGCCGTGTACCACCCCCCGTGGTGTGGGCCGGCAACGTCTACGTAATACACATGTTCTTGGTTACCATAGTATCGCGCCAACGCTTCCGCGCGCGCCTGGCGACGACCGCTATGGTCTTCTCTGGACATGTTGAGGGGAAGGGGTCGGACCCGGAAGGCGCGTCTCCAGGGTTCTGGCACTCTCTCCCTTTCCTCAATGTGGTAGTCGTGTTTGATGTGTAGCCGGTCCAAGAGGCGGCGACCGGACGTGGTCTGTGCAAGACGCGTGTATTGGTTGACTAAGTGGGCCTCTCGAAGCTCCCGGAATGTGTAGTCGTCGACTAGGGTTGCCGCTGCTTGCAGGCAGGACTCCATGTGGCCCAGGTTACCTTGCGTGGCCCAGATTGCAATGTCATCCGCATAAAGAGTGCAATGTATCCCGGGCAGAGAAGACAATTTTGAGGGAAGGCGAAGCATTGTCAAATTCAAGAGCATGGGAGACAGGACCGCGCCTTGAGGTGTTCCCCTCGAGCCGATGGTGTATGGCCCGTGTTCCGCATCTTGTATGCGTATATAGGCTTGACGGTCTGTAAGGAATTGACTTATGTAATGGAATGTTTTGTGGCCACAGTTGGTGCTACTGAGGTGGTCCAGGATTACTTCGTGTTTGACGTTGTCGAATGCGCCTTTAAGATCCAAGGCCAGGACCACCTTGTCGTTGTGGGGACATTCGACAGGATCTAAAATGTCGTGGTGGAGCTGCAGAAGTATATCCTGTGCTGACTTTTGAGGACGAAAACCGAACATGGTGTCCGCGAAAATGTGCTGTGTTTCGAGATAATCGGAGAGTCTGTCGCGCACCATCATCTCCATCAGCTTGCCGACACAAGACGTGAGAGAGATGGGGCGAAGGTTCTCCACATCGATAGGTTTGCCGGCCTTCGGGATGAAGGCCACGAGAGCCGATTTCCAATCGAGAGGGAGAGGAGACTCTCCGTCCCAAATGCTAGTGATGACCCTCATTCCCTGTCGATTAACAGCTTCAAGGCGATCCCATTGAGCTCTCTTCGAATGCTCAAATCGGGCTTGGTAAACGAGGCGCGGCTGCAAAACCACCCCCACCAACTGCCATGCAACATTAAAGCGGGCGCCGCCTGTTTAGGAGCAATGCGTCTAATCAGACCTAACGCCTCAATCGCTCGCTTTCATGCGAAGCATATTACTAGAGCTACAACACAGCCCGTCAAGCGCGGCGGTGGAGCTACCATGACCACGTGACACCACGTGACAACATGACGTCACAGCAGAGCAGAGATGGGCTGCCGGCTCGTGCGGTCGGCCGCGGCGATGGAGGCTCCACATCAGAGGCGCTGCAGCTGACCACGTGACGCTACAGCAGCGGTATAAAGCTCGCGCCGAACGGGTGGTGGCGTTCCTCCCTTCCTTTACGGTGTGGTTCGGGTGTCCACCGAGATGACAGAGAATTACTGCGTCATTTCCTTTCCGCCTAGAAGCAGGGCTGATTTGAGCGACGACCAAGCCTAGCCATCAATATGCTTCGCATCTGACTAGGCTTAACCTTAGCTAAACCTCAGCCATTTTTTAGCTCGAGAAAGCCAAGCAGTCCCTGATCCTCACTCGTGTAATGTCAAGCCCAAGATTTTTACAGTCGAAGTTTTATGAAGTGGAGTTCTGAGTAGAAGCAGACGAATTGGTGCCGCAGCGAGTTTACAGCTTCCCTGTGGGTTGGCGACTGACACGTATACGTCGGTTTTGCTCACTGAAAGCTGAAAGCCAATTGAAGAAGCATAAGTTGACGCAAGATATATGGCTCATTGTAGGGCGGAGGCTTGAATCATTAACCCGCCTCGGTGGCTCAGTGGTAAGGCGCTCGTCTACAGAGCCGGAGTACCCGGGTTCGAACCCGACCGCGGCGGCCGCGTTTCGGTGGAGGCCGAACGCAAAAGGCGCCCGTGTACTGTGCGATGTCAGTGCACGTTAAAGACCCCCAGGTGGTCGAAATTATACCGGAGACCTCCACTACGGCACCTCTTTCTCTCTTTCTTCTTTCACTCCTACCTCCCTCCCTTCCCTTACGGCGCGGTTCAGGTGTCCGCCGATATGTGTGAGACAGATACTGCGCTATCTCCTTTCCTCAAAAACCAATTTACCAATCAGCGTTCTCTTAAGCTGGCTTGAGATTACCGAGTGAAGGGGATTGATTCTACAAACGAAGAAGAGGTTAGCGCGAGACATGGGACCGAGAAGAAGAAATGATTAATTGGCTCGAGCTCTGAGCGTCACCTGATCGGCGAAGCCCATTGTCCCGCTACCACCGACGTCGGCCTGCAACGATAAGCCGTGAAGATGGCGGGTCAGTATTTCCATACGTTGCCTTCCCTTCTGAAGCAGCTGGCGTCTGTAACCGGTAGCTTTCCAGAGCTGCAGCAGGAGTTACAGTTCTTCTATGGGGGCCTTAAAGTTTCGCGAGGCTTAACCAATCCCGCCCTGTAACATCTGCAAGATATCACTGCTGTGGGATTAAAGCGATAACAGACCGGAAAAAAGGGGGGGGGGGACTTAAAAGGAAGTGTATCTAACCGGAAGCTTTCAGGAGCATCACTATGCGTTACAAGAGCCTCGAAAGGCTCTGTGGGCCTTCAGCTGCACGTTCAGAGAAGCTTCATTGGGGAGATAGGCTTCTTCGCTCGTGGTCAGAGTGTTTCGTGCTTTTACTTATTTTCCTTTCGCTCGTGGTCAGAGTGTTTCGTGCTTTTACTTATTTTCCTGAGACAAATGTCTCAGGGCCCTTTTAGGTTTCTCCGCTGCTTCGAGCTTGCCTTGCAGAACTTTCACGCGTCTACAGTGCTTTTACCTGAAGTCTCTTTCATTTTGAACACGCGAGAAGAGAAGAAAGCCGACTTTTCGCGAACGGTTCGTTTATTTCCGGCGTAGTTCACTTGAAAACGAAATTCCCGCTTTTTTGTGCTGTCCACGAACGCGTGGCATACCGGGTATTTCATGTAACTTGAATGTAAGAATAAAAAAATGTGGCCCATAGGAGCTGGCTAACATTGTTTTCCGTCATGTGGTGCTCCTCAGAATATTTTAAAATTCCGCATGTTAATTAGCTGACATTAATTATGCAGGATTTTTAATATTTACTTTCGGGTCGCGCGCATTTTGTTAACTTGTAGATGGGGTTACGAAACAACCGATCGTGTTTTTTGCAGCAATGTGTCTTCTACGTGGTCCTTTTCTCTAGCTTTTAAAGAAAGCCTATGGAATATGAAAAAATAAAACCTGATTGCACTCTCGCGCTACAGTATTCTACCTGAATGAACGAAGCGTGCGTTTTGACCGTCTCGAGGTGATCTATCGACGCAAGTCATGCGCGATAAGTGATAGGCAAGCGAGGACAAATAATTCAGAAGGGGTTTGTACTGAGCCATTGCAGAGACAAAAAAGTTGCCGGTGATTACGTTACTTCTTAATGCGGAATTTGAGCACAGCTCATCCACTGTTTCCGCTTTTCTATAGATTGAGGCGAAGAATTCGAGCAAGACATGCGTGCACAATTACAGAAAACTTGTGATTTTTCACACATTTTCCTTCTTCAAGAAACACTCCACTAACAGTTCTTGACTCCCATAAAGGAAGCTTTGTGGTCGGTGAAATGGATATATGCTCGACTTGCTGCACCAATGCCTGGTTGTCAAAGACAAGGTCTACGCAAATATTTCGCGAGGTTGCCACAGCCATGGGTGGTGGTAGTGAAAAATATAATACTCAAAGAGAGTTTGAGGGTCAGACAATCCCGCTGCATGGTCGGTATCCTTAGTCCGGGACACCACACGACGAGGCCCCGTCTCACGCCCGCTTTACTACAGCCCTTTGGGACTCCAGTGTGGAGCATTTGAGGGGGGCAGTCTCCCATGTCTCTCGGGTGGGGGTGGGGGAAGGTGAGGATTCTGAGTACATGCCCACACCATGCGAAAGATGGGAGGCGTTAAGAGCGAGAGGAACGGAATGCTCTCCCGCATAAGTGGTAAGAAATTCCTGTTTGTCTTTATATGTACATTAAAGTCGCCACCCACCCAGCCACCCTGGCAGGTGGCAGTTAATGGTTTTAATCTGCTGAATAATTTGGTTTTCGTTAGAACAATTTTCTGCGCAAGTACTCACCGCGAAGAAATCAGTGGCCAAATGATCGGGGGATGTGAGAGCAATGGCTGTGTTTTTATTTACCAGGATCTGAGGCAAGTTGGAAGTGCTGGTCACGTGTAACGAATGCCAACACTAACAGGCTTCGTCTTCTCCTGGTTTCAGAAATGTCGCAAATGTCGGAAATGTCCGTCGTTGGTAAGTAGATACAATCGTCCAGAAGAGGGCTAATACGGGCTGGTTGGTACACGTTCGAAGAATTGTAAAAAACAGCGCAACGGAAGACGATACAAGCGCTGGTGTTTGTCCTTCTGTTGTCTCCTCTTCCGTTGCGCAGTTTTTTCCAATTCTGGATACGGCCTTGCGTCCGTTGTCTTTTTCCGAGCAGCTCGTCTCTAAAGGCTGCTCGGAGTCTCTATAGGAGTCAGTAGAAAGCTTTACGTAGTTCATCTCCGAAACCCACTCAGACATCTCTCTGTAGAGCTAAACAGTGAGACTTCTGGCAGTCGCCACAATAAAACCTGGCGGCAAGGTATTGCAGATTACACGACTGCATAATATACCGGGTGTCCCAGCTAAATGTAACCAACCTTTTAAAAATTTAAAAAGTGTCCTAGTCCAGTGAAACCAACTAAAGGTTGTTCAGAGTCGCATGGCCTAGTCTCGAGTATTTTTTTTATTCTTCAAAGTTAATTAATTAGTCAAGCTTAATTAGCTAACTTTTTAATTATTGACTTTAGGAAAAAAGTGTCAATATAAAAGTTTTGGATCGCCTCAAAAAACCGCTAGTAGTGCTGTTTCCATCACGGTACGATTTACGTAGCTTCATTTATTGGCCTTAAAAGAAAGTTGTCACGTGACCAGCTGCTCGCTCACTTCTCTGCCCCAATGTGCACCCAAAGTCTCATCGAGGAGAGGACTTCGGGAAAAGAGGATTTTATTCTCTAAGGCGCATCTTGGGACTTTGAAGTGGCACGGTTGCCACGTGGAAGCGTTTTTTTATTTTTATTTATTTATATTTATTTATACAGAATACCCCTAAAGGCCCTCGAGAGGGTATTACATAGGGGGGGGGGCACAGGCAATTGAACAGAATAAAAGAAAAACCACAAATATAAAACAAACAACAAAAGCACAAATAAGACACACTGGATGGAATAAGTAAGCAAAAGAATCAATCAAAAGCACAAATAAGACACTTTGCATGACATATAAGTAAGCAAAAGAATCAAAAGAATGGCAGCGCGGCAAAGAACGAAGATTAGTGCAGTATTAAAATTATACAAACAGAACACTAATACAATGAATCTTTTTAGTCACAAACCCTGCAAAAAAAGGAAGCCATGAACAAACAAAATAACAATGTATGCGAAGAGTTAAGCAGTAGTTATTGAAGATATAAGTTTAAAATATTTATCAGGATCAGTGGTGGTTGCGATATGTGAAGGCAGAGTGTTCCAGTCAGATATTGTGCGTGGTAAGAATGAATGCGCATAGATAAATGTTCTGCACGTGAAACGTCTAACTTTAAAGGGCCACTGACCAGGGTCCGGACATTTTTGAAAAACAAGCCCACTGCATAGATGAGGCATCGAAGATAACCTCTGCAAAATATTAGAGCCATGCGCGCCCCGAAAAGCTGCGAAAATTCAAATCAAAGCCCGTTCGTTCTTTCCTTCCTTCAAAAACGGGCCCGGCCCACTACTCTGCACCCCGCTGACGTCAGGGGGGGCTACTTTCGCTAAAGGCACTCCATTGGTGCATCGTTCTGACTGACGGGAGAAGGTTGGGCGTAGCCTTGGCGTCGCGTCGTCTGCACAAGGCTTTCCGCAGCGCCTTCTGTTCTGGCTCATGCCTCCAAACCCGCATGAAGGAACAAAAAAAAAAAAAAAACTGCGGAGGGAGCGTGCGGCGACAGCCTTGAACCCTTGCCATAAAAAGTAAAAAATAGTAAAACTGAGGGAGTTGGTTCGCCCCCCCCTCCCCCCCCGCCGTGATCACGTCACGAGACGCTCTGCGTGCGCGCTCCCTTCTCAGTTTCTTTTCTTCTATGCGAGCCCCCCAAAACAAGGTTTTAATTAGTAGTGCAGCAGAGCCTTTCCCTCGCTCGTCCACTTGAGCGCTCCGCACAGACACCGCTTATCCTCCATGCATCTTGCGTACGCCTTGACTCCAATGAACGACATGGGCTTCGGAGCGGAGAAAAGACACAAACACACAGAACACAAACACACATGAAGAAAAGCAAACGGGCGGTTGCCGGGTCCGCACTTCGCCGTGTGTTTCGAACAGAAACGACTTCCGCCCATCCGCTCGTGAAACGGTGGGGAGGCCTAAAAAAAAAATGAAAAGGTGGCTCGCTAACTGGGAATGACAAACAGATGTATGAGAGGGTGCGCTCGCTAACAAGTCTAGGTGGTCGAGCCGATCGCGCCTCTCGATCGTTCAGTGTGCGGAGAAACAGAGAGGGTGTTAGGAAACCCGCAGCGCCCCCTCTCCCCTCGAACAGCCCCAGCAGCAAAAACCAAGAAAAGAATTCTATTGAAGGCGGGGCCATGACGTAGCCCCGTGACGCACTCCACAGACAGCACGCCTCCGGCTTACGTCGGAGAAGGAAGGGGTGATTTTGCCTTGCCGAGCCTACTCGACGAGGAGCGGGAGAGAAGAATTTCGAGGAGGGAATGGAAGGAGAGGAGGCTCGCTGAAAGAGTGGTAGAGAGTGTCTGCTGAGCTGGGGTGGTCCGTGGCCCTTTAAAGGGATGATCGCGGCGGTCAAAAATCGAAGTAGGCAAAGAAAAAAAGTCGTTATGAAGTGATGGATGATGATAAAGTTTATGAAAAAGTGACAGTCGTGCAATTTTACGGCGGAGACATAAATCCTGGAGACCTGCGCGTTGTCCAAGTTACGGTTAAAGGCCGGTAAAAAAACTACTTTACGTAAACAGTACGTTGCTGCAAATGTTTCAGTCCGCTGTTTTTCAAAGCGATCTACAACTTTTCCTTTGGCACTTTGTTCATCAAGTCAATAATTAAAAAGTTAGCTAATTAAGCTTAACTAATTAGTCAACCTTGAAAAACGAAAAAATACTGCATACTAGGTCACGCGACTCTAAAGAACCCTCAGTTGGTTTCAGACAGATAGGGCATCCAGGGTTTTTTAAAAGCTTGGTTACATTTAGCTGGGACACCTGGTATATACTGGGCAGTATATTTGATCACCATTACCGTGATCATTATCAGTCGGAATACTTTTACCGAAATTTCCGGAGCCCTCCACAACGGCATCTCTCATAGCCTTAGTCGCTTTGGGACGTTAAACCCCACAAACCAAACCAAACCAACTTTTACCGCAAGACACGGGCGTCTTCCAAACGCTCTCCAATTACTCCTGGCCTGCGCTTGTTGGGGTCCCCTATTTCAAGAGACTCGCTAATCTGACCCACTCACCTAATTCCCTGTCAGCCCTAGATAACATTTCACCGCGTTCCCATTAACGTCATGAAACACCTGTTTGCTGTCCGCATAGCACATCCCACGTCCACGTCGCTATCTATATTTGCGCTGGAACATCACTAATTCTTATTTTTTTAATTCACCTATGCTGATCCTCTTCGTCTCTCGACGGCGGCGTTCCCGTGTCACTTTTATCGGACGTGTTAAAAAAGCCCATGAAGTTCCGAGTGCTGTGAGCCTTAGTACTGTTTGTACGTTGCTGCACAAACGAACTGCGAATGGTATTTTTAAAGGGCAGCTGCACAACGTTTTGAGAAGTCCACTATATTCAAGGATGCAAATCTGTACAAGCTGAACGTAAAGCGTGCCAAGTTTATTTTGCGCTAGCACTTAAAATAGTGAGGTATTCGGCGAATAAACCTCAGGCTTCGCCCCACAGCACCACAGCTGTGCGGAGAAGCTCGGTAATGGCGTCACGGACTGGAAGATTTCATATTTCCGCCACCTTTTCCTACAACTATAGTCGAATACAACTCAAGGGCGAAGCGATAAATGCCCTTCGAAAGGAGGCCCTCCAGGGAATGGCGGCGACCTATTCTTATGACATCGTGGTTAATCCCCTTTGAACTGCTAGCCTGACATCACAGTTGGTGGCAGACGATAAAGGATCACATGTTTACGCAAAAAGCGTACTGTCGCTAAAAAACGGAGACAACATACACAACAAGACAGGACTGGCGCCAACTTCCAACTGAGTTTATTCACGGAAAAACCACTTAATTAACACACGGCATGCAAAAAGATAAAGACAAACCAGATACAAGGGGCGATTTAACAAAGGCACACGTGCCAAACGGACCAAAGCAATGATCATAACGCTGACAAAGACCCACTAAGAAAACTAATCTCTTCATCTGACAACGACACAGGTGGCTTGCTTATGCAGATATGGCCCCTCTGCTTGATGTAATAGGCTTCTATTATTTCATGCTCTAATCTGTCTTTAGACCTTGCAATGAATTTGGTGTTCTCAAAACCGGGATGGCATTTGCAGCTTTTGCAGTGAGTGGCCATGTGGCTGCCATAGCCATTTTTTACAGCAATCTTGTGCTGCCTCACTCTTTCATTGAAGCACTGACCTGTCTGGCCGATATATTTAGACCACCTGGGGATCTTTCACGTGCACTCACATTGCGCAACAAACGCGTTTGGCCTCCATCGGAAGGCGGCCACCATGGTCAGGTTCCAACCTGGGTGCTCCGGCTCATTGCCGAACGCGCTAACCACGGAGCCACCGAAATGTTTGCGCAGTTTTAAAACTGTCTGAGAGATCCTGAGTGCCTCTGTATTATGCTGAACTGTTTGTTTCGCTGTTATTGGTCGATTTTTTGTTCGGGATATTAACCACGACACGCTTGTTTCTGCCTAGTAATCCTGCTGTTGTTGTTTCCCTTGCTCTCTGAAATATAGGAAAAACGTTGGGCAGCGAAACTGACTAGTTTAATTATTTTTTTTCCGGAGAGCCGCCGCGTATATACTGGCAGGAGCGTTATAAAAGGAAACACATAATGAGCGATCGATGAGCAAGTGTACTCGATGATTATGCATTTTTATTTTGTCTAAATCGTGTTCATCTGTACTATATGACTAAGTCGTTTTCAACTTCAATACAGAAATAACATCTAACTTCGTTTTTTGCACAGACTGAATGTCATTGCTCCTGCCTGCACAGACTTTTTTTCGTTCCTATGTGTTTAAGAACCTGAAGGAGCAGAAATATAAATTTGTACTTGGTAGTTTAGGCGTTACGAGAGGTCATATGTCCAGTGGTTTGGCCCATAGTTTTAACCTTTGTCTGCTGTACTTGCAATGCTTGCTTTGCTTACTTTATGCGTTCGACTAAAATTAGCCGGTCTGCAAGAACTCCGTCTAGAGACAACCAGAAACGCCCGAAGGATGGAAGATTTTCCTTTCTTCCGGTTTCAGCAGTGATAAAATTAGTAAATTGGTTTTTGAGGAAAGGAAATGGCGCAGTATCTGTCTCACATATCTCGGCGGACACCTGAACCACGCCGTAAGGGAAGGGAGGGAGGTTCGGGAGTGAAAGAAGAAAGAGAGAAAGAGGTGCCGTAGTGGAGGTCTGCGGAATAATTTCGACCACCTGGGGATCTTTAACGTGCACTGACATCGCACAGCACACGGGCGCCTCTTGCGTTTCGCCTCCATCGAAACGCGGCCGCCGTGGTCTGGTTCGAACCCCGGTACTCCGGCTCGGTAGACGAGTGCCTTACCACTGAGCCACCGCGGCGGGTATTCAGCAGTGAGCTCTTTTGATTCTAGGCAGACACGTGATGTACCGGGTTGATAGGGTTGATCATTCCAAAAGTTCTAATAAGATATTCCGTCTTCTCTTCTCAGAGCCGGGGCCCGCAGAACGTGAGTACCACAGTGCGGACGTCGCCGCGGTTAAAACTCTCCTATAGAGTTGTTATAGACTGTATTGCCTTCCTACAGATATTGCCTTTTGTGTATTCATAATCCATAGTACGTAAATAGAAAAAAATTACTACATGTCTATGAGCATAAATCTATAGATTGTTTGCAGAGTGTCTTTAGGATTTGTCTTGCCTAGAGACAAGTCTGTGGGATATGTGTTTAGAATGTCTATAGACTATAAACAGAAGTCAATGGGCCCTTTGTAAACTGTCTACAGAAATTTTGTCAAGGGTGCGATCGTCGCGTATGCTTTCTGATCTGCTATACTGCCTGCATTTGTCCTCTTTTCCGCTATGAAATTCTTGACAACGTAACTCTTTGCCCGCCCACGTACTGTTCCTCCTCCTGGCCCTCGCATGTTCACTCTGTCAATTAACTACTCCATCCAGGCCTGAGTGAAAGCAGTGTGTGTGAGCGTTTATGAGCTCGGTTTTATAGCTATGAAGTTGAAGTAACCTTAGAAAAATTCCAACTTCTTTTCTAACTCTAGATGCTCTCATGATTTTAGGCAAATAAATCTTGTAGCAGTAGGTCTAACAGCTTCTTCTATATTTAATTTCTCTCGATTTTTTAAGATATGCTGGCAGACGAGACACACAGGGGCGGATGGGACAAAGCGCTAAAGGTTGTGTTTCACGGGGTGACTGGGATTTTGATCACATGCTTAAGTGTGCCAATCCAGACCTGCGTGCGCCACTGTGGACAAAACAGTCTTTTTGCTCCCAAAGAGAGCGCCAGAAAATTGATAACTGAGATCAGCGGAGACCTAGGTATTCCGTAGGGATCGTGTATTGAAATCCCGCTGTCCGACTGAGCCAAAACTCGGGAGGCTAGTTGAGTGTTGCGACACCTGTGGGCACTGCAACAAACCACGTAACGGGGATCTCCCGCAATAAAACAGGCTGGTAGGGTGTTTCATTTTGTTACTCATGCCACCCCAGGTCATTCAAACTTAGAATTAAGGTGTTGACACCATCATAGCTGAGATTAGGCGTCAAAATGCGTTTAGCCGATGGTTCCTTCTGCTATCGTGCCAAAGCCGCGACACCATATGGGGCGCAATCGCTCAGTGTCACAACGGCGAAGCATACGCATGGCAGCAGTTGCAGGCGGAGTCTGGAGAGCAGGAAGACAGCGAAAATGGCTTCTAAACACAACTCTTTTATTTGGGCTTACTTGCCCCCCCCCCCCCCCCCCCCAATGGACTGAATCATTCAGCCGCGTCGTAGCAAGAAGCGTTCCCGGCGGTCGTCGAACAAAATGCCCGCCGTTCTCGGCCGTACTGAATTTAAAGCTCACAGGGAACTTTGGAGATATGGCGTGTGTTGTAACCACACGCCGAGTAACCAGACGCCGGCCAGGGAACGGGACGCTTTATTACGAGGTGGTCACTAGAAGCCTCGAACCAACGCCCCCCGTGCATGGCGTCCGCACGGGGTTAAATACATTTGGTGAGACGCCGGCGCATGCGCACAAGGCATGGCAAACGCGACAAGCCACGAGCAGACGCCGCGATACAATACAACATCTTGCAAAGTTGCTAAAACAGTCTGGAAGAGCCTAGATTAAGCTCCGCCTTCGTGCGATCAATCGAGATAATTGTGGTCACGTCTTACATCACAAACAAAGCGATAAAGCGGCGTGTCGGCAGCTTTGAAGAATGAACAAACATGCACTATAAAGATTCTCGGCAGCACGGCATAAAAATCTCGGATACCGGGTGTCCCAAAAATGCCTGATGGATTTTGAAAATCAATAAAGAAAAGATGGAATGAGATAGAATTGTGTTGTTTGCGGCCTTACGCTTAGGAAATCAGGGAATTTCATCCCTTCAAAATTCAAATTTAGTTTACATTTCCACCAACAGGTGGCGCTGCCGGCGATCGGGAACAGGTGTAGCTAAAACGGTGCATATTTGAGCTCGTCATTCCGTAGTTCGCCGCCGAGCTGATAGCGTGTGCTATTGAGATTGCAATTCCGCTGTATAAAATGGTTTATTCCGTTGAACAGCGGGTGTTTATTGTGTTAGAGTTCTACCGCCTGGAACACAGTTTTGTTGAAACGAGGCAGTTTCCAAAGAAAATACAGCGCCACCTATTTTTGGAAATGTAAACTAAATTTGAATTTTGAAGGAATAAAATTCCCTGATTTCCTAAGCATAAGACCGCAAACAATACAATTCTATCTCATTCCGTCTTTTTTTCATTGATTTTCAAAATCCATCAGTCATTTTTGGGACACCCGGTAAAAGACAAATAGCAATGCCCTCCGGCGCTTCCGTAGACGACAAGCAGCGATAGTTTGTGTAGGCGCACCTGGCTGGAAAGCCTCTACTAACCCCCGCAAAGTGGCCCAAGGGGATAATCCTGAAGGTTTCTAGAGGAGTCGGTGCAACTTATGTGATCGTTGAGGTCTGTGCGAGGCCCGGAAAGGCACGTCACGTCCTCTGTTTGGATTTTGCAGCGTCATAATATTCTAAATAAGTAAATCGGAATTACTGCCTTCAGGAATTCGCCGCAACTCTGACCCCACACGTACGAACTCTGATTGCTTTGCATGGAAGTTTACACTATGAACTATTGTACTAAAGTGGCTGTTTGGGCTTGTTGGTCAGTGGTCATGGTTAAAGAATGCAGCGCGAAAAGACAAGGACAAACGAAGAAGTGGACAGGACTGGCGCTGACCCAGTCCTGTCCTCTTCTTCGTTTGTCCTTGTCTTTTCGCGCTGCATTCTTTAACCCTGAACTATTGTAACGCGATTTCGCAGCACCGTATGTTTTTTTTTAGGATGGAATGAATGCTGACACTTTCGTTTCCCTTTCCTAGCTGGTGAACAGTAAGTTTTTGCTGCAGTGTACGAGACCTATTTATTTTAACATCCGCTATGCTGAAATATCTTCGCAGATTTGCAATTTACAACGTACCTAGATAATGAATAAAGACACGAATGACATAGAAGAGATAAATCCAAGCGCATGAAGAAGGACCTGTGTTGAGTATATCGGAAATGGTTAACGTGTTCATGAAGTACATAGGAAGCATAGCATGTGGTGCACAAATTAAAAGAACAGGTAGTGTCGTTACTCCGCTAGTGTATATTTGCTTTAGAACGTGATTTAAACAGCACAAAAATTTAGATAAGCAGGGTGACCAGACAGAGCGCTGACTTTTAACGGACTGTTTCCTTGCTGAAAAACAAAACAGAAAGCATCAGTGCGATTATATGGCAGGTAATCTTTCGCCAGACACTGGTACCAGCTGTTTTTATTCATCGATATTTCACATGTCCCTCTACCGTTTTGGGCTTAGTAAGTGGGGATCATGGTAGAGAGAGGGTGTGGTAGATGGTCCTTTGCGATCACAATCGTTAATCAAACATGGGTTAATGACATTCTAGTAGAAATCAAAAGGAAAGAATGGGCCTCGGCAGGACATGTAATGCGAGGGCAAGATAACAGCTGCTTCTTAAGGGTAAGGGTTCTTAAGGGTAAGTGGGGATCAGTGAGAGATAATTTGGGGAAACACGTCGTTGACAGTCAACGCCTGGACCAATACATTCTTATATATTTCGCGCAACTTCACTTTGGGAAAAAGATGAGACATTCCTTAATCACAGCCTATAATGAAATAGTAGGACTGTCTGACGGGCAAGTTGGTACATTATCTTTTTGAAACGTTGTGCGCTGAATTAACGTTCACAAGGAAATGGGGAGACGACAGGACAGGAACGCAAATTTAAACTTTAATACGAGACAAACAAAGCACGGGTTTCGTTAATCAAACATGGGTTAATGACAATCAAGTAGAAATCAAAAGAAAAGAATGGGCCTCGGCAGGACATGTAATGCGAAGGCAAGATAACAGCTGGTTCTTCAGGGTAACGGAGTGGATTCCAAGAGAAGGAAAGCGTAGCAGGGGGCGGCAGAAAGTTAGGTAGGCGGGTGAGATTAAGAAGTTTGCGGGGGTACGGTGGGCGCAGCCCGCAAACGGCAGGGTTAATTGGAGAGACATGTGAGAGGCCCTTTCCCTGCAGTGGGCCTAGTCAGGCTGATGATGATGATGAGGGCTGCATGAGAGCGCGCGAACCATACCAACATACAAAAAGATCAAAGGTTCAAGCATAAGTTATGGTTCATTAAAACCTCCTGTTGGGCGAGTTGGTAGTTCATATAGAAGGGTTTATAGCGCAAACAAAAACGCGGATAAGAGAGACGAAGCACACTAACTTCAACTGGCTTTATTGGTCGAAGGCCACATCGTTTATAGGCCGAACGGTCGGGACGGAAATATCAAAAAATAGCTGTGGCTTAGCTTGGTTAAGCCCGGTAATTGTGAAAGCAATATCAGTAGCTACGCCATGGTTCAGCTGGTAGTGTAGCTGGTGGTTAGACTTGTGGTGATGCATCGGTTATACAATCCAATCCAATCCATTGAAATCCAATCCAATCCAATGTTATCCAATCCAGTGCAATCCGATCCAATCCGATCTGATCCGATCCAATCCAATCCAATCCAAAGCAATGCTGAAGTGGTCGTGTGTAGATTACCGTTATCCCGGCGTGTGATGAAGAGCGCTCAAAGGCGCGCCGCGCGCGGCGGGCGCAGGAGTTAAGCAGCAGCTACCAAGCGCGGCCTCGCCTCGCGACGGCACAAGTTGGGCCCCTGGTTTTTGCGTCAGATGGTATGACGTCATAGCAGAGGTAAAGCTAAAGGTCAATGGTAGCTACCGCGGCCTCGCCACGCGAGGAGCTGAAAGTGAAAGTAGTATTGCTTTCGCAATAAAAAACAAGGGTTGTGACAGAACCATCAAATCACGAAATCAAGAAAGGTGTGGCCTTCGACCAAAAAAGCCAGTTGACAGTTAGCGCTTGTGTGTGTGTTTCGTCTCTCTTGTCCGTGTCTTTGTTTGCGCTATAAACCCTTTTGCATCAAAATAAGCTATGGTATTCCTATATTTTAGCCACTGTGAATGTGCATTTTAGTAAGTTGTATCAAATCTCGGCACGTGTTCATACTATCACCCAATCTGAATGTTTTTGTTTTGCTTAGACATGCACCCTTCATCTCTCTGTATGATGGTGTGGTTTACACTCTCTCATGAACCCCTCATCTGGCTTTTAGCGGCTGTATAAGCACGCCTGGCTTTATTTGCCCCGTACTAAAGCTAAAAGTTGCGCTTCTGTACTGTAGTCTCTTCTTTTCCTTGTCAATGCAAATTTAGCGCACATATCTAAAAAGATAAAATAATGACCTAGCACCAAGACAACCGACTGTGCTAAGAATACAAGCTAACTTCAAACCAAACGGAGCCACTCTACAACAAATTACGGGACATAAATTTTCTCCTATTAACGCTCGCCTCCAAAGACAAAGCTATACGTTCTCCTCATAACAGCTACCACAATATTGATTAGGAGATTTGGCGGGACTAAGAGTAGCCTGTTTTAGCCAATGATGTGCGACCGCAGCCGTAGCTAGTGTTTGTTGGCCGTCATAATGAGTCCCCGCGGTACATGTTAAGGCAAGGAATGTGGCTGGAATAGTTTACAGTGATCCATCTCTGGGAAGGTTATGGTTAAAATTGCAGCCCTGTAGACGAAGAGCCTAACAAGGCCCGGCACGGATAGGTGAAATGAACTGTCTTAAAGGTGAACTAAAGAGGATTCTGAGCTCGTATTTTTACCACGGGAACTCGATCTACGTGCCCCAAGCATTGTTAGAAACTTCGACTTATGGTCCCGTGTGGTCGATTTTCCTATTAAATTGAATTAAACGCCCCGGCTCCCGCCTTCTGTTTTACTGAACTCACCTCCAAAAGTAGGAGGTGTCAACCAATGCGCGGAGAACCTTCCGGCCAGTCGCGTTGCGGATTCGCTTTTGCTTTGTTTTTGTTGTTTTTTTAGTTTTCATCAATAAAAAGTTCGTGTCAGCTAACCTAGCCTCCAGTTAGGCCACGGAAATAAAAATACGCTTAGACTCCTTGCTTTACGTATCACTTTTGATTGATTGATTGATTGATTGATTGATTGATTGATTGATTGATTGATTGATTGATTGAAGGCGCCGCGCTACTTGCTGAAAGGCACTCCACGCATTGGTTCTTTCGGAGGTGAGTTTAAAGAAGAAAAGGCGATCCGGGACGTTTAATCCGATTTAAATTACGGAAATTGGCCGCACAGAGCAATAATTTGAAGTTTCTAAGCCGGCCTGCAGAGTGTAGATCAAGTTTCCGCGGTAAAAAGACGAGCTTACAATCCACTTTAGTGCACCTTCATGAACCCGCATGTGTTTCTATGTTGGAGCAAACAAGGCATAGCGAAATGTTTTACTTTTCGATGTCAGTGCACGTTAAAGAACCCCAGGTTGTCGAAATTTCCAGAGCCCTTCACTACGGTGTCCCTCATAGCCTGAGTCGCATTGGGACGTTAAATCCTTAAAGACTATAAGCTAAGTAATTCTGTTTCAATATCCTGTATTTGTACATAGTGTATATTGGCGTCCTACCCCTATCCTTTCTTGCTATCTCTCCCCCCTTTCTTTCCCTCTCCCTGCCCTTTTATTCCCGCTAGCCGCAGCTCAGGTGCTTCAGGTTTTGATGGCAGATTCCGCGACTCGCAACATCTTTTCCTTCAATTTTTATTTTAATTAATAATAAATAGCCGCTAACGACAACCTTTAAGAAGTGTAGACAAGGGAACCTGTTCGGGAAAGATTGCACTGGAGTCTCTTTGGCATTGTAGACTTTTCTTCGCTGTGTGCTGTAGATAAAACGGAGAGTTGAGCTAGTTGGTACATGTTGCTTAAAAATAACAGCGCTAGGACGAAGGACAAAGAAAAGAGGACTACAGGACCGGCGCTGACTATCAACTGAAACCGCTAAACCGGTCCTGTAGTCCTCTTTTCTTTGTCTTTCGTCTTAGCGCTGTTTTTTCCAAGCAAGTGCTGTAGATACTGTACACGATGCCCTTTTTTTCCGAGCAGGAAAGGCCCTAGCGTGAAAGTCATCACCATGGCCATCATCGTACTACTACTGCTTCTCTTCCTGATATACAGCGTTATTCAAGCGAGCTCAGGTAATTCATGCGCCCGGCTCAAGCTACCACGTCACGTTCGAGTCTGTGTGTGCGCCTTGCTTGAATGTAGCCAACAGTCATTGAAAGCAAATAAGGCATAGCGAAGTGTCTTACCTTTAATGCGAAAGCAATTTTATAGCGGCAATCCCCGGTCTTCAGCGGTGTGGGCTCTGCGTATGTGTGTGAAGCCTTCCAGTAGCAACTGTAGCTGGCTCACTGGTTCAGTGGACACCTGAATCGCGCTGTTAGTTGGCGGTGGCGTCCACCTACAAATTTAGGCAGTTGTGCGCTTTTTGTTTTCTCAAAACCAGCGGAGGATTTGAACTCCGTTGACTTGAGGAAATTCTGAGTGGACATATCAGTCGCGGTTTGAGGTACAGCCTTTGTCAAAACTCTGCAGCCCAGGGAGTTTGCTTCTGAGCCTCACTGTGTGGTTCGTGATGCATCTCCAGCGCTCCAAATTTCCTCTGGGTAAGAAGATTTCTGGTTCTGCCTCCTTCAATGGGTAGGACTTCCCAGAATGCTTCTGGAGTCCCACTGCAAGCCTAAGAAGTACACCCACTGGGCTCTAAACTTTTTACAAAGACTGTACGTGGTTATGGCGTCCTTCTGCAAAAAACTGCGCTTTCACAAAGTATTTTGCGCTAAACAATGCTAAACCGACCGCCTTTTAAAACAGTACCGTTAAGGAGCTCATACCGCAGAAAATCTGGCGTCGCCGTCGATGCCGTTGATCTTGAGCGAAAACTCCGGGAAAAGTCTCTAGAGGAGCCTAGGAGACAGGTGGGCTACCTAGGTCATGTGACTTTGTGACGTCATCACTACCTGCCCACCGTATTGTGAGCAAACTGCCCACCGTGGCACGGGGAAATTAAATTACTGATTCGTCGCTAGACGTCGGATAGCAAAAGCCCCACCTGTAGCAGCGCCTGCCATAGCAGGGTAGTGGCGCATCGCTTAACCGCTCTGCACCACTACTCCAGCAGTGCTATGAGGACTTCCAGGGATCTACTAATGTTGAGTATAAACTGTTCAACTCGGCATTTATGGATTAACCTGTGAAGCTATCGCGTCATAAGTGTCCCCTTCAATTTTTTTCGCAACTTGTGGTGTTCATCAGTGGGAAGTCAGAAGTGTCATAACTGTTTACCTGAAAGATAAATGATCAGAAAATATAATAAAAGGCAACCACACGCCGCAGATGAGATCCGAACACGATTTCAGCACCTCCCGTACGGTGTTTTAGCAAATGAGCTAAGGCAGTGGCTGTCCAATGCGTATCGTTTCTTGTAGCCTTACCTTGAAAGTGTTAACGAGCGCCACCATACTATAGCGGCACAAGCAGCAGCAGAACCTACTGTGATACTGCAATGGCCAGCAGTCATTAAAACCAAAAGAGTCATACGAGAATAATTTTGTTGGCAAAAATAAAAAAATATAAAGAAAACATTCACCTATGCCTGCCTGGCTTTCGATTACTGCTAGGTACACCTCCATATGTATATTGTAACATGTCCCTCAATTCCCTACCGTTGTCGGTCGCTGTATGTATGTATGTATGTATGTATGTATGTATGTATGTATGTATGTATGTGTGTGTGTGTGTGTGTGTGTATGTATGTATGTATGTATGTATGTATGCATGCATGCATGCATGCATGCATGTATGTATGTATGTATGTATGTATGTATGTATGTATGTATGTATGTATGTATGTATGTATGTATGTATGTATGTATGTATGTATGTATGTATGTATGTACGTACGTACGTACGTACGTACGTACGTACGTACGTACGTATGTATGTATGTATGTATGTATGTATGTATGTATGTATGTATGTATGTATGTATGTATGTATGTATGTATGTATGCTGCTTTTACAAAAAGCCGGCCTATCTACAATTCACACACGAGCTAGACTGTTGCGGCTTAAGTTCTTGTTCCTCCTCTTGAATAACGACACAAAACTTGATAAAACTAGATACCTGCTTACGCCTAATACACGTGTCACAAGAACAAAACATGAAAAACATCTATCTGAATATAGATACCACAGTGATGCATTCAAATTTTCATACTTCCCGCATGTAATCCGTGAGTGGAATATGTTGCCTTCTGAAATTGTAAGCCAGCTCACTCCTGAAGCATTCGTGTCGAAGGTAGCAAACCACTTTCAAAACGGTTAACACTGTCACCATGTGTCATTTACCATGTTTCTTTCTATGAGAGTGAAAAGTTCCTTCTCTGCAGTCTTTTATTGTGTACTTTTTCATGCATATGTGCACCCAATCCTGTTACGGCCTCAAAGAGAGGCCAACAGTATGTAATAAATAAAATAAATAAATAAATAAATAAATGTACGTATGTACGTATGTATGTATGTATGTATGTATGTATGTATGTATGTATGTATGTATGTATGTATGTATGTATGTATGTATGTATGTATGTATGTATGTATGTATGTATGTATGTATGTATGGATGTATGTATGTATGTATGTATGGATGTATGTATGTATGGATGTATGTATGTATGTATGGATGTATGTATGTATGTATGGATGTATGTATGTATGTATGTATGCATGTATGTATGTTTGGTTTGGTTTGGTTTATGGGGTTTAATGTCCCAAAGCGACTGAGGCTATGAAAGACGCCGTAGTGGAGGGCTCCGGAAATTTCGACCACCTGGGGTTCTTTAACGTGCACTGACATCGCACAGTACACGGGCCTCGAATTTCTCCTCCAAAGAAATTCAACCGCCGCGGCCGGGATCGAACCCGCGTCTTTCGGGCCAGCAGCCGAGCACTATAGCCACTGAGCCACCGCGGCGGCGTATGTATGTATGTATGTATGTATGTATGTATGTATGTATGTATGTATGTATGTATGTATGTATGTATGTATGTATGTATGTATGTATGTATGTATGTGTGTGTGTGTTGATTAGGTTGGTTTATGGGGTTTAACGTCCCAAAGCGACTAAGGCTATGAGAGACGCCGTAGTGGAGGGTTCCGGAAATTTCGACCGTCTGGGGTTCTTTAACGTGCACTGACATCGCACAGTACACGGGCCTCTAGAATTTCTCCTCCAAAGAAATTCAACCGCCGCGGCCGGGATCGAACCCGCGTCTTTCGGGTCAGCAGCCAAGCACCATAACCACTGAGTCACCGCGGCGGCTTATGTATGTATGTATGTATGTATGTATGTATGTATGTATGTATGTATGTATGTATGTATGTATGTATGTATGTATGTATGTATGTATGTATGTATGTATGCATGTATGCATGTATGCATGCATGTATGTATGTATGTATGTATGCATGTATGCATGTATGCATGCATGCATGCATGCATGTATGTATGCATGTATGCCTGTATGCATGTATGCATGTATGTATGTATGTATGTATGTATGTATGTATGTATGTACGTGCCGCAAAACAAGTATTCACACGTGCGCCATCAGAAAGTAGTTTTACGAGACGGTGCTGTGCCGTTCCCCTCAAACCGATCCTGAGCTTTGCGCCCACCGCTACCGTGCTGCCTTTCTCTGCTTCTTGTTGGGACGACCACGCAGTGAAACGGACGTTGAAGTATCACCGCTTGTTGTTACCGCATCGTCGCGTGTTAACGGGAGTTTGCGCCACCCAAAGTGCTAACTTTTCTCTTTCTTGCTTGTCACTATTCTTCCAGAAAGCGTCGAAAGTGAGGAAGGTGGAGACGGCGACGGTGACGGAGCAGACCAAGGTTACTCAGGTGCGCTCGAAAAGCTATCTTGCCGCCCAATCCGGCGCAGACGATAAAACGGACGGCTAAAAGGCCCGACTCCATAGGCACTTCTGCGTCCAACGCGCCGTGTGCGCCTGCGCGCATGGCGCGAGGACGCGCCCGGTCGCGCGCTGCGTTTCGCCCAGAACATGCTTGGAACCGCTCCGGAAGGCACAGAAGCAGAACGTGATCTGATTGGTCGTTGCTGGCGCTAGGGAAATAGTACGCGCGCTGCAGAGACTAGCGCGCGCGCCGAATATCTTGTCGGATCCGAGCGTCGTGGACGCGCTCTGCGGCGGCCGACGCGTCACGCATGCGCAGACTTCCTCTGGCCGGCGCGTGGCCGCCCAAGAGCGCAGGACGTGTGCCGAAAAAGGCCCATGGAGTTGGGCCTTAAGTCTAACACGCCAGAGTACGCTGGGCGCAATCTGGTTCGGTAGAAAGCTGCGCCGTTGAAATTTTCATGAGGCGAAGGTTTTATTGCTTTTTTTATTTTGAGAATAGTAGTAGTAGTAGTAGTAGTAGTAGTAGTAGTAGTAGTAGTAGTAGTAGTATGTTTATTTGGCCATATTATGTACAATATGCCCTCGAGGTGAGGCTAAAGGAGGTAGACCAAGCATTCCTCCTGACAAGGCCTGCACCACGATTAACACATCACGGAAACGGTGGCAGAATGGACAAAAGACAAAAAACAATGAGCAACATTTTCACAATAGAAAATAGTTAATGATAGACAATAATATCAATTAACAATAAACAAAACATTTCATAAAATGCACATTCAAAAACAAAGGACGACAAAACACACACTCAAAAAACTAAGTATACAGAGTTAGCTGAAATTTAACCGGGAAGAAAAAGAATCGCAGGTTTTTTCTTAAATGCAGACATACTATAACTTTCTAAAGCAATCTGTCGCATTATCTGAAGGCGGTCACGAGCTCGGAGTCTTACCACAAAAAATAGCAAGTTGCCATTTGCGCGGCACACCTTCGCGTGAAATAGCTTGTTCTGACTTGTGATACGGGTCACAAAAAGAATGCTTGCGAACGCATTTTCCTGGAAAAAAAAAGTAACCACATTTTTAAAGGGTGCTCAAAAAGGGGTGCAGAAGGTAGCTATAAACTGCGTAAATTATATATAGTAAATGTCACTGAGTCCGCATGCTGTGCACAAGTCCTCCGAGGTAAGCCGATAATTTACAAATAATTTTTAAAACTTCACGCTTACGCGTGATACCCCGCACCCGACGTCACGTAGCGTGCGTGACGTCACCGGTAAGGCCCTGTCATCCGCATGCGAAGAACCACAGCGAAGAATGGGCCGGGCATGGCCAATAGGAAACCGCGGCGTGTCTCCCTTTCCACACTGTCGTGTTGTTTAGCTGTGAAGCAAGAGGCAAACAAAAATACTAATACTAATAAACAACCGAGCTGAATTGGCTGGGTGGCGCTTTCGTGGCCAGAGTTCTGTGCCGGTTTGCAGTCTTTATTCTCTCTTGCTCGGTCCGGTGTAAGAGTTGAGAGGGAAAATTCGGAGCCCGTTTTGCATACGCTGCATATGCTGAATATGTTAGGTGAAACATTTTTACGCGAGGATGGTGGGAGATGCAACATCTATCATTATTTCGCCTCCTTTTTGAACCCTCAGTGGAAAGCGCTTCAGTTCCCGTTTAAGGTTCGATGATATCTTTAGTAAATGTGTTGCAGCCAGTTCAAATATTTGAACTTCTGATTCTGGCCTTCTTAATGCGTGAAGTCAATCTGACTAATCATCGTCGTTACTTGCGATTTCCCCCGCCAAGCGCCTGGTTCATAGCACTGACTCTGTTACTTATCCTGCACATCCCAAGGTCAAGCCCGTCGTTGGTCCATTATGTGCTTCCGTACGGTTACTCGCCGGCCCTATATGGGCTCCCTTATGGTGAATGCAATATGTATGGTCCCGTATGGTATCTTAGGGGTCCCATATCGACAAATTTAGTACGGGAGACAAGCTGTGCTGCTTTAAGAGAGCACATTGTTGGGCGAGTCGGTCATACATACTTAAACAAGGGAATTGCGCTAAAAAAGACCCGGACGAGAACAGGACATGGACGTGATGATGTAAAAAATAGCGCACAGGGAACACACGGGACGGAAAGTAAACGACGCAGCGCTTGTAGCGCTTGTCTGCGTCGTTTACTTTCCGTCCCGTGTGTTCCCTGTGCGCTATTTTTTACATCATGAACGTTATCCAACTTGCCCAACTTTCCGCTTTGCTGGAGGACATGGACGGGCACAAACTCGCGACTGATTTTATTCAGAAAGAACACAAATATGTATATACCTTGATGCTTATCCAATCATTGCCTAAGCGTGCATGCCAGGAAAGTTTTCTCTTTCTTATACAATTTGATAGTAGAATCGCTAACGCATTCATCACCTGACCCTTATACTGCGGCGCATGCCCTTTGGCTACGCCTGATCCAAAATCTTAAGGCGCAGTCGTAACCAGATAGCACGTGAACTCGCAGAGGCTTTTTTCATTGATAAGTCAGGTGATTAATGCGTTAGCGATTCTACTATCAAATTGTATAAGAAAAAACTTTCATGGCATTTGCGCTTAGGCAATGATTGGATAAGCATCAAGGTATATATATATTTGTGTTCTTTCTGAATAAAATCAGTCGCGAGTTTGCACCCGTCCATGTTCTCTTCTCGTCCGTGTCTTTTTTAGCACAATTCCTTTGTTTAAATATGTGCTGCTTTGTTTTGGCTCCGAGGCTGCCCAGTTTGAACACAGCAACATAATACCATACCATCATCCGCAGGAAGTAATGACGAGACGGGAGTCATACTGACCAGCCTTTCAAGACGAGACGTCTGAGGGTTTCTGTTTGTGTGGACGCGTAGATAAGTTACGCGAAATTGGTGAATGAATCTGCTGGCAGCCGCCAGCAGATTTTCTCCTTTGTTCGAGGTTGGGTCGATGCTCTACTGTCCTAAGCATTTCACCATAGAGAATCCGAGCAATAGGCAAGGGAAAGGTTTGTAGCCATGAAAAAACCGGATGAGTATCCGGTGCCACTGACGATCGAAGCGCGTAGCCCCCGGATACGAAGCGGATGCTCGCGATACTAGGCGAGCACTGCGGTGTTTGAAAGAAAGTAGCTACTGGTTTGGAGCTCGGTTGTCAAGTATAAAATTGGACAATTGAATACGGGCCACGGTGGCTGCATTGCGATTGCTGCAAAAGGCGGAAACCCCGGCGAGATGTGCGGTGACGTAATCGGTGACTGCGTTATGCTATTAAATGCTAGCGCAAAAGTGTTTTGCATGCTTTACCTAGAATCTTCATAGATCAGAATTCTTGAATAACCTCGAAGTCTCAAAACGCCATTTCACCTTTCCTTTAAAGAACTGCGTGTGGTCGATATTATCCCGAAGTCAGCCACTGCGCCATCCGTCAAGGCCCACGGAGAGGGTCGGGACTTTAAGCCCAATATAGCACAGCGCAACATGCACACGCCTTACGATATCATACTTACAATACCATACCAAACCATGGCATTCATCCCACACGATATGTGCCATAACATGCCGCACCATAACATACACATATACCACATCATATCACGCACTACTGCACCAAACAATACAACACGACACCTTACGACGACCAAATAATGTAATCCATCTCAATGCCCCCCCCCCCCTTTTTTTCTTCCACAGGTGGAGGCCGACGTAAGACCACTACGACAAGTGAGTGATTGTACCTTCGCTTTTATAGTGCCTATGGGGCGAACTCCGAAGCTCTCACGGAGAGCACAAAGACATTCACTCTCACCTCGTGCTGGTTACCAACAGAAGTGATATAATAATAAAAATAATAATAATAATAATAATCATAATTTTTATTAGTCCTCATAGTACACACATGATAACTTGCCGGGCCTGCTGAAGCCTCTACATGGCTTGTATGGCAGAGCCCGGCAGCGGGGCAGAATCTGAATTCAAAAACAAATGGTATGCGCTTGTTCGGATTAACAGACAGCCAAATATACTATTGGAGTACACGCTGAAAACTCCTAATTGTATCTTATAAATACGTTAAAGAAATATTTTTTTAAGTTCAATACACTTTCAATGTATTAGCATAAATCAGTCAGACAAAATAAAAGAAAAGTACACCACACTGAGCAATGCCATTGCGCACATACACAGAAAGGAACAAAACTGTATCGGATGCTCCGAAACATCATAAAGTAGGGACCAAAAGCACTATGCACCACCTATTTTTGAAGGTTTATTAAAGCTCTTTTGATTCCGGATCGTGTAGTTTGTTGTAATACTGTCTCAGGAAGGTCATTAAAGGTCAGGGGAATGTAGTATTTTCTAAGGCTTTTTCCGTAACGAGTTCTTATAGGAGGTATCACAAAACCTGTATCGGCACGTAAAGCTTTACCGATGCTGCGTCGCTGACGAAAGTCAGTATTCCAAAAGTACTTGGGAACAATGATGGAGAGAAAAAGGGTGTCAAAGTCTAGAAGTTTTAGATATTTAAACAATGTAATACCAGGTGCAGGAGGGTTGGTGTTATAAGCAATACTTTTAAGAATGTTCTTGAGTAGCCCATTAATTTTATTTTTCCAAAACAATGAACAATTGAAAAAAAACAGGCTATACCATATCGTATGACAGAGTATGCTAAGGAGTGTAGGATCATTTTTTTTACACGTAAAGGAACAAGCGATTGCAATCGGTACAACATGCAAGCAATCTGTCGAAGTCTAGTACAGATAAAGGGCATGTGTTTGTTCCAAGCCAGGTCGGAGTCAAAGTAGACACCCAGATATTTTACTGAATCAGTGTACTGAACGGGTGGGCATGCGCAGGACGAGCATTTGTGGGAATGAAGGTAAACAGGTATTTGTGTACTGATAGTTCGCAACAGATTATGAAAACATACCAGTTGTGTCTCTGTTGGGTTTACATTTATCTTGTTTTCTTGAAACCATGCCATGGTTTCAGTTATGTGTAACTGTTGCATTGACACAGCGTCCTTGTAATTCATATGCCTAGAAATAATAAGTGTATCATCGGCATACTGATAAATATTACTGTATCGAATGACCGAGCGAAAATCATTAACATAAATGTTAAATAGTAACGGTGATAACACTGATCCTTGTGGTACACCCGTCTGAGTGAATTTTATGGTACTTCTAAATTCTCCTAAACAGACTAACTGCCACCGTTGCGAGAGATAATTACGCAAAAAATCATGAAACTGGCCGCGGAAGCCATAGCTATACAACTTGCTGCACAGTATGTCCCGAGTGACAGAATCAAAGGCCTTGGCTAAATCCAAGAAGAGAGCACAGGCAATCTAGTTTCGCTCAAAAATTTCAAGTAGAAAATCTGAAAGGCTTTCGAAGAGCACATTGGTACCGCTACCTGCTATGAATCCGTATTGAGAAGGTGTGAGCAAGTTATGCTTTTCTACAAAGCTGTACATAACATCGAGAACATGTTTTTCTAGAATTTGAGATAGTATAGGCAGTACAGATATCGGGCGATAATTTGCGGGTTTCGAAGGATCTCCATTTTTGTATAGGGGAATGATGC
The DNA here is from genome assembly GCF_055824585.1 of Amblyomma mixtum. NCBI lineage: Eukaryota > Metazoa > Arthropoda > Arachnida > Ixodida > Ixodidae > Amblyomma > Amblyomma mixtum. The sequence goes on from NC_143012.1 coordinate 87,866,950, forward strand.
GTGCTTGCTTCATTTCATCGGGTACCAGGCCCGCCTCTAAAATAGTGTTCAAAATAAAAAGAACCGGTTCCGTCAATACCGGCAGATTCCGCCAGATATCGTCCGCAGATATGCCATCCACACCAACAGCGCGTCTTTTCCGAGACTGTCGCACTATGTGCACTAAAGTTTCCTTATCAAGTGGTGGTAGGTAGGCCGAGTCAGTAGTAAGGTTCTCTGGCGCCTGATAATGGGATCGTTCATGACTGATAGCTTGAGACCCGAACGAAAAGTGGTCATTTAGACTGTTTGCAACTTCCGGCGATATCGCTCCGAATCCTTTTTTAATGTTATCAATGTAACTGTGCGATTGACAACACGCAGCTCATTTACCAGCATCCACGTTTTCTTTGCATTATTCTTAGAAGCTGAAAATTGGGCGTTATAATGTTGCTGTCTAGAAGCCCGCAGTATTGCCGTGACTTTATTTCTCGTGGCTCTGTACAAATCCCTTAGTGACTGGTTATTTGGCGATTGTCTGCATTTCTTCCAAAGTTGTTCTTTTTCTTTTATAACCTTTAATATATTATGATTCAACCAGTGCAGATTGTTATGGCGCTTTTTGACAGAAACTGTTTTTTTACACTTGTCACGAATATCAGAAAATATTTCTAGGAACCTCTTATAGGACGTACCTGGATATGAACTTGAGTGTAACGTTTTCCAATTTTGTTGTGAGATTAATCAGTCAAGCTTAGCTCTGCCGATTATTTCCAAACAAGTAATCTGAACGGGTCGCAAACATAGCTCATGAGCAGAGTAGATTTTACAGCCAACAAAGTAGTGGTCTGCCAGTTTTTCGGTAATTAAGATGGAGTACACACTCATACCGCCGGGAGACCGGACTAGCACATGGTCAATGCTTGACACTACAGTTCTGTCGCATACAAGTTCTTCTCTGGTTGCCTCATGGACTAGCGATTCCACTCCATATTCAGCTAATATGTTTAAATAGTTATTCGCCAAGGCTTTGTCTATTTTTAAGGTGTCAATATTGAAGTCTCCTATTAGGCATAAATTACTGGAATATGGTAACCTCTCTAAATATTGCTTTAATTCTTCTAAAAAGGATGGAGCATGCTCTGATGGTGGCCTGTAAACAGCAACTAGAGTTATCGTCATTCCGGATAGCTGCAGATCAAGTGCAAGTGACTCAGCTGTCTTAAATTCTATCTGAACGGGTAGGGATGACCATCGTGATTTGATAAAGACCGCTATGCCGCCGCCCCTTCCTTTGGGTCTCGTAACGTAGTATTCTTGATACCCAGGAAGACGAAACTGATGTGTCAAGTTGTCTGAGATGTTTATTTCCGTCAGAACGAAAACCTCGATAAGATGAATGATATCTCGGACACTGACTAAAAGTGGTCCCACTATTTCTTTATACTGTGTATGTTTACATGTATAAAGGAAAAAGACGCGAGGTTTTTTTCAAATACCGAGCTAAGAGCGGTACAATTGGGAATGGAATGAAACCGCACAGACATCTTAGATCAGTTTCTGGATATCCTCTTTGGTTACTACCTTAACTAAGGAGCTGCCCTCTTCCTTTCTGGCAAAGATTTTGCCATTCTTTGTCCAGACGTATTTGTACTCCATTTGTTTCGCCTTGATCCGAGTCATCCAAAACAGCTCCTTATTTGCCTGTGTCAAGTTCTCGTTCAAGAACATCACGGAGGGGATGAAATTTTCTTCTGCCAGTGAACAAAGCTTCCCTCGAGCGAGAAGCCATTTATCACGAACGGATGGGGACGCAAAGCGAACGAGAACAGGTGGTGTCTTATCCTTTCTGGCAGCAAGACGATGGGCCGCAACTATGTCACCTTCGTGAAAATCGTGGAGCTCCATTTTTGCGGCCAAGTCGGCCATTACAGCTTTCAAGTTCTCGCCACTGGTGACGGCAAGACCATGCAATTCTAAATTTGAAAGCCTGCTGTACTGCTCCGCATTATTCAGCTCAACCCGAAGGTGGCTAATCTCTTCCGACTGGTGTGTCACCGTTGCCGTTAGTGTAGAAACTTTCTCTTCGAGGCTTTTTTTTTTGCAGCATCTTGTGCTGTGTTCTGAGCGACCAGTGAGTCATAAGCCGATGACATGAACTGCACTGAATTTTGGAGGTCAGTAACCACCTGCTTCAAATTCAAGACCTCATCGATCTTGTCTTTGAGAGACAGAAGTGCATCCACCTTTCCCTGCAAGGGCAAGAGGCCAACTACGGTAGTATTAATGCTTTCCAGCTGCCGACGCAGCGCTGTTAGCTCTTGGGCTACAGATGTGCTATCTGCAGTAACATCAGATTCAGACTGTGTTGGGGCATTGTTCCCTTCCGTCTGAGACGATCTACAACCCTTGCACTTCCAACAGTCTCTTTTCGCCTGACCCATGGCCATAAATGTATTATCAGCTACACCTCAGCATGATTTGCCAAGATGATAACCGTTTCTGCATTCTGCGCAAGTCAGGTATCTGCCGTCTTTGGGAAGAACTTTTGAACACGCAGAGCAGTTTTTCCCGTCAGACATGGCCACAGGCAAACAAAAGACAAAGTGAGAACAATTATACTGCGCAAGTGACTCGTTTCATAAACATAAACTTCACAGGTGCAGTCGGCGGCATATCAAGAATCACTAATACAGAGACGGAAAAAAACGCTCACCTGTCAAGAAAGAGCGTTTCCGATATGTCAACGGAACAGAACTGCCGCCGACTGCAGAGCTGTGCTGGCTTGCAGAGACTTTTATAGGCCGCTGGTTGACGGGGGCGTCCTCTATCGATGCACCTTCGGCTTGATTCCTTGAGTGTCGACGGAAGGTGATACCGCTGACCAGGCACGGATTCACGCTTGTCGCTGTCGGCAGTGTTGGGGTCGGTGGGCTTATCCTGGCATAGATCGCTTGTCGTGGCGCCTGTCAAGAAAGAGCGTTTCCGATGTCAACTGAACAGAACTGCCGCCGACTGCCGACCGCCGACTTATTATTATATATTAGACTTATTAGACTATTAGATTTTTCGAAAGCATTTGGCCGCGTATCCCATCGTAAACTAATAATGAAGCTGGAATCGGCATTAGGTAATAGCCCCATAGTTACTTGGATCAAAGACTATTTAACAAACAGATCACAATACGTCTCGCTTAGCCTGGAAAACTCGAACTTAGTGCCTGTAACATCCGGAGTGCCACAAGGTTGCGTATTAGCCCCTGTCTTGTTCCTCATCTTTATTAATGACTTACCATCAAATATTTGTTCTAACATCAGGCTCTTTGCCGACGATTGCATAATACACCGCGAGATCAGTTCAGCCGCAGACAATGTAGCTCTGAACGACGACCTTGAAGCAGTTAATAAATGGTGTAACGATTGGCAAATGAACCTAAACGTAAAAAAATCCACCGCGTTATCAATAACCAGGAAAATACAAAAATCAGCATCTCAGTATGTCATTAATAATATCCCACTCCCCCAAGTCGTGGAACACAAATACCTCGGTGTAATCATATCCCATGACCTTAGATGGAGCTCCCATATAACTCACATTACATCCAAGGCTCTAAAAAGACTCTTCTTCTTGAGAAGGCGCCTCAAACTAGCACCATCAGAGACAAAACTATTAGCCTATAATACCCTTGTAAGGCCAATTCTTGAATACTCTAATATTGTCTGGTTTCCCTCTACTAAAAAACATGTAAGTAAACTAGAACAAGTACAAAGGAAGGCAATCAGATTCATTTTTAATAAATATAGCCAAACTGACTCACCAACTGACCTACTCCATAAAGCTGGTATGCTTACCTTGCAGACGAGAGCCAGACTAGCACGTCTTAGATTCATGTATCAGTTGCTCAACAATCAGCTGCATATTGACACTTCTAAGTATTTATACTTTACAGATACCAGGCCCACACGCCATAAGCACTCTCATACTTTAAACGAGTACACTTTCCGGACTCACTGCTTTAAACATTCTTTCTTCCCACTAACTATACGCGAATGGAATACCCTTGACCCAACTATCACAAGCTGCTCATCATTAAACACCTTTGTAGCCCTCGTCGAACACCAACTAGGTACGGAATAAATACTTTACGTACTTTTGCGTATGTACCCGCCTTCTAGTCAGGCACCGATCGTGTTCATTGTGTGCGCATTTTTACATGTTCTTCCGTTGCATTACCTTCCATTTTTGCCTATTATGTTTTAAAATATTGATTCATTGGCTTCCAGTGTCTGTTCTTTGTTCCATGATTACTGTTCTCTGTTCCGTTCATTTGAAAGTTTATACCCCTTTACTTCTATTCTTGAGTTCTTGTTAAACGCCTTGCCCTCACAACGCTGAGTTTTTACCTTTGTGTTATGCTTCCTTGCCTTATTGTGCTTACTTATTTAGACTGTTCAACTTATGCCCTTCCTGTTATAATCCCATATGGGATTGACAGTGTGTACCAATAAATAATAATAATAATAGTGTAATGTGGAAACTCGCACAGTTAGCGTGGACGGGCACAGTCCTTATCCCAGCGGTGCCGCTCAGCAGGCCAGCGTTCGCAAGCGCAAAACCCGAACTTCGTCGGCTTCGCCTATCTTCTTCCTCGCCTTCGTCGGCGCTAGCTGCTGGGGCATCGAACTCCAACTCTCTTTCTTACAATACCCCCGGGGTGAAGAGGCGCCATCCTGGCGGCCTAAGGGCACGAGACGATGGCTGGGTCGTAGTAGGGCTTCAGGCGGTCTAAGTGCACAATTTCACGACCGCGGCGGCGATGGTCAGACGAAGGCGTGATGGGCTCGACCAGATAATTAACTGGGGAGACCTGCTGAATAACGCGATAGGGGCCTTGGTATTTGCTCAGTAGTTTCGTAGACTGTCCGGGGCTGGAGGAGGGCACCCACAGCCAAACGAAGGATTCAGGCAGATATGACGGCGGCAGACCGGAAGAAGCGGCGCGGGCGCTTTTCTGACGGTGCTGATCGTGAGAAGTAAAGGAACGGGCGAGTTGACGGCATTCTTCGGCATGCGCAGCGGCTTGAGAGACGGTTGTAAAGTCGGACGAATCGGGGCGGTAAGGGAGTATGGTGTCCATGATGGAGGAAGGCTCGCGTCCGTAGAGAAGAAAATACGGCGAAAAACCAGTAGTGGCTTGCGTTGCAGAATTGTAAGCGTAGGTAACGAAAGGTAGAACGCGGTCCCAGTCGGAGTGATCGGTAGAAACGTACTTGGCCATCATGTCGCCGAGGGTCCGGTTAAAGCGTTCGGTCATGCCGTGCGTCTGCGGATGGTACGAAGACGTCGTGCGGTGAACGATATGACACTCCCGAAGAAGGGCTTCCACTACGCCGGACAAGAAGACGCGACCCCGATCGCTGAGCAATTCCTGAGGCGCACCGTGACGAAGAATGATATTCTGTAGTATGAAACCGGCTACGTCAGAGGCCGTCGCAGCTGGCAACGGGGCAGTTTCCGCATAGCGCGTGAGATGATCAATGGCGACGATGATCCAGCGGTTCCCGGCGGCAGTGCTGGGAAGAGGGCCATAAAGGTCGATTCCAACACGGTCGAATGGTCGGGCCGGACACGGTAACGGTTGCAGAGGAGCAGGTGAGTGCGGTGGTGGGATTTTGCGGCGCTGACATTCCAGACAAGAGCGTATGTACTGGCGGTCAAAACGATACATACCCCGCCAATAATACCGAAGACGCAGGCGGGTAAAAGTTTTCAACACACCGGCATGAGCACATTGCGGGTCGTCGTGATAACTGGCACAAATGGCGGAGCGGAGATGCCTGGGGATCACGAGCAGCCATTTGCGACCGTCGGGGAGGTAATTCCGACGGTACAGCAGCTGGTCACGCACGACAAAGTGATGAGCTTGACGACGGAGCGCTCGAGAAGGGAGGCGGGCTCATCGGTTGGCTAAGAAATCCAGGAGAGAAGTAATCCAAGGATCCTTGCGCTGCTCAGAAGCCATATCAATAGTGTCAAGAGAAGGTGTGAGGCCGGAAATAGATGGCGGGTCAAGCTCAGAGGTCACAGGGGAGCGCGAGAGAGCGTCGGCGTCGGAGTGTTTACGACCGGAACGATAAATGACCCGAATGTCGTAATCTTGTAAACGCAGAGCCCAACGAGCGAGGCGGCCAGATGGATCTTTGAATGACGACAGCCAACAAAGGGCATGGTGATCTGTAATGACATCGAACGGGCGCCCATATAAGTAAGGACGAAATTTTGCGATCGCCCAAATAATCGCCAAACATTCTTTTTCAGTGACGGAATAGTTAGTCTCCGCTTTTGTGAGCGCACGGCTGGCGTAGGCAACGACGTACTCATTGAAACCAGGTTTCCGCTGAGCTAGAACGGCACCGAGACCAATGCCGCTGGCGTCTGTGTGCAGTTCTGTAGGCGCGGAAGGGTCGAAATGGCGCAAGATCGGAGGAGAGGTGAGGAGTTGGCGCAGCGTTGCAAAAGCTTCGTCACATGCAGGGGACCAAGCCGACAGGTCGTGGCTACCAGCGAGAAGTTGCGTCAGCGGGGCGATAACGGCAGCAAAATTCTTGACGAACCGGCGAAAGTAAGAACAAAGGCCAAGAAAGCTTCCGAGTTCTTTCAGGGATGTGGGTTTCGGGAAATCAGCAACTGCACGGAGCTTGGCAGGGTCCGGGAGTACACCATCCTTGGACACGACGTGGCCTAGGATAGTCAGCTGTCGAGCGCCGAAGCGACACTTTTTCAAGTTCAGCTGCAGGCCAGCGTCACTGAGGCAGCGAAGAACACTCTCCAGGCGAAGAAGATCAGACGGAAAATTCTGGGAGAAGATGACAACATCGTCCAAGTAGCAGAGGCATGTCTGCCATTTAAGCCCACGGAGGATGTTGTCCATCATACGCTCAAAAGTGGCAGGCGCGTTGCACAGACCGAAGGGCATCACATTAAATTCATACAGCCCATCAGGCGTGATAAAAGCTGTTTTCGGGCGATCGACGTCGGCCATCGGCACCTGCCAGTACCCAGAGCGCAGATCCAACGAAGAAAAGTACTCCGCTCCCTGCAGGCAATCCAGCGCGTCATCTATACGAGGCAGGGGGTAGACGTCCTTCCGAGTAATTTTGTTTAGCCGGCGGTAGTCTACGCAGAATCGAATGGAGCCGTCCTTTTTCTTGACGAGCACGACTGGAGAAGCCCACGGGCTGTGAGAGGGCTGGATCACGCCGCGGTTCAGCATGTCGGTCACCTGTTCATCGATGATGCGGCGCTCGGCGGAGGAGACGCGATAGGGGCGTTGGCGCAAGGGTCCATGGGTGCCAGTGTCGATATGGTGGCGAACCGCGGTTGCACGACCCAACGGTGCTTGAGGAGAGTCGAAGGATGCGCGGAAGAGCTGCAGCAAAGCGATGAGCTGGGCGCGTTGGTGACGTGGTAAAGCGGCATCGACAGAATGGGAAAACATATCCGGGGAGGACGGGTCGGCGACGTCGGCGGGAGGGGTGAGGGCGTTGATGCCATGGGTGTCAGGGTCATCAAGGACAGGAGAAGCGTCGTCGAGATCGATGACATCAACCGTGCCGAGCGATTCTCCCCGATGTAAAGTGGTGGGGAAAGGCAACGGGTTCGCGACGTACAGAGCGCCACAACCACCAGAAAGGGTGAGCACGGCATGAGGGAGCAAAACAGACTTGCGGTGCGCACAAAGAGGAGAGGGTGAATAAAGAACAGTATCGTCAGAGAGGGCAGCACAAGTCAGCGGCTCAAGAACAGAAGAGAAAGCTGGCAAGTCGACGTCGTCAGCGGCGAGAATAGGCGCGGCGGTAACAGGGGAGGCGTCCACAAGAGCATCACACAGCGGCGATAAATCAATTTGAGCACGTGCACAGTCAATGATGGCGCGATGCCCGGACAGAAAGTCCCACCCGAGGATGATGTCATGAGAGCAGGGTGTCGAACCGGAACCGAACCCGAACCCGAAACCGGAACCGAACCCGAATTTTCGCCCGGAACCGGAACCGAACCGAACCCATAATTTTTTCGCCATCTTGGAACTGAACCCGAACCGGAACGATTCAAAGGAACCGCTCCGAACCGGTTCGGGACCCGGTTCAGCCCCACTTTTTTTTGCATTTCGGCATACTTCTTGTTTCCGGACAAAATGAGATGATCTAGCGCATAGATTTAGCGCAACATTTACTTTTGTAGGCGCTCATTGTCTCAGACAGCAGGTTCTAAATAAAACCCCTCATGATGTAGGGCAACAAAGAAAAAAATGGCTCAATGGCTGCGGAGCTCTGCTGCTGATTTCAAAAATACAAAAACCAGTGTGCTCTGTCGCATGCCGCAAATCCCCAGCTGGTCTCCGTTAATCTGGAGCCCTTCACTACACCGTATATCCTATAGCCTCAATGTCTACTGGACACTTTAAACCCGCGATATTACTACTAGTATTACCAAAGGAAGGGTGTATAAATTGGTGCAGGTTCTTTTTTTTTAGAAGATTCTTGTTTGCACGTGACGGAAATAAGCAACGAAACGCGGGTTCTTGGCAATGGTGGAGATGATCTAATAAGGAAAACATTAAATACCGGATAATCAGAAGGACAATGAGGAAATATATGCGCTCGCTGGGATGCGATAGTGATTACGCCCAGAAAGATGCTACTGCGATTAAATGTAACGGCGATGAAGTGATTTCATTACGCCCATTCGCTGAAATCGTTCTACTTCTGAGAAAAAATTGCTGCCAGTCGCCAGCGCGCGGCTCCATCCGCGGTTAACGCAGTGCTCGACCTTGAATTCTCTGTCTGGCGACTCATATCTACTTCTTGCTGTCATACTTCCGGTTCTTAGTGTCTGACATGACAGGCTTATGATTCTTGGCGTTTTTTTCGCGTACAACGCTTGGGCGACTCGATACTTTGAGCCTTGACAACAATCTGCCTCGAATATATCGCGTACAGGTGGGTGATGGGGGGTGGGGAGATGGGTGAAAGTTTTTTAAGGTGCATTTTTACCAGTGAATGCCCGGATGTGCGCCCACCGGAGTGTGCATCAAGGATGGAGGCTGCACGCACTCCCCCCCCCCCCCCCCCCCCCCCGCACACACACACATAGTGCGGTTATTTTTGGGAAAGCAAGCTATACTATTAACGCAGTAAAAAGAACAACTATAAGAGTACTCATACTCTATTCTCTGACTCCGAGTGCGATTTGTACCCATGGCGGCGCAACAGAAAACTCTCTTTACAGATGCCTTAGGCTACTCGGCTGTCTTCGGGGCTTCTTTTTATGGTTGTTGCATGGAATATTTGGAACCTCTCTGATCCTCCTCAAGCCTTACTTGACAGCGTCGAATACAGCGATCTCGGCATAAGGCCTCATGCCACCATAACTCCCTTTCTCCGCCCGCACATGAAAATTCCAGACGGTGCACACGTCAAGAAAAGGGAACCAGTCAGGAGGTCGAACTTGCGCAGCGTATTCCTCCTGCGCTAAAGTGCACTGTTGTCTGAACAGGAACCTCGTTGAACCCCTGCCGTGCCCAATAGCACATCAGTCTACCGGAAAATCAGCGACTACGTCACCGCACGGCCGCTATAAGAAGAGACACCCCGTCAAGCCTGGCATTATTGCACGCAGCAGCAGCGGTAGGCAGTGGCTGGCCGACGCACAGCTAACTTCTCGTCCCCTGCTTTGCAGGTTAGTATCGTAAAATTTCTTTTTGTGCGCTTGAGATATTTCATACTGCTACTCCCGCTGCTGCTGTTCGTGCTTTTGCCTTACTATTTAAATGGAGAAAGATATTTGCTTAGCATGCCAGGAAGCAATCACGGATGACTCCCTTGTCCTGACTTGTTCCGAGTGTGGATTCTCCTATCATGCTGGAAATTGCTCGGGAGTGGCAGAGGCAGCGGTAAAATCCAAACCAGAGATTGACAAAACATGGTTGTGTCCTACTTGTAAAGCCTCTAAACTCCGGGGGAGTCAGAGCTCCGGGAAAACGAAGCCTGAGCAAGGTGCTGATGTGGGAGCTAAGCTGACTATCATGAACAAACGGATTGCCTTGCTCCTGCCACTTATTGACAAAATAGAGGACCTGTTGTCTGTGAAAGAAACTGTGAAAAACATTGAAAAAACAGTAGAGTTTTTGTCTTCTAAGTATGATACCCTACTCACACTGGTGACTACCCAGGGACAGGAAATCTCCGAGTTGAAAGATAGAATGCAGAAAGTAGAAACGGAAACATCGATCGAAGAAGTTAAGAAACTGAGGAAGGAACTTAATGACCTTGACCAATACAGCCGCCGCCAAAACTTGGAGGTTCACGGTATTGAACAAAATGAGGGGGAAAACTTGCTCGTGAAACTAAATAACGTCGCACGCAAGCTCAACATCCCAGAGCTAACCGCGAAAGATGTAGAAGCAGTACATAGGCTGCCTGCAAGGGAGGAAAACACTCCTGCAATCATGGTACGCTTTTCTTCGCGTACAACCAAGGAGCAGTGGACCGAGCAAAAGTCACAACTGGTAACTAAGGTTCCCGGCGTTCGTTTCCTTGACAATCTAACTCCTCTGAACAAGAAATTGCTGTGGGTGACAAAATCGAAGGCACTCGAGCGTTCCTATAAGTTTGTCTGGCAAAAGAATGGCAGAATCCTTGTGCGCAAGAAAGAAGGCGACAGCGCTATCCAGATCAGAACTGAAGATGACCTGGCGAAAATGGTGTAGCAGAGCGCGTGCGCGCTGATTCTGTTTTTTCTTTTTCATGGCTGCTTACACCCCAAACTGCGGTTATCATAGCGCTATCACTTTCGCCAACATAGTCAAGGAAACACAAGCGCTGAAAAAAACAGCATCGTTTTTTCACCTTAACGCGAGAAGCTTGCGAGACAAGTATCCTGACGTGTGTGCGTACCTGGCAACGTTAAATCATGAATTTACGGTACTTGCATTTTCGGAAACTTGGTTCAGTGATCAACAGCATGCAGTGAAGCTTGATAACTATAATTATGAATCGCTTGGTCGATGTAACCGACGCGGTGGAGGCGTGGCGCTCTACATCAGTAAACGCCATATGTACAGTATCATCCAAGAGTACTCTGCTATTACGGACAACTATGAATCCCTTGCAGTCAAGTGTCAAGCGTTTGCTGTGACGGTTGTATACCGGCCACCTTCAGGATCCTTGTCTGCATTCTTAGATTTTTTCGAAGACCTTAGTGAGCATTTGTTATCCTTTAAGTGCCCAGTAGTCATTTTGGGAGATTTTAATATTAATTTGCTTTCCTCTGATTTGTGTTCCAGTAAGTTTCAGGATTTAATACACTCGACCGGTCTAATAAATGTTATTAGCATACCTACTCGTGTGACTGCAGATAGCCAGACATTAATTGATTTGTGTTTGACAAGTTGTCATGACAATGGTGTGCGCTCTGGAGTTCTGACAACAGGCATCAGTGACCACATGCCAATATTTTGCTTCCTGCCGGTAACATCACAACCTCAGTCACACCAGGAAGCTCCGCCCCGTAGACATGTCAGTGCAGCGGGAATAGCTCGTTTTCGTGATCTTTTAAGTAGTTCAACTTGGGAAAATGTTTTAAATTTTGCACATCCTAACGATGCATACAACTGCTTTCTAACTGCGGTAACTCAACAATATTATGATGCTTTCCCTGTAAGAATTCCGAAAAAACCTAAGCGTGCAAGAAAGCCTTGGATAACTAACGATTTATTAAATAAGATAAATGCCCGAAATGACTTGTTCAACACGTTTATTAAGACTAGAGATATAAATAAACTGTCAGAATACAAAAAACTGCGAAATAAGTTAAGTGGTGAACTAAAGAAAGCTCGCACAGCGTATTACATGAACAAGTTTACGGCAGTGTACAACTGCCCTCAAAAGGCATGGACCTTGTTCAACTCAATTCTTTCACAGAGAAGTGACACTATACCCCATGAGTTAGTCGTAGATGGCACAAGCCATGCCGGTGAGTCACTAGCAAACCTATTTAACAATCATTTTCTTACGGCTGGTGCATCTCGTAGCAGCTCGGTCAGTTCATACCTAAATCTAAGTAATACTGAAATAGATTCAATTTTTTTGACGCCAACCACACCAGATGAAATTGAAGGAGTGATAAAAAATATGAAAGATTCTTCTGCTTGTGGTTATGATGACATTGCTGCCCGACCAGTGAAAGCAGTATCTGATATTCTTTGCGTGCCCCTTTCCCATATTTGCAACAACATAATGCAGCATGGTATATTCCCAGACAGCATGAAAATTGCCCGCGTCTGTGCAATACATAAGGGTGGACCTAAGAACGTTCTCGCGAACTACAGACCTATATCTGTATTACCTTTTTTTTCAAAGATACCTGAGTATGTTATAAATAACAGACTCTACAGATTCTTATCAAAGAAAGAAATAATAACAAAACAACAGTATGGTTTTCAGAAAGGAAAAACAGTTCAATCTGCCTTGCTGAACATCAAAGAAAAAATAATAACTAATATTGAGAATAAGATGTACACCGTAGGCATATTTTTAGATTTTAGGAAAGCTTTTGACTCGATTAAACATGATATATTATATAATAAACTTTGTAACTATGGCATTCGTGGAATCGCGCTTGACTTAATTAAAAGTTACTTACATAACCGTTACCAGTTTGTAAAAATCAATAGCTTCACATCAACGTCTAAACTGATACAGTATGGTGTCCCGCAGGGATCTATCTTAGGTCCCCTTTTATTTCTTCTCTATATTAATGACATTGTATGTATTCCTCGAACTCCTGATATTATCTTATACGCTGATGACGCAAATATTTTTTTTCAAGGAACCGACTTAACCAGCATATTAACAGAAGCAAATGCATGGCTTGAACAATTGTCTGTCTGGTTATATCATAATCAGCTAGTCCTGAACACAGAAAAAACAAGCTACATGATATTTCGACCCAAAAATAAGGCAGCAGATTGCTATCTAAAGCTAGAATTTCAGAAAAAAGTGATAACGCAAGTAAGCAAGCAGAAATTTCTAGGCGTGATCTTTCACGAAAACCTTAACTGGACACCACACATCGATAGCATCTGCACCAATATATCGAAAACCTTAGGTATCCTAAACAAATTCAGGTACATATTACCCACGTGGTTCAAGCGACAGTTGTACTATGCAATGATCTACTCACGACTACACTGCTGCGTATTGGTATGGGGCACGACTTCAAAGGGCAATCTTGAACGGCTTCATATCATGCAGAAGAAAGCGATTCGATTTATTGAAAACTTATCAGCACGTGAACATACTCAAGGTTTTTTCTATGAAAACAAGATTCTTACATTTACTAACGTATTTCGCCAAGTACTAGCACTCAGAATATACAACGAAATCAAACGTGATCAACCAGGCTTTTTCGCAACATATGAACGCGCTCACTGTGGCTACGAGTTGAGAAATGTATTGTTTACCTCAAACCTGACCAGAACATCTTATGGGAAGCAGTCGGTTAACTTTCAAATCCCTGCACTTTTAAACATGTTTCAGGAAATTGTTCAAATAGTCTCTAACTCCAACTCAGTAAATAGTTTTAAGAGACAAGTTAAAACTTTTTTACTAGATAAAACATAACTACGCTGTTTTGATGTATGCTGTTTTAATTTGTTTGATTTGTTTTTTCTTGTTTTTTTTTATGTACGGTATTCTATTGTATCTTGAGTTGTGCATTTGCACAACTCAACTTTGCACAACTGCCTGCTCAGTGATTGATGTTTCTAATAATGGCGTCTTGTACAGCATCTTTCTGATTGTTTTGTAACTGCAAAGTTTTGCTGCCTCCTTATTCTTTCTTGTTCTTGGCGCGACCGGCCACTTGTATATATCCTGATGCAATATTCCGGAGACGAGGCCTCGTCAGGCGTGCATTAAACGCCTTTTGCCTCGTCTACCTTGGCAGTGCTTTATGCCAATGTGTGTTATTCGGTCTTGTATTGTAATCAGTTCTGTCAAAATAAAATGATCAAACAAACAACAACAACGCGGCGGTTCTGCGTGTTCATCCATCATGCGTGTTTTCCACACGCTAAGCGGTCCTATCAACAAGAAGAGTTCGCATGGAGTTCCGGAGTTTTTCATCGCAGATATAAATGTTTTAAAGAAATGTATGATGTCAATGGGTTTTTTAAGATACTGCTTAAGTATGTCCCAAAACAACACAGCATTACGACAAAAATATCAAATTATTTCTCAAATTATCTCTCGTTGCTCGCACAGGAAGAAATGCACTGACCACGGCACAAACTTCCCTTTGGCCCGAAGGTTCATCCTAACATGCAGGGTCCATGTCTGAAGCGTGGAAAAGGTTTTTGTGACCGATTGAAATTACAGTAGAGCCCACTTATAACGAACCTGACGGTCACGCGGCTTCCGTTCGTTATATCTGATGTTCGTAGCAAGTGGATTCTTCGTACAACAGCCAAAAATACTAAGGCCGCTAAAAGTGGCGTTTATTATAAAACTGCGTTATGCGTGCCTACTTGTGCAAAGCAGAGCCTGTCGCTGCTCTTTCCAGGCTATCTAGGGCGGTCATTTAATCGTCGTCGAGACCTTGCTGCCAACTATCAAATTTAGGGACGGGTGTAACTAATCATGGATGAAGTGTGCATAGCAACTGGTGGCAGGTCGGTCACATAAATGATTCCTGGCAGTAGGGAGAGCTCGCACTTGGTGTTCAACGTCTCCGTCAGAGCAGGTGCTTCTGCGATTTTGTGGTCCGCAGGAATGTAGTTATCCGAGGAAACATCTGGTCGGCTATGGATCAACGATGCGTTGCCAGAAATCTGCATACGTGTGTTTCGAGCTTCTTCTGTCGTTCCTGGGCTGATGCAGCGACGAAGTAGCTCAGCGCTTGTGGAGCAGAATGCATCCGTTGCACTGTCCGCTGTATGACAATGCGTGCATATGGTAGCGGCGCAAAAGATGGAGACGACTGGGCAGGCTATGCTTACCACGCGACCGGCATGGCCAGCAAGGATTTCAAAAGTATCAAATCGCTGCGGTTAGTTGATCTTCGACCATGGTCAGTAGCTTCGTTCTCGACGATGCCCCCGTCTCACGCGCACCGCGCTTCTTCCATTCGGGATGCCTTGCCGAGCCGGCGAACGCGTAGGCAATGATTGCCCTCGTAGGCCATCGGCGCGGTTTTCCTCGCGAGCATGTCCAGAAAAGACAGGCGAGCACTTAGTCGCCTATTAAGCATAGATGCCAGAAAGAGGCCGTTTGTAGTTTTGAAAATAAATGCCTGAAACAAGTTGGTGGACAAATGGCGCACGCCAGATTAACCACTTTTTATCACTCTATCAAGGGCGCAAAAAATTTTGTTAACTCAGAGGCTCCCTTTGATAGCGCCCCATGAAAAGTCGCATTTGCCAATTTGGTTTGTTTGTTTTGGTTTATTGGATTTTAACGTCCCAAAGCAACTCAGGCTATGAGAGACGCCGTAGTGAAGGGCTGCGGAATTTTCGACCACGTGGGGTCCTTTAACGAGCACTGACATCGCACAGTACACAAGCCTTTAGAATTTCGCCTTCATCGAAATTCGTTCGCCGCGGCTGGGATCGAACCCACGTCTTTCGGGTCCGAGCGCCGTAACCACTTAGCCACCGCGTCGGGGCTGTTGACAATTCGTGTCCGTGCAAAAACGAAGCGTTCTCAACCCATCCAAGCGCGCGTTTTTCATGATACTATTTTTATCAGAAGAGAGGAGGTTGACGTCATCATAATAAGACAATATCGTAATTTCTTACTGTACTGTAGTGAGAAGCCACGATTAGCTGTGTTTTTGAAGATACTGAGCTATAGGGGTTCGGGATACATAACGGGAGTCACAAAGGCGATGTCGAATAGGTGATTTAAATAAAATATGTTTCGTAAGTTCTGGATGTTCACTTGAACATCCCATCGAGGCCCTTGAAATGATTCAACGCAAAGCCGTCCGTTTTATTTTTTCAAAGTATCGTGTAACTGACTCACCAACGACCCTCATGCGAACTCACGGTATTGAAACATTACAGCTGCGGCGGAAAATTCAACGACTGAAACTACTTTTCTTACTAAAAAACCATAAACTGTCTATGAATGCAGACCCCTTCCTCAAACCTAACACTACGCGCCAAACACGAAATCATCATACACAATCATTAACCCCTTACAGTGCTAGGATTAACGCCTTTAAATACTCATTTTTTCCACGCACCATTGAGGAGTGGAACAGGTGTCCGCCAGATCTCTTAACCAGAGCTGATTCTTTTGACTCTATGTTTTCTTCACTGCATTTAATTTGAGAGCCATTTATTTCTACGTTTACTTTTTGTATTTTGCATCTGAGCCTTGTATTTATTGCTGTATTTTGTGTTACAACTTGTATTTAACATTTTTCAATTTTGCTAAACCTGTTCTTTTTTTCATATATTATGTATTCGCCCCTCCTGCTTGGGCCTACTGTAGGCCTGCAGTATGTTCTAAATAAATAAATAAATAAATAAATAGAACCTGTGCTCCCACGAGGCTCTCGTTGGGCGGCAGATGGGCGGTCGAGGGATTATCGCACATTTTCTTACCATTTAGTAAAGGAGGGGGGACTGGCAAGTCGGTTTTGAGGCTACGGAAAGGTGTCCGTCTGTAGGTAGGTACCGATACATGGCAGTTTCGTTTCTCAGTGGTGCGCGGGAACGTACAGGGCGCGTGCGGCGGCAGTCTTGGGGCCCCGTAAGTACACTGTGCACGAGAAAGTCCCAACTGACTCCAGCTTCAAGGGAGGCCTATTAATCGCGCGATGGGGTCTCCCGAACTGCTCAATCAGGAGGGTCTTGTAGATGCAAAATCCACCGGCTTTTCGCCTTACACCCCACAAGGTGGATTACAGCGTACACATAGCCGATTTTCATTAATTTCGAGTTCATTTCATTTTACGGCTCTTGCCGCAAATTCGTCTTTGCTGCGGACAATAAGTAAAATGGGTAAAGTGAGAACACCTCGCATTAAACAATTTTTTCATGCTTAAGTCACGCAGTAAACACGACAAAAGGAAGACGGGAGATGACACGAGCGCTGACTAACAGCTGGTTATTTTATTCTAGGAAAAGTATATAAAGGCGTTGGACGCAGGGAACAACCCCAAAAACAGAAGAACAAAAGTTGAAATTTAAAAACCATACTACGCATGCACCTCACAGTCGAGTCATGACGTCTTTTTCAACGAAATTCGAAGACTACCTTCCATAGTAGACGGCACTCCCCTATCTCCTGGACCTCACACAGCTGCCAAGAAAGCCTTACTCCTTGTCTGCCAAACTGATAGATGGTGAAGCAACACACTCATCTACTTCCTTCCTGATCACATAGGCCTCGACCAACTCCCTACATATGCAAAAATGGCTATTAAACACGACACTTGTCTTATCTACTGGGGGAAGCAATCGTTGCACTCGCTGCAATGCTAAGCCAAGTTGTACGACACCGCTACTTTTTTCACCCATCAGTGATGTTCGAACAAATGCTCATTGCTTCCCCACTTAGAAAGACAAGTCTCCTGTTTATTCACTCAGATAGAATTTGTAGAAAGATGGTGGAGGCCTTTATGATCAGGAAGAAAGCAGATGGGCGTGCTGCTTCACCATCCATCAATTTGGTAGAGAAGGAGTCAGGCTTTCCTGGCAACTGCGTGAGGTCCAGGAGATAGCGGAGTGCTGTCTACTATGGAATATAGTCTTCATATTTCGTTGAAAAAGATGTAATGACTCGACTATGATGTGCATGCGCAGTACGGTTTTTTAGTTTGAATCTTTGTTCTTCTGTTTTCTGGATTGTTCACTGTGTCCTGCGCCTTCATACACTTTTCCGAGAATGTAATAGCCAGTTGTTAGTCAGCGTCTGTGTCGCCTCCAGTCTTCCTTTTGTCCTGTTTACTGCGCTGCTTAAGCATGAACTCTTACCAACTATCACAGTTTTATGTTCTCGTAAACAAATCTTTGCATTTTTTATTTTGTATATCGATGTGCCAGAAAAATGAAAACGCATAGCAGGGTTGACTGCAACTCATCTGCGTTTTAATTTTTTTTTGTCCTGAACCCGTTTGAACCCGTTTGAACCGGTTCGGGACAGTCCGAACCGGTTCGAACCGGAACGGAATGGCCCTTTGGAGCCGAACCCGGAACTGAACCCGAAAGGCGTGAACCCGAACCCGAACCGAACCCGAAAAAATGCCGGTTCGACACCCTGCATGAGAGGAGCGGGCGAGAACGAAGAACTCAATGGTGTATGGGAGGCCTTGGATGACGAGGCGGGCAGTGCACGCTGCGAGAGGGCGAATGGGGTCAGCGCTGGCGGTGCGAAGCGAAAGGTCAGAAAGCGGCGTCATCACTTTTTTTAATTTGCGGCACAAGTTGCGACTAATGATGGACACGGCAGCACCAGTGTCAATAAGCGCGTCAACAGGAAGACCTTCAACGATCACTTCAATAACGTTCATAGGAGCGGCGATAGGGCTTGAGACGGTCGTTGACGGCGCAGTTCTTGCCTCCGGAACTGCGGCGCCTAGTTTTCCGCTTGAAGTGGCGGGAACCGGCGGCGCATAGGAGAGGGCGAACGGCGTCGAGGAGACGGTGACCGATGGCTTCGGTTGTAGGAGTCGGAGCGAGGCAGAGAGGGATTCGGAGGCGGCAGAGGAGAAGAGACAGGGACGGAGGGCATTGGAGCGTCGTACGTTGGCGATCGCCCGTAGTCGTAAGGACCGGAGCCGCGCGTGCGGCACCAGCGGGCCACATGACCAGCGAGACCGCAGGCGTAGCATATCGGCCGGTTATCTGGGGTGCGCCACGGATTGATAGGCGGGGACCGGTGCGAGTCAAAGGATGGTGAGTGCGTGGCAGCGCAGGGGCGAGCTGCTGCTGAGGGTACGCGTTGACAGGTGGCGCATAAGTGGGAACAACCGGCTGAGGTCGTGGCCGGATGAGTGCTTCCGCATATGTCAGCGGTGCAGTGACCAGAGGGGGTGGATTAGTGGGCGGCAGGACCTCAGCTACCTGCTCCTGGATGACACGCTGAATTGAAGGCGACAGCGATGGCGAAGGGGCGGGTTGAGAGGTAACCAGCGACAATTGACGAGCCACCTCCTCCCGCACAAACTGCTTGATGTGCTCAAGAAGTGTCGGCTGATCGTGGGCAGGACTGCCTGCTTCCAAGCTCGAAATGGTGGCGTCCGAGCAAGTGGTACGGCGGGTGACATGTCGCTGTTTGCGGACCTCGTCGTAGCTCTGGCACAAAGACACGACGTCGGAGATGGTTTGGGGGTCTTTAGACACCAACATTTGAAACGCATCGTCCTCAATCCCTTTCAGAATGTGTCGGATTTTGTCAGCCTCGCTCATAGATGGATTGAGCCGCTTACACAAATCAACGACGTCCTCGATATAACTTGTGAAGTTCTCGCCGTTCTGTTGGGCACGACTGCGCAACCGTTATTCAGCACGAAGTTTTCGGACAGCGGGGCGGCCGAAAACGTCAGTCAGGCTGCTTTTTAGAGCCGCCCAGGTAGTAAAATCCGCCTCGTGGTTGCGGAACCATAAGTTGGCGACGTCGGTCAAGTAGAAGATGACGTTCGTGAGCTTAACGACGTCATCCCATTTGTTGTATGCGCTCACGCGTTCGTAGGAGGCGAGCCAATCTTCTACGTCAGTGTCGTCAGTGCCGCTGAAGATCGCCGGGTCGCGCTGACGGACGGCACCGGAACAGATGACAGCCTGGGCAGGTTGGACCGAGGTGTCGGACGTCGTGGTAGAGCCTGGTATCCTGGGCATCGTGGCGTAGGTCCACGGGGAGAACAAGGAGCACCTCCACCAAGTGTAATGTGGAAACTCGCACAGTTAGCGTGGACGGGCACAGTCCTTGTCCCAGCGGTGCCGCTCAGCAGGCCAGCGTTCGCAAGCGCAAAACCCGAACTTCGTCGGCTTCGCCTATCTTCTTCCTCGCCTTCGTCGGCGCTAGCTGCTGGGGCATCGAACTCCAACTCTCTTTCTTACAATAATAATAATAATAATAATAATAATAATAATAATAATAATAATAATAATAATAATAATAATAATAATAATAATAATAATAATAATAATAATAATAATAATAATAATAATAATAATAATAATAATAATAATAATAATAACTTTAATCACGTCCTGAATACATGATGCCAGAGGCCTGCGGAAAAAGCTGTCACAATGGCAGCTTGACAAGGCCACAGGCCCCCGCACTGGCAACATCACACAGTGGTCAGCAAAATATATAACTGAACACAGAAATTCGCACTAGTTATTTTGAGCACGGAGAGCGGAAAAAGCATAAAACGACGGCATTCAACGTTTCAGAAAACCGCGTTACAGGTCAAGAACTACAAGTTACGTGCATTGAGATTCCACCATACATCGAAAAAAAATAAATAAAAGTTAGTACTCACAATCAAGCAAACAAAAGTTATTACATTGAAACAGATAACCTATACTAAGTATCATTAGGAAAGAGAGCATAAAATTCTGTTAAGTGCCGGAAAAGAAACTACAACCAGGAGCTAGCGATATTAAGTTATGCAACAGTTATGTTGCAATTCCCTTGCAATGTAAATGTAATGTAAAATTTCTGATCTTCCCTCACTTCACCACAATTACCTCCTACGTTCTGCACACGTTCTGTCATCGTCTAGCGAAACGCGTATGAGAAAACTGCCACGCAAACTCATTAAAACCAAAATAGCTGGCGGCGAAGGATTACACGTAGCTCTTCCACGCAGCCTCCTTCGCGGCATTGAAGTGATTATGAATTGCGCTAATATTTGGGGCCCTCGACAAAAAAACTACTCGTTTTCATTTCTATGGTCTTCGTATTTCACTTAACGATAACAGTATCTACAAACAACTGCCAGTTAAAGTTATTGGACGAGAAGTGTTGTCGTATGAGTGACATATGCGTACGGGGTCTGTTCTGAAAGTAGTAGGACTGGTTTTTTCCTGGGCGAACGGGCGGACAAGAGGCGGTCTGCGCGTGCAGGATAGTTGAAGGAGGGAAAATCGGCTGTCGGCTCTCGGCCGTTGAAGCGAGCAGGTCGCTTGTACTGTGTACCCCTGTCGAAACGTCTCGTCACGCAGAATCATAGAGCGTTAACTGGATCAGTGATACGCGATCAAATTTTGTGTAAATCTTAGTAAAACGGGCAAGCCTACACTGACGCTGCCATGGGTAGATCAGGTGTTTCTTAAGTGGCACAAGCTGTTCCGAGAAGGTCAGGAAAGAGTGGAAGACGACGACCGCTCCGGACGCCCTTCGGCCAGCAAGCCCAACGAAAATGTGTAGCGAGTGAGCCATTTACTGAACAGTGATTGTAGGATGAGTATCAGAATGATTGTTGATGACTTGAGCATTCCTCAGACCCAAGTTTTTGAGATCGTGACAGAAAACTTAACCATGAGGAAAGTGTGCGTGAAGTTGGTGCCGGGAGTGTTGTCAGAGGAGCAAAAGGCCAACCGGGAAGTGATTGGCCAGGATCTTCTTCATCATGTGAATGAGGACCCCGATTTTCGGCCGAGCGCAAGGCGGCAACGCTGCCTCAGGCCCCCTACAGCCCCGACGTGGCCCCACCAGACTTTATTTTATTCCCGAGAATAAAATCGACGCTCAAGGGGAAACATCACGGATTGGTAGAGGTGGTTCAACAGGCCGTGACGAGGGAGCTAAACAGCATTCCGGTCGAAGCGTTCCTGGAGGCGTACGAAAACTGGAAAACTCATTGTCAGCAGCGTGTAGGTGCGGAAGGGTGCTAATATGAAAAATTATAATCGTTTGTACTATTCCCTTGAAAAAGTTTTATTCAAAAAAATGAGTCCTACTACTTTCAGAACAGACCATGTATTAGAGTAATATTTGAAAGCTGAAGAGGATAATGCGCGCGGACGTACTGATGCAGATGGAATAAGCGAAAGCACATTTTGCAGCGATTTCCTCAGCTGATGATATAGCAGTGCAGTCGTTGATCTAGTGCTTTGTTTTGTCGTGAGGGTCACGTTACAGGACAGCATATTCGTAAAAGACACCGCTTAGATCAAACGCACAGGATAATGTCCGGCAAAGTTCACGCTTGTTGTTCCAGTAGCATTAACTAAAGCGCAGTGATTAAGCTTCCATAGCCGAGGAGCATGGAAAAAGGTCGCCTTTCACTGGCAGCGACTTCAGTAACTGCATATTCATATGGTTTCCTTCCTTACTGCGCTACCGTATCTGAAGGGTAATAAGGGAGCAATTACTCATTAATCAACACAGTATCACATGATCAACACAGTATCTGAAGGGATTACGGCTACCGTTGGCAAACGTTCCTAGCTCTACATTCTCCTTTGTGGTGGCCTGCATACCTGCCTTCGCACTGTCGTTTTTATATAAGGGCATAAGTTTAACAATTGCGCAATTAATCCTGCCAAATTCAGCGATATGTGCGCCCAGCACTCAGAATAAGCGGGGAACAGAAATTGTAGCAACCATTTAGGCGGCTCCCACCCCCCTCTAATGAAAATGTTCTACTACCGTTTATAGACTTCTTATGCTAGACTCTGTTGCCTTCCTATAGCATATAGACTATCCAAAGACAACCGTTTACTAAATAACGTTAAAATGCATAGGTGGTCCAAATTTTCGGAGCCCTTCACTACGGCGTCCCTCATAGCCTGAATCATTAAACCCCCATAACCATAAAAAATTTTGTGCCGCCGCGGTGGCCCAGTGGTTATGGTGCTCGGCTGCTGACCCGAAAGACGCGGGTTCGATCCCGGCCGCGGCGGTTGAATTTCTTTGGAGGAGAAATTCCAGAGGCCCGTGTACTGTGCGATGTCAGTGCACGTTAAAGAACCCCAGGTGGTCGAAACTTCCGGAGCCCTCCACTACGGCGTCTCCATAGCCTTAGTCGCTTTGGGACGTTAAACCCATCAACCAACCAACCAACCAACCATAAAAGTTTACTAATAGTGTATGACCATCAATCTATAGATTTTATTGCCTATAGACTACTCAACTTAATTGTTGTATAGAAAGTCTGTAGATTTTGTACACGAAAGTCTATGAACAGTCTATAGACTTCGCAAAGAAATTTTTGTAAGGTCCCTGCACAACCATGCACATCTTAGCGGACAGTTGCAAGGAATTGGATGGATGCCGCTGGTAAAAAGTTCCTCGCAAAAGCAGGTGCTCGCTGTATTGACAAAATCGTACTGAAGAACTTCGATGTTTAGCTTAACCGTTGAGGTTTATAGCAAGCCCGCCATTTTGTTTGGGGGCTCAATTTTGCGGCACCGTAACTTAATTCCGAAAAGCCAGATTTTCCGCTACCTCGGCCACGAGATCGTCTACTACAGCTGACAAGCAGAGGAAACTACCCTCGTGTCCGCACCTGAGGTCTACGTAGTCCGTGACGACCAAAATTGCGTCTTCCAACCGCACCCTGTAAGAACGAGCTGCCGTGGAGGCTCACTAAACCCCACTAAGCTCATACCAGATTGCAGTGCTGCCGACGCAGCCTCTGTTGTAATAAGCGCGTGCTTTGCCTTCGTCTGCGCAGAAGAGCAGGGTTTACTAGCCCTCGGCAGCGCCCTCATTGCACCCCCCGAATAATGGCGGTTTAGAGTCAGTACTACCTTGCTAGCTGTCTTGCAAATGCCGGGTGTTTTTTTTAGAAGGTCCAAAATTTTTAAAGAACGGTAGACTCCTTTAGATTTATTTTAACCCTGGGGCTATACTGAGGGCTACGGCGGGCGCCAGGTAAGAGGCAAACTATTTTAATTAGTTCGTTGATTAACTGAATACGTTAATTAACTTTGATAATTTTTATTTTAGGCGATATGTTGTATTAGCAGAATTGGAGATCTTCCAAACAGTCCAGCCAAGAAAAAATTTTCATGAAAAAAGTTTTTGCGCGCGTTACGAAGCGAGAAAAAGTCACCCTGGTAGGCAGCTTCACACTATAGGACAGCGTCTGTGAGCACCTGTGACGTAGTTCGCTCCGCCCTGCGCTTTGTGTCAATGCGTTTTTGTTCCAACGCGGCATTCTGTGAGGCCGTGGAGCGAAGCGAAACAAGCAGCGATAGCGCAGGCCGCCTGTCCGGGCTTCAGGTGATATCAGCCGTGTGACGCAAAGCGCAGGGCGGAGCGAACTACGTCAGAGGCGCTCACGCAGCTGAGTTACGGTGTGAAGATGCCTACCAGGGTGACTTTTTCGCGCCTCGTAACGTGCGTGAAAGATTTTTAATTAAAATTGTTTTTTCTCGGTTGGACTGTTTGGAGGACGATCTCCAATTGTGCGAATACAACATAACCCCTAAAATAAAAATTAGGAAAATTTATTAACGTATTTAGTTAATCAGCGAACTAATTAAAGCAGTTTTCCTCTTGCCTGGCGCCCGCCGTAGCCTCCAGTATAGCCCGAGTGCTAAAATAAATCTAAAGCAGTTTACCTTTTTTTTTTTAATTTTGGACCGTCTAAAAAAAAACACCCGGTATAGCACACGTACTTTCTTTGTTTGGTTTGGTTTATCGGGGTTTAACGTCCCAAAGCGACTCGGGCTTTCTTTGTGTAGGAAATCTTCAATAAGGAAAGATATCTGCTTAAAGATAATACCATACACATTCAAGTAAGCGCTGCGCTCGTGTAAAGCCCACTACCGCAAACTTGGCGGAAGGAAATCTGCACAAAACAGTAGCGTGGCCGATAGCTATTCGTGCCGTCTGTTCAGCGACCGGGGAGCTACTGGACTACGATCGCTGCCTGCGACAGGTGGTGCAACCATGCGGATGCCCTGTCGTTTCCGAACATAACGAGCAAAAATGGAGTAACCTGTCCTTAAGCGCATTTCCCCCTTTTTTAAGGGAGTGCGTTGTAAGGGAGTACAGCTTACTTCCCTTTCAGTGGCATACAGGCGTATTCGTGTTCAGAGTGCACGCAGGTTTCGCCACTCTGCAGGAATATTTCAGCGGTGCTGAATGCTTCTCATATGACTGGCGCTCGTGCCATAACGGGTGGAATCGTTTCCGCAACGTTCGGCTGCGACGCAGTAGCCATGATGAGGGGCCCCTACGCCCTTGGGCGCCCTTGGGCGCTCTGCTGCAGCCGTGCGCCGCCTGCCGGCCGCAAGACGAGGGCGGACTTTTATCGTGAATAATTTTAAAATTTTTCCCGCCTCAGCCGCCAGCTCGTTTGCGGTGAAACTGCTCACAGAGCTTGCGTATTATGGTAACTTTTGTATCGTTGCAAGTTTTACAACGGTACTTAACTTAGTTGAGCCGTGCATCATGCGAAAACGTAATCGTCTGCGTGGAGATCGGTGAACAAAAACCTGCAAACGCAGTTTTTTTTCTGAAGGGCGACAGTGGAACCATCTGTTTTTCGCAGTGGAAAGCGTCCTGGAGATCGGTGAACAAAAACCCGCAAACGCATTTTTTTTCTGAAGGGCGACAGTGGCATCATCTGTTTTTCGCAGTGGAAAGCGTCGTGCAGAAAACAGGTGGCGCCACAGTCGCCCTTCAGCGAAAAAACTGCGTTTGCGGGTTTTTGTTCACCGATCCCCACGCAGACGATTACGTCTTGGCATGATGCACGGCTCAACTAAGTAAGTACCGTTGTAAAACTTGCTACGGTACAAAAGTTACCATACGCAAGCTCAGCGGGAGCTTGGAATGGAGAAAGTAAAAGCGCTACCTCTTCCCCTCCTTAGCAACCGGCGCGCTAGTGGGGGGGCGCGGCTGTGCACAGCAACCGTGACGTCACATAATAGCGGTAGAACGAGCGCGTGGTAGAACGGTGGCGGTAGCGGTAGAACGAGCTGCACCGCCGCTCCTTCGCCAGACGTCTCGTTGCAGTCGAATGAGTGACACGCACGGCTCCGAAGCGGCCCAGTGATTCCGCGCCAAGCGGTTCGGGGAAGCGGCAGTGGGTGGACCACAAGGCTTTCGCCAAGCACACATTAGAATTTCCAAAGTGTCTTCGGTATTTTTTTGAGGAAAGAAAGGAAATGCGCAGTATCTCTCTCCCACATCTCGGTGGACACCTGAGCCCGAGGGAAGGCGCATAACTGCCCTCTCGGAACAGTGGACACCTCAATCGTGATTTAAGCTGTGTGGCGGTAGCGACACATGTGCGCCAGAGTCTACGAGGCAATGAGGCCGCTGATGCGGCCGCCCGAGCGCTCACACACCGGGCTCCTCATCCTACCTCTCCTGGCTCAGAAGCTCAAAAACCACTTCTGCGGTTCCGCGAAATCCTAATTCATTATTGCGACAGCCACCGCCTCTACCCGGCACCTGCCAAGGGGCTGAGTAAGGCGGAGGAGCGAACACTGCGGCGCCTGCAGACAGGAACTCTTCTCTGTCCTGCCATAGCAAAACACTTCGACCCGAACACAGATGGGCGCTGCCCGCACTGTGGAGAGATCTGCGATATCTTTCACATGGTGTGGGCATGTACTCATAATTCTCACCTTCCCCCTTCCCCCACCCCCACCCGAGAGGCATGGGAGACTGCCCTCCTTAACTGCTCCACACTGGAGTCCTAAAGGGCTCTAGTAAAGCGGGCGCGAGACGGGGCCTCGTCGTGCGGTGTCCCGGACTAAGGATACCGACCATGTAGCGGGGTCTTCTGATCCCCAAACTCTCTGAGTATTCAAAATGTTTTTCACCACCACCACCACTGTATGCTTTGACATTGACAACGTTGTGCCAGAAATGTTGCCCCCGACCAGGGTGACAGGGTGGGTGGTGACTTTAATTTAGATATAAAGACAAGTGCGAATTTCTTACCACTTATGCGGGAGAACAACCCGTTCCTTTCGCTCGTAACGGCTCCCACAGCTGTGAGAACCTCGCGTAATACTTGCGCAAACCTCGTCTTTGAGAACCAAGCATTGGTGCAGCAAGACGAGCATATATCCCTTTATTTCTCCGACCTCAAAGCTTCCTTCATGACAATTAAGAACTGTTAGTGGAGTGTTTCTTGAAGAAGGAATATGTATGAAAAATAACAAGTCGTCTGCAATCGTGCAGGCGCGGCCATAAGTAAACGGAGCACGCTATTGCGTTCGAAGTGAAATCACGCTTTCTCCATTGGTAATGAAGAAGCGTTGTTTGTCTACAAGAAAGCACACCACCTCCGCTGCTACATTGGCCAAACTCCGTAAGGTGGGGGATCAGGTGGGCCGCATGGTTCGCCGGGTTTCCAACAAACGCGGAGGGTTACGAAGTAAGGATGCCTTGCGGCTGGCAAACGCCTTCGTAACTAGTCGAATTTTCTATTCGACTCCTTATCTCCACCTACGGAAACAAGAGGAGGACGCCCTTGAGGTCATCCTTCGCAAAATTGTTAAACGTGCCCTTGACCTCCCCATCACTACTTCAAACAGCCGGCTTATGGCTCTTGGGGTGGTGAATACTTTCCGGGAACTCCGGGAGGCGCACCTTACAAACCAGTACACGCGCTTATCGCTAACGGAGTCGGATCGCCGCCTTCTTGCTCGACTCCATATCCAACACACCCCTCCAATGGAAGACAGGTTTCGCATCCCGGAACTGTGGAGACGTGCCCTCCACGTGCGGCCTCTTCCAGCAAACATGTCACATGAAGACCATAATGGTCGGCGCCTGGCACGAGCGGAAGCGCTAGCCCGATATTATGGCAACAAAACAGGTGTATACAACGTGGACGCCTCCGGCCCTCACCACGGGGGATGGTACACGGCCGCGGTAGTTCACAACAGCAACACAGTTAACGGCCTAACTTTCAGAGCCCGCAGTGTAACACAAGCAGAAGAGGTCGCGATTGCTCTCGCGGCCTCACATTCCAATTCAAAATACATAATCACCGACTCGCGAGGGGCCTGTCGGAACGTCGAACAAGGCTGCACTCCCTTCCTAGCCTATCGAATATACCAAAATTGCATACGGGATACGGACCCCGCACACCGTTACCTCATATGGGCCCCTGCTCATCAGGGGTTGGCAGGAAACGAGGCAGCAGACGCAGCCGCCCGCGCGCTCTCTCACCGGGCTGTTTTCTCCTCCCCGTCCGATCAGGAACCCGATTTTAATCCGGTCTATACATTCAAAGATATTACAACATATTATCAAAATTGTCATCGCCTTTACCCTAGCCCATGTAAAGGCCTGAAGAAGGCGGATGAGCGGCTCCTTCTCCGCCTTCTCACCAATATATTGCTGTGCCTGGCAGCGCTAAAACATTTGGACCCCTCCTTTAGCGGCAGCTGCCCACACTGTAGTGCAGTGTCTTCTGACACCTATCACATGGTGTGGGCCTGCCCCTCCAACCCCGCTATTGCCCCCATCCCCAACCCAACCCGGGAGGACTGGGAGGCGACCCTGCTCGGCTGCCACGACTTACAGACCCAACAAGCCTTAGTCGGGCGCGCCCGGGCGGCGGCAACCGCCACTGGGGTCCCATACTAGGGACCTCCACCTAGTGTTTGTAAGGATCGGTCCCTTACGGGCTGATCCAAACATACCTCCTGCTCATTCGTAATAAATGTTTGCACCACCACCACCACCCGCTGCCAGCATGCGCGCGCCACTGCTGGAAATTTCAATTAGGTGACGCGTGAAAAATATTCGAAGATAGTTCGTGCTCCGTTTACTTGTGTCCGCGCCTGTACATAAATATCTTGCTGGAATTGTTTGCCTCAATCTATCGAAAAGCTGGAACAGCTGATGAGCTGCGCTCAAATTTCGAATTACGAAGTAACGTAATTGTCGACAATTTTTTTCCTCAATCTATCGATCTATTTTTTTCCCTTTAAAGCGCGCGTCTATGCGTTGGAAATGTACCGATACTTTCGATGACGTCTTCATAGGCCCCCCCGACTTGGCGTTCTGCTCTGCGGAGAAGCTTGAAGATTGTTGCGATTTTAATCGGTGATTATGTCACCATTTCAAATGCAGCCCAAAAAGACTTCGCATCCTATAGCTGCAAGTTTCACACATTCGACACTTTTAAGCTCGTCAATTAAAAAAAAAACTATGCTTGTTTCCTTTAAAACGACGAAGCAGCGATTGTACCACTGTTTTTCAATGCCTCACGTGACCTATAATCTCTCTTTGACGTCACCGAAACTGAAACAGCATGACAGAAAAACTGGATTTTAATTTATTTAGCGCTCGCACACAAAGACCGCTTGGTGATTCATACATAGTGTCACGTAGTGGTGACTGCAGTCGGGCGAACAGGAAAACACCGAGAACGTCTTCGAAACGAAACTCTTTATTTGGGCTTACTTGCGCCCGCTAAGAACTGAATCACTCGGCATAGGCGTAGCAACAAGCGTGCTCGGCGGTCATCGAACAGAATCCCCGCCGCTGTCCGCCGTGCTCTTTTTAAAGCTGATAGCGAACATTCGAGACAAAGCTTGAAAGGTTGCTAGAACATTCTGGCGCAAAGTAGAATCGGCTCCGCCTGGACGCGAAGGAGATTTTTTATTTATTTATTTACATGATACTGCAGACCTTTTTGGTCCAAGCAGGAAGGGCAAAAGCAAATTGTACAAGAAATGGTTACAGAACATCTTACGTACATACATATGTTTAAAATTCATGCATGCAGGTATAAAAGCACTCCGATATACATCTTCGTCACATCTAAAATAGTCACAAATGCGCGTGTCAGAAGGGAATTTTCAGGGGTTAAAAGACGTTGGTAATGGCCTCTTTGAAGTTAATAAATCTAGGGGCGTCTTGCGTCACAAACGAAGCGATAAAGCGACGTGTCGGCAGCCTTGAAGCATGAAAAAACAAACACTGCAAACAAACGCTACAAGGATTCGCGGCAATAGTAGTGTCTGCCCTATCACTTTAGAGAAGAAAACATGCCACAAAAATTAGGTGTCTATTCTGCTTCAACGCTGTGGCGCAGCAACAACAACGGAGACGACAGTGAAGGCGGCCACACCGAAGCCTCACGAGCGCCCCCTTTCTTTCATCTTCTGCACCGTCGGGCTGTCGATGGAGTCGGCGCACAAAGTGACGTCCATCCCGATCTGCGACTTCATTGTGTACACGCACGTCGTCGTGTACGAGTCCAAGATAGGCGCCTACGACGACCCCGTAAGCTACGACGCCTTCCTGGATGTGAGTATTTCGCGCACGCTTCTTGTCAGCACAGAAGCCGCGAACCTTCCGTAACCTTCCGTTACACTGCAGCAGTTGCCAGAACTGCTACCCCAAGTTTCTAGCTAAGGCTCAGGACAAGACCGAAAGAGAAGTAATTGAGGCCTTTTTCATTCACCTTAGAATGAACTTACCTTTTTGGATGGGTACATCTAGACTATTAACCCGTTCGCTTCTCTATGTTTTAGTGTCTGTTTAGATCTTTTAATGTGCTTGTATTTTATTTGCCGCCCTTTACACGGTTTTTTTATCCCCATCTTTCACTTTTTGTTTTCTTTGTTGTAAATTTCGTCATGTTGTTGGGCATTTTTTATAGTGTTATCTTCTTTTTCAGCGTCATCTTTCATACATCTCTGTTTTCTCTTGTTGTTATGCATTGTTATCAGCCGATATGAATCCACCTTTTTTACCTTACCTCGGCAGGTGTTTGATATGTTCACATTCTTGGGTTTCTTATCTCACTTAGATATGTCTTTTTTTGCGCTCTCCTTTCTTTGGCTTTGGGTTCACGCTCCGTCACGCAGCTCATCTCTAGTTATCAGCGGATATAAAAGTGCGCCTGGCTTCTTTTGTCGTCATTAAAGTCGAAAGTCGCACTTCTTTCCTGTCGTCTCTATCCTTTCACCTGTGAACGTCTTTTTAGCGCACCGCCTTTCAAATATGAATATGTACCAACTAGCCCGTCAAAAAGCCTTACGGAGCAAACCAAGATGAGGAAACCTTCTCGAACGCTTTTAGCTCGCCCAGCTCGCTCCCAGTGCTGCACAGTCCTAGACATTCAATATTAGAAAGGGAATCTTAGATGTAAAGTAGAAGCCCCTGTTTTTCTATCGCTGCGGTAACGAGTCAGTGCGGGTGTAGGAATTACTTTGCACGTCACGTATCGCCGCACACAGGATCACTAAAAATGTTTTTTTTTTTGAAGCAGCGCACAACTTAAAGGGCAACTGCAGCACTTTTTTGAGAATTTCGCGATATTCAAAGATTCAAATCTATATAGGCTCTAGGTGAAGCATGCCCAGTGTTTTTCCACTAGCATTTAAAATAGTGGCGTAATCGACGATTGAATTTTGCGCTTCTCCTCAATGCACCGGAGGAGTGCAGGGAAATTCAGCGTGATGTCACTAAAGGTATTTATTTATTTATCTTATACCCACAGCGCCTTTCGGCATTACAGTGGGGGGGGGGGGGGGGTTACAAACGCGAGAGTAAATAGCACAATGCAAAATGCAAAAAACACGTCACATACAAGTGATGAGAATAACACAAAAAGTATGCAGCATAATAACAAAAAAAAGCAGACACGTGGTCACACAGACAAAAATGGGAACGTGCGCATGTGCTTACATACCAAGAGGGACAAGGCTGTTGACACATGTAATCGTGACGGATGCCAGGGAAGCCAAAGAAACTATGAAATGAGAACACACACGCATAGAAGCATAGGAAAATAGTTATCACATCCAGGTGCAACCAGCAGAACCGTATCTGCAGTAAAATGGATAAAAAAAAGCAGAAATGAGTCATTTCAGGGCCGGTAAACCATTTAGTGCAGATGAAAATGCGTCACTGGCCGTGTGCGCCACAACAGCCGACCCTTATAAAAATTTCTATAGAAAGTCCATAGACTGTCTATAGACTTTAGTCTATGATGTCTATAGACTGTCTATAGACAAATTCTTTAGACTGGTCTATAGACAGTCTATAGATTTATGGCCATACACTTTTAGTAGACTTTTGTCTATAGACAGTCTATAGACAAATGTCTACTGAAAGTCTATAGGTCTATAGGAAGTCTATAGACACATGTCTATAGACAGTCTATAGACGATCTATAGACTTATGGTCATACATTTCCTATAGAGTTGTCTATAGACCGTCTATAGACACTTGTCTATAGACGGACTATAGACGACCTATAGACTTATGGCCATGGACTTCCTGTAGATTACTGTCTATAGACAGTCTACAGACAAAAGTCTACTGGTCCAGTAGACATATGTCTATAGACTGTCTATAGACATTCCATAGGTGTGTGGCCTGGCAGTGCTGTAGACCTTTGTCTATAGACAGTCTATAGACCTCTGTCTACTAAACTATGAGTAGACCATTATCTATAAACTGCCTATAGACAGTCTACAACCACTGAAAAAAGTCACCAGAGTACACAAATGACAATCAATATACTTACAAATTTAGTTTTATTTCCAAGCTATCCAGGCCGGGAATATGCAATACATGGACCATAAGAATGCACAATAACATAAATGTTGAAAGTAACAGTCCCGCTAGTTTCCTCAGAAGCATTCTTGCGGCCTGTTGTCTGCAGTCAATCATCCGGGCATGTTCACCTGTACAGCACAAAGGAAAAAAATAACAGAGGAACTGAAAAAAAAATTCCCATACCATCTCTACACATGTGCTTTACAATGAAAGGCATATCCTGGCTATGCCATTCTAGAAAGGCAATCTTGATCTTTTGGTTTGATTTTATGGGGTTCAAAGACCCAAGGCGACACAGGCTACAAGACGCTGAAGTGAAAGGCTGCGGAATAATTTCGGCCAACTCTGCAGAGTACACAGGCCTTTAGCATTTTGCCTCTATTAAAATGCGACCGCATAGGCCGGAATCGAACCTGCATCTTTCAGGTCGCCAGACGAACATGATAGCCACTGAGCTATCACGCCGGCGCAATCATTTCAGTAAATACACGACAGATTATAAGTGTCTTCATAAAACATTGTAACAAAGACCCGTAATCCCTGGAGCACTCTACTCTGAATCCAGTACTGATACTGATTTCTGTATGGCAATCCGTTTACTTCTGAAGGAACCAGCGCACAAAACACAACGGACAAGAAAAAGGTGGTACACGACGGACAGGAGCGCTGAACTTACAACTTTATTTCGGAAGTAAAGATGCAACGTATATATACAGCCATGTCAGGGAGGCGTGTCACACAGGGAAAGCAAGAACAAGTGAAATCTACAAGGTCATGCTGAGACAAGCGGCACAAGCAAACCAAAAACCTTAACTAATATAACATGTGAAGGTGACCAGTTTCAATGGAGGCAAGAAAAACAACAGGGGAAAAAAAACAAGGGAAAAACGCCAGACCTCGTGAAGATGAAAATTTTCATCTTCACGAGGTCTGGCGTTTTTCCCTTGTTTTTTTTTTTTTTTTCCCTGTTGTTTTTCTTGCCTCCATTGAAACTGGTCACCTTCACATGTTATATTAGTTAAGGTTTTTGGTTTGCTTGTGCCGCTTGTCTCAGCATGACCTTGTAGATTTCACTTGTTCTTGCTTTCCCTGTGTGACACGCCTCCCTGACATGGCTGTATATATACGTTGCATCTTTACTTCCGAAATAAAGTTGTAAGTTCAGCGCTCCTGTCCGTCGTGTACCACCTTTTTCTTGTCCGTTGTGTTTTGTGCGCTGGTTCCTTCAGAAGTATGTATTACCAACTAGCCCAACAACAAGTGTTGCTCAAATCCTTTTACATTATTTGTAACAGAAGACATTGAACAATTGTGCCACATATCTGCATTGACTCGCAAGGAGGTGTTAAGAATGCCACCTCCATAAAATACAGATTCAGCGCACCTTACACAGGGATCCAAAAAGAAGAATATTGCAGCATTTATTCTGATAACCGCTATAGAAGAAGCGCTTCAAAATACCCTGCGTGAAGCCTGGTATACCCGGCCAAATTTTTAACTGGCTCTGGTGTTGCATCGCTAAATGCACCTTGTAAAAAAGGTGCCTTTTAGCTACACTGCTGGCATATTCATGCTGTAATTTGACGAGTGAAATGTCATTTTGTGGTTCCTTTTTGTCCATATAATGTTTGAGTGCAGCACTTGCGTGTTTAGATCAACGTTATCAGAAATATTCGTCTGCCACTACAACAGCTGAAACAAGCGGCAGACGCAGCAATGAATCTGGTCCATATGGCCTCATCCTCTGGGTAAACTACCACTCCTTTCATGGCGGACAAGTCGTTTACCTAGAGTAAGTGCAAATGCGCCACCAGAACCATTGGTGCGTATTCCGCTTGTTTCGGCTGTTCGTAGCAGCAGACGATGAATATTTCTGATAACTTTGATCGAAACACGCAAGTACTCCACTCAAACGTTATATTAACAAAAAGAAACTATGAAATGCCATCTCACGTGTCAAATTACAACATGAATATGCCAGCAGTGTAGCCAAAAGGCACCTTTTTTACAAGGTTCATTTATCGATGCAACACCAGAGCCAGTTAAAGATTTGGCCGGGTGTACGTAAGCCGATACTCAAACGGGCACGAGCTATACAAAACCAGCAGGCAGAAGCGACCAGTTCACCACAGATTTGCGCCTATAACTTGAAGCACAAAGATGGAACAGCATACTCATACATCTGCGCGTGCTCTTAGAAGCGGATTGCAGAGCTTCCATGCCGCGCTCATTATTCAGAAAACCCATACTGCACACAGAGGCTGCAGCAGCGCCGTTTCAAAAGCAGTCGCGAGTTTAAGACAACAAATTACTGTCACGATAAAATACCGTCTGAAATTCAATTAGTTTTACCTTCAAGTGCAGCCCCAACAGCGCCGTAAAGAGGTGTGTTTCTTGCATGGAGGTAGCCTAACCCAACGCTGCTAGAAAAATCAACGAAAGCATTGAACGCGCTCAAAGTAGGAAGTATTTAAATGAAACAATTAACGCTTTCAACAGGTGCAGCTATAATAACACGAGAGCTTAATTTAATTTTAGGCGCAAATAAGCGGCGAATTACATCGGCGCTTTCGTAAGTTAGCAGTCTGAAATCAGAAACACATACTTTGCCTCTCGCGCAAATGGTATTAGAGAAATCTGTGCACGCGTGAGCGGGATCATGAACGAACCACTCGGAAAGAAATGTAAGCCACCTCTTGTCGAGCCGACCTTTACCCAGCTTTCAAAATGAAGTGCCCGCAGGCGAGCAGGGGCGGCCAACGGCTCTGATGACAGACATGGAGGAATCCGTACATGTGCAACGACGGGGAGACGGGATGGAGTTCGTGGGTTCTTCGCGGTGTTTGAGCACGCCGGCCAATCGCGCGGGCAATGAATTTTATACCATCACACTAAAAGCATTCCTTCAGCGCTGCTTAACTACAACTTTGACAAACGTCTCGCGCTCCAATCTGTAGCGTTACAAGACACCTTTGCTGAAACGTCGGCGCCCACGACGCGCACCGAGCGAGCGTCCATACGTAGGAAGGAAATGCACACCTCAAAAAGAACAGCACTCCAAGGTCCAGACAGGCGATAACACAAAGATTAGAAAATAAATGTAATCCACCACAGAACGAGAGTGTATGTAAGTACGTTTTCGGAGGTTCAAAGTAAATTGAGCTCACACGGCGCTAACTACCGCACAGTTCCATTTCGGCCGTCATTCACAGGCTAAACGACATTTCTGGCCGCGCGTCTACCTTGAAACACGAAAACTCTAGTAGACAGCTCGCGAGGAGTGGCTTATCATCAAGGGCATCGCACAGACTGCCTTTCTGCGCGTTAGTAAAGACAGCGGCACAGAGATAAGCGGCATTAGTCGAGAACCCGATGGCTTCCGCCTTAGAAACGAAGATAAGACGTTTGTCACTCGCACATAATCTGTTCTGCACACACAGCTCTGCTTAGAGTGGTTTAGGAGACCAAATGAATAAAATATAAACGTATAGACTTACCGTAAGCGGACGATGCAGCTGGATTTTGAAGAAAACGTAATCCGCGAAAAAAACGCCGACACCACCATTGCAGCCACGCACAGGGTTGTTTGCAGCCCGAATGATTTTCCGCCGTCTCGTGGTAAAACGGTAAAACGTGAAACAGAAACCCATTTCACGGTCGTATCTTTATCGCTCGCACTCTTTCCGTGTGCAGCTTGACCTGATATCCAAGACCACAGAAGGTAACTGGTTTATAAGCGTGAATTCTTCGCATACCCTCTAAAAACCTTATTGTTTTCGTGAAAAGAGAACCGAAATCTAACTGCTTGACTGTATACGCGCTGCATCTCCCACCGAATAGTATGTGGTTCAATTCTCAAATAATAATTATAATGTTGCATAGCATAACGTCTTTTTTGCGTGTGTTCGTGTTTAGAAAACTGATATGCTCGACATCAGCGTGTCATCGGCTCCGAAGCAACAGGTGCAAGGGTAGGAACGAAAAAATACTGCCTTTCTGATTGTTGCGTCGGTGAACTTATTCACGTGAATACAAACTGCAAAGGTATAAATGGGAGATGTTAATCGCACAGAGGACCAGGCTCTTTGAGATTAATCTAAAGTGTTTCTAAGCGATGGGCGCTTCCTTGAATTCTCACACCCGTCCTTCCCCCCTTTATTTTCAGGACGTTTTAAAGAGAAAT
This sequence comes from Amblyomma mixtum, assembly GCF_055824585.1. Lineage (NCBI taxonomy): Eukaryota > Metazoa > Arthropoda > Arachnida > Ixodida > Ixodidae > Amblyomma > Amblyomma mixtum. Next base: position 87,903,634 of record NC_143012.1, read on the forward strand.
GTAGAAGCGTTGATGAAATGTGTCTGATTTCAGCGCGTTGGACAGTAACGATCGAAAGATGGAATGGAACTGTATCGAGCGATTCCTTTAAGGGACAGCGTATTCATTCGATGTAGTATAGTTTGCGGCGCCCTTACTTCAAGAACGGCTGCCTTTCCGCCGCTTACTTGTTAGCATTAAATATTTAATTGTATTGACAATATACGTCACGATATAACGAAAAGGAGCTTGTCAAGGCTCCTGAAAATATACAGGTGGGTGTTGTAATGTCCTCACGCAATACTTTTTTAATTTCCGTAATAGCGAAGGAGGTGGAGGACTCCCGACATAGTTGCGGTCACCAGATGCAGGTCCCCGCAGCATGCAGTGCAAAAAGAAATTGACATTGTTCTATACTTAGTCGAAAGTCAGTGTATCGAACATTGTTAGATAAAATTAGGATTGTTATAGACTGGTCTGTAGACAGCAGACTATCTATAGTGTACAGTGCATAGACGAAAGGAAATTGAGGTATTTGTAGACTGTAGTCTATAGAGAGTCTATAGACCGACTATAGACGAAAGGAAATTGAAGCAGCTATAGACCGTAGTCTATAGAGAGTTTATAGACCGTCTACAGACGAAAGCAAATTGAGGCTATAGACCTTAGTCAATAGACAGTCTATAGACCATCTATAGACGAAAGAAAATTGAGCCAGCTATAGACTTTAGTCTATAGAGCGTCTATAGACAAAAAGAAATTGAGGCAACTATAGACCTTGGTCTATAGAGAGTCTATAGACCGTCTATAGACAAAAGGGAATTGTGACAGCTATAGACCTTAGTCTATATCGAGTCTGTAGACCGTCTATAGACAAAAGGAAATTGAAGCAATTATAGACTTTAGTCTATAGAGAGTCTATAGACAAAAGGAAATTGAGGCAGCTATAGACCTTAGGCTATAGCGAGTCTATAGACTGTCTATAGACGAAAGGAAATTGAGGTAGTTATAGACCTAAGTCTATAGGGAGTCTATAGACCGTCTATAGACAAAAGGAAATTGAGACAGCTATAGACCTTAGTCTATAGGGAGTCTATAGACCGTCTATAGACGAAAGGAAATTGAGACAGCTATAGACCTTAGTCTATAGATAGTCTATAGACCGTCTATAGACAAAAGGAAATTGAGGTAGTTATAGACTTAAGTCTATAGAGAATCTATAGACCGTCTATAGACTAAAGGAAATTGAGGCTGCTATAGACTTTAGTCTATAGAGTGTCTATAGACAGTCTATGGACAAAAGGAAATTGAGACAGCTATAGACTTTATTCTATAGATTTTCTATAGACTGTCTATAGAGAAAAGTAAAAGTCTATAGGATGTCTATAGAGTCTATAAAAAGTCTATAGAAAGTCTATAGACCATTTTTATAAGGGGAGGGCAAGCGGTTCCACTGTCGAATTGTTTTGGGGAAAAAAGAAGAACTGAAAGATTCAGTTTTGCATTTGTATTCGCGCACTTTTTTGTCGTGATCCAGACGTAAGGACACATAATGAGGTGAAAAGATGTAATTTTCACGTGTGATACCTGTTCGGGAATGATAAATGTCTTGAAAGAGCTTTAAGCGAAGCATGGCTCTGCGATGTTCTAGAGATTCCCAGCCTAATGCTTGATTAGAAAGCGTCGCACTAAATAACATATCTTTGGCTGACTTACCAAGAACGTAACGGGCAGATCTGTTTTGAACTTTCTGAAGCTTATCTTTATCGAGTGCAGTGGGAAGATCCCATACCGTGCAGACATTCTAAAACGGAGCGAACATTTGACTTAAATAAAATTGTTTTGGTCACTTGGGGAAAATTGCTAGTGTTCCTGCGTAAAAAGCCAAGGGATTTAGAGGCTTTAGCAACAATGTAGTCTGCATGCCGGTGCCAACTTAAAGATGGGGTCAGATAAACTCCTAGGTGTTTATACTCGCGAACTACTTTTAAGGTTTTTCCGTTAATGGTATAGCGGAAATAATTTGTTTCCTTGCACCCGTTAAGTTGTTTCATGTTTCGCGGGAATTCTTTAAAGAGGCACAGAAACCACCTAGCCTTGCCTTGAAAGAGGCAGACGGGCCTAGAAACCATGAAAGCGAGCTCAAAACGCTAGTACCCAGAGGTATAATTAAATACAACCAGTTTCGGACGTATTATTTTGGTTGTACAACCAGTTTCGGTTTCGGTCGCCGCGCCCTCTTCACGCCGCGGTGCATCCCCCCAACCTTGTTTGTTTGTTTGGTCATTTTATTTTGACAGAACTGGGTACAATAGAAGACCGAATAACACGCATGGGTATAAAGCACTGCCAAGGTAGACGAGGCAAAAGGCGTCTAATGCACGCCTGACGGGGCCTCGTCTCCGGAATATTGCATCAGGATATAGACAAGTGGCCGGTCGCGCCAAGAACAAGAAAGAATAAGGAGGCAGCAAAACTGTGCAGTTACAAAACAATCAGAAAGATGCGGTACAAGACGCCATTATTAGAAACATCAATCACTGAGCAGGTAGAATAGAATGCAAAGGCACAAGTCAAGATACAATACCATATAAAAAAATAATAAAAACAAATAAAAAAATCAAAACGGCATACATCAAAACAGGGTAGTTATGTATTGACTACCACATTCCTAAAAACGTCATCGTTTCCGGCAAGCACTGGTTGTTCTTGTGAAAAAAAAACAACTCGGTTCAGTGATGTCACAATAATAATGGCTAGTGCGCCTTGACGTCGTGTTAATCCGGTAGTTAATCCAGGTGCCAGTTAGGTGCGCTAGTATTTCGGCTTTAATCCACCAATTGGTTGTTCTCTACTTAACGTTATAGATCGCTGGGAGTCCTCATACCACTCGTTGCGCAATGGTTTTCAGCGGTTAAGCGATGCGCCATTTCCCTGCCACGACAAGTGCTGCCGCCGCTGGTGCCTCTGTGACCCACGCTGCTTTTTCCGAGCGACCAAACATTGATTTAACTGCCACGGCGGACAGGTTGTGATGACGTCACAAGGTCACGTGACCTAGGTGGCCCGTCTGCCACCCAGCTCTTCAAGGTTACAGAGGGAGCGGAAAAACATGGGCGAAATCGGCGAATGGGGGCTCCAGCGCTAAAATCATCAGAGAAGCAATCTAGGTGGCAGGTGATCAGCTCGATCACGTGACCTCGTGACGTCATAACAACCTGCCCCCACAGAGGGACCGCACAGACAATGGCTGAACTTCAAGAAAAATTTGTTCTTGGCCGGGGTTTGAACCAGGGACCACCGCTTGCCATGAGCACCGGAAGCTACGAAGTTTATAAGAAAGCTGTATAGCTTTCCTGTGTAGCTGTATGGCTGTACTTGCGTGGATGCCAATGAGTAACTACTTTCTTATTACAAATCGACTGCACATACCTAAGAGGAGTACCCTAAGCATTTGACCAGCACTGTTCTCCATTTGAGTTTTTAATCAATTCGCTCTCGCCCTACCATAAGCTTGCCGTCCCGGTTAGCGGTGGTCCCGGCTTTCGAACCCCGGACCAGGACGACTTTCTCTCTAACTACGAAGTTTCTGGGAAAGTTTTAAAGCTTTCCTTCGTAGTTGTATGGCCGCGCTTGGGTGGATGCTAGTCAGTAATTACTCCTTTATTACTATACACCGCTGAAAATGCTGTCTAAAATAAGCGTTCTTATAACTAAAAAAGCCCATTCAAAATTGATCGAAGTCTTAAATGAAAGGCCCTGAATACAATGCGGAAGAAAAAAAATTCGTTGCAGGCACTTAGATATCTCAAGTGCGGGAAGGCAAAAGCCGTTTGCGACTCATTGCACTGATTTGTATTTGCCGCGCTTGAATTCATTGCGCGACAGAGGAGAGCACAGTGTGGCGAAAGGAAGCGGTGACGTCACGCTGCGAATGCGCAGCGCGTCGGCAGTTTTTGCTTGGCGGCGGAACACACTGCTTCGACGTCCTTTTGTCTAATGTGACGTCAGTATGCAGTTTTCCTCGCCTTTGAGAAAGTTTTAGCCATATTATAGATGGTTCGGTGATGTTAAGTACTACTTAGGCTTAATTACACATTTTTCTATCTAATTTGCACAAATACGGCGTTTTTCTACCCATTCTGTGATAATTTTCACTATGCTGTGACGACTTCCAGTGGATGTGACGTCACACCGTTCCCGTCACAATATCGACGCATTTTGTTGTTTTCTTTGTTTTTCCCCGCTATGATTGGCTTTAATTAATTAGCTATTCTCTCTAGAGTCATCAAACTTGGCGTCGGGTTTAAATTTTGTCCCCTCTGTCTGTTGCCACCATTCATTTTCTCCTATCAGCTGCGCTCGTCGATAAGTCACCTCAGGCGCTGAATGTAACGCCGGACGGACGGACGGACGGACGGCCAGGAGAATGAGCCATTAAAGGCTTTCGCTTTAATAAATAACTTAACTCTCGCAGCTGGCGAAGAAGTACCAGGAGTACCTCGCCTGGCAGGGCTACCCCTACCCAGACGACGAGGAAGAGAAGCTGCGCCAGTTCGGCATCAGCTTCTCGGCCGACGACCTGGACTACCTGGACGTGTCGCTGCGCTCGGTAAGGCCCGGCGACCTCTGGAAGACCTACGGCATCATCACGGCCGGCCTGGCGAGCTACTCCAGGGGCGCCGTCGCCTCCGACTCGGCCAACGTGAACAAGCTGAAGAGCATCATATCGGTACGAAAGATTCGACAGAGCGGGGTGCACGAATGGCCTTTTATTGCGAAAACATCAATTCGCTCTCGCCCTACCATAAGCTTGCCGTGCCGGTTAGCTCAGTTGGTAGAGCGACTGCTCCGGTGAAGCGGTGGTCCCGGGTTCGAACCCCGGACCAGAAAGAATTTTTCTTTAACTGAGAAGTTTCTAAGAAAGCTGTATATCTCTCCTTTGTAGCCGTATGGCTGCGCTTGAGTGGACGTCAATGAGTAATTACTCACTTATTTCAATTGTGATGATAGTTAGGGATAGTGATAGTCGGTGATAGCGATGATGATGATAGTTGCTGATGTTAGTGGTGATGATAGTAATGACGACAGCGGCATCAAAAAGGCCGTGGGTTCGAGTCCCGTGAAGTTGGCCGGAAATGAAAACGGGAGGGAGAAAGAGGAAAGGGAAAGGCTTTTGCATTTGCAATCCTGTAATTTGCTATCCTGTAAGCTTATTCAAGAAAGCGAGTGGTTATGCAGGTAACACAAAGGGGGCGGTGCCTGACCGGCTAGGCGCGTGTGCATGACTGTGTACGTCAAGGACTACTGTTAACTTGTCTGTCAGCCCTGCCGCGGTGGCTCAGTGGTTACGGCGCTCGATTGCTGAACCGAAAGACGCGGGTTCGATCCCGGCCGCGGCGGCCGAATTTCGATGGAGGCGAAATTCTAGAGGCCCGCGTGCTGTGCGATGTCAGTGCACGTTAAAGAACCCCGGGTGGTGGAAATTTCCGGAGCCCTTCACTACGGCGTCCCTCATAGCCTGATTCGCTTCGGGACATTAAACCCCCATGAACCTAACTTGTCTGTCAGTTGCAAAAAGCATGTCGAGAGGAGGGCAACACAAGGGCAAGAGGAAGGGTGTTCCACCTAACACTTTGGCCAATTTTAAAAATAGGCTTTTGGAGTAAGACGGCCGTTTGTCTCGGCATAGCATTGCCAGCTGTATAATGCATCAGAATACCTCTAAGACGTGGTAAGTAGCAGGATTCTCAAATATTATTGAATCGTCAACTGTTAGGCTCCCTAAATATCGCGGGGCGTGTAGCCCCTCGCAGTTTGTATCCATATGTTTTATTTTATTTATTTATTTATTCAATACTGCAGGATTTTACGGCCCAAACAGGAGGCCATACAAATTACATCAGTGTACAGAACGAAGATAGCTATAGAATAGTTAGAAATAGAAAATGCGGTTGCCCTGGGCACTGTGACCAAACAAACTTTTGCTTCTTCGACGAGTTACGGGCACTGGATAGGCTGCAATGCCGGCACGCTTCTCGAAATCGAATGTATCCATATGTTTTGGCAGCGAAAATGTCTTGGTCGACAGCGCCTAGGGTAACGTAACCGCGCTTTCGAAATTCTAAAATCTTATATGGGTATTACTTACGGTTGGCTACAGGCTCCTCATAACTAAGGATCCTAATAGCAATAGTTAAAAATTTAACTATTCAATATTAGTTAACCAACCTGCTAGGCGGCACATCTTAGCTGAATTCCGAAGTACTACGCCGCTAACAGTGCTATGACAAAAAAAAGCGTTCTTCTAAGTCAAAAAGCCTATTTTAAAAATTGCGTAAAGTCTTGGTGAAACCTAGTATATAGTAAGTGTACGCAACTCAACTGTCACGGCTACTACCATGCCGCCTAGGTGACTTGCAGTGGCAGTAATGAGCTTGATGATATATTTTGTTAAAACTGCAACTGAGAGCACTAAGACTCGCTATACTTCCGGCAGGGCTGCCGATTGCAGCGCCACTGCTAGAATAGCTGCGGCTTCACAGTTTATTTCTTGTTCGAAAACAATTTTAGAGCTTTCCAAGAAAGGTTACACAATAAAAGTAGTTGCAATTCATGAACAACTGAAACGCAGGCAGACTTAGGTTGATATGAACAAAAATAACTCTCTGCATATTGCTCGGGATACCCATTAAATGCAGTACATTCACTCCAGGCGTCTGCCAAGCTAGCCGGGACGTGCGAACAATGTGAGCGGCGCTACGATCGCTCAAACCAGACTTTCTTAGCCAATTTAAGATATAAATTCCTCCCTAAAACACGAATTCTGCCCTCGTTGTTTCCACCATGTGGTAAGGTCTACCAGAACAGGGCAATATTTTTCTACTTGTGTCCAACACTAGACTGTTCCTTTAGATGATTGCAAACCTTGCTTTTTTTCCGCGTCTGAATTCTCCATAGGAAACTCTGCTCCTTCTCCTGTTGCTCCCGATTCAGCCGGTTGCCGTAGACTATAAACCAAAGGAGGTAAAAAGGTAGTAAGCATTCTTCAAGCGCACTTCCTCTTGTAAAATAGAGTGCTCTGAGGAGAGCTTACTCCTTTATTTACTCCCATATACGTGGAGTTTAACGTCTCAAAGCTCCACATCGATTGTAAGAGGCGCCATTGTGGGCTGTTACGGATTAATTGCCACCACTTCGGTTCATTCGACGTGTGTCGACACCGCACAGCAGATGGTGTCTTTTGTATATCGTTTCAATTGAAATTTACCTGCCCCGCCGCGGTGGCTCAGTGGTTACGGCGCTCGGTTGCTGACCCGAAAGACGCGGGTTCGATCCCGGCCGCGGCGGCCGAATTTCAACGAAGGCGAAATTCTAGAGGCCCGTGCACTGTGCGATGTCAGTGCACGTTAAATAACCCCAGGTGGTCGAAATTTCCGAAGCCCCTTCACTACAGCGTCCCTCATAGCCTGAGTTGCTTCGCGACGTTAAACCCCAATAAACCAAACCATATTTACCTGCGGCGGCCGGCATTTGATTCCGCCTCCTCGAATACCCGCAACCGAACGCCATCGCCCATGCGCCACCGTGCCGTGCGATGGGCTTAAAGAAATAGCCGTAGGGAGACACATTAAACATGCAGTGGCTACATATAATAAAGACTGCACGCTGTTTTCGTCGCATCTTATATCGCGTTTCTTTTGCTATTTGCTCCTTGAGAGAAAGTTATGGTAGTAAATATAGGCTCTTGACCATATTGTGCTAAAATGCAGCAGTATTCATCCAGATGTTGAAGCAGGCGCGGTTAGTATTCCCGAGACCGCATGCTTCAGGAATAAAGAAGGCAACGCGAATGCATGCGTAGTAGGAGTCAGTAAGAAACGGTTTAAGGATTGGTGCCTTGAAAACAGAGTTGTGATCTAGAGATTAAAAGTCAGTCTGAAGAGGTAAAACTACGCAGGAGACAAGACACATAAAAGATGCAGACAGGACGATCGTAGAATAACAACTGATTTATTGAACGAAACGACCTTCCTTCAGGAGCAACGCATGCGCAACCAAACTTAACGCCAAAAGCAAAAGTACACAATCTTATCAACCCAAAAGTCAAGTCAAGTTAGCGAGGCATCAATTCACCTGTATCAGAAAGAACCTCTCATCACAGACTTCTCGAATTAAAGGTCAGGATTCTGAGCCCCCCACTATGGTGTCCCTCGTAGCCTGAGTCGCTTTGGGACGTTAAACCCTATAAGACCGAGTCATCAACGTTGGTATAGCGTACAAACTGGTGCAGTAGGTGCACAAAACGGCTAGAGTTGAAGATAGTACTGCATAATTGGGAAAACATGCAGGAAAAAAATATACCTAGCCTGGTTGCGGCCGCTACCGCATCGTTTGTAAAAGGGCCGTCCCTCTAAACCGAGTGTGATTGGGAAAAATAGGAACTCCTTTATGAAAAACTAACTGTTGACGTGTTGTTAAAGCAGGCAGGCCTCTTTGAGGCTGATGAGGACAACGTAGTACGCCCTGACGCAAAGCGTCACCAGCAGAACCGTGCGTAGACCGGGCAGTATGTTCACAAAGAACAAATAAGCCGTGTTACTCAACTCTCAGAAAGACAGCTTCTAGGAGGTTGTGTTTCTATAAGCGCCCTGCAGTGGTTTCGCAGTTTCAAAACAAAGGTTCGATGCCGCTGAGGAATCTCAGAAGTTTTTGAGCCCTTTAAGATCCATTAGAGGTTTCACAGGGGGACATACCTTTAAAAGGGCTTGTGTACGTCTCCTAAGAGAAAGGTCTTCGCTGCATGCAACGCATCCTTCAGGCTGTCTAACGGAAGTAGTCCGAGGACATGAGGCACGTTGTCGCTGGAGATCTAAAGTTGTCTCAGCTCTCTCTTCAAAGTTCTACGCTACGATACGAAGTGACTATTATGGAAAAAGTGGCAGTGGCTTAGCTCGGCTATGCCGTGATATATGTAGCGAAAGCGAGCGAAACGACGAGGCAAGCGCTGTGACGTCATACCAGAATGGCGGCGGCGGCTCCGCGGCGAGGCGCTCGGTGTGACGTCATGCCAGATAGCACGGTGAGCGCGCGACGTCAGCCAGCTGGGGCGGTTGGCAACGGCTCAAGGTCGGTCTCTGCGCCTCCTCGGAGCACCGCCACAGCGAAATCGCAAGTTTTGTGGCCTATGTAGCTTTCGCTACAAAACAAATGGTCAAGCATCATGGGAAGTAGCGGGGCCAGTTGGTTCATTTTTCAACTTAAAACAGTGCGCAGGGACAGGACACAGTCGAGAAACACACAGACACAGCACTGACTGACAACTGAGGAATTTGCTGCTTTGCATGCAATAAATACAGAAAGTATCGTCTAAAAATACAAAGAAAGCCAAGGAATCGTCATTTTGTCACTTCTGTCGTCATTGCTTGTCCAGATAACCCATTTCTTTTTTCGTCAACGTTAGTGATGGTGTGCTTACGCAGGTGGAACGATTCTTCTGAATGATGAACGCTTCGTATATCTCTCGCATGAGCTTTCGGGGGTATCTTCTCAGAATCTTGCAGCGTCGAAAGTGTGGAATGCATTCGCAGTCCGACACGTGTCCCGCTAGCTTGCTGCCATATCCTTTTTCGATGTTGCCGACGTGTTCCATGAGACGTATGTTGACGCAGCGTCCTGACTGCCCAACATATGACGCCCCACATGACAAGGGGATCTTATAAACTGCATCACTGTCGCATTCGGTGAATTTGTCTTTGTGCTTTGTTTTACAACGTGCTGTTTTTTCAGCGCCTTGGTTGACCATTTTGCACAACTTGGATAATTTGCTGGGCGCATTGAAAACTAAGTCCACTCCAGCTCGCGCCACCACTTTCTTTAGTGCGTGGCTGACACCGTGGACATATGACATGACGGCTACCTTCCGCTCTACTTTTTGAGGCTTCTTGGGGTTCGGTCGCCGGAACTCTTTCAGTAACTTGAAGCCAAGGCTACAGATGAGGTCGTCCGGGAAACCAGCTTCACGTAACCGTGTCAGCTGTGTCTGGACGCTTTGCTGCTGACGGTGAATGCAGGATCTATTCACGGCACTCCTCAATGCGCCTGTGGCCACAGCTCTTTTTACCCCAAGAAGCCTCAAAAAGTAGAGCGGAAGGTAGCCGTCATGTCATATGTCCACGGTGTCAGCCACGCACTAAAGAAAGTGGTGGCGCGAGCTGGAGTGGACTTAGTTTTCAATGCGCCCAGCAAATTATCCAAGTTGTGCAAAATGGTCAACCAAGGCGCTGAAAAAACAGCACGTTGTAAAACAAAGCACAAAGACAAATTCACCGAATGCGACAGTGATGCAGTTTATAAGATCCCCTTGTCATGCGGGGCGTCATATGTTGGGCAGTCAGGACGCTGCGTCAACATACGTCTCATGGAACACGTCGGCAACATCGAAAAAGGATATGGCAGCAAGCTAGCGGGACACGTGTCGGACTGCGAATGCATTCCACACTTTCGACGCTGCAAGATTCTGAGAAGATACCCCCGAAAGCTCATGCGAGAGATATACGAAGCGTTCATCATTCAGAAGAATCGTTCCACCTGCGTAAGCACACCATCACTAACGTTGACGAAAAAAGAAATGGGTTATCTGGACAAGCAATGACGACAGAAGTGACAAAATGACGATTTCAAGGCTTTCTTTGTATTTTAGACGATACTTTCTGTATTTATTGCAAGCAAAGCAGTAAATTCCTCAGTTGTCAGTCAGTGCTGTGTCTGTGTGTTTCTTGACTGTGTCCTGTCCCTGCGCACTGTTTTAAGTTGAAAAATGGTCAAGGTTTTCGCGGTACCACTCATGGAGACCCAGGTATACCTCCCGGTTGGCTCAGATGGTATAGCTTATGCTCTGGTGAAGCAGTGATCCCGGGTTCGAACCACGGACCAGGGCGAATTTTTCTTTAGATGAAACAAAGCGCAAAAGGGACAGAACGAACGAAAAAACAACACGGACAAGGCGCTTACTGCAACTGTAATTTTTGAATGCACGATCTTGCCTTTCATAGCATGGTGCAAGGGAAAAAACGCAACAAGCACAAAACCAAAACGCACGACAATTGTGACGATAGCTGATATCAATGCACACTCTCGCCCAAGTACACAAGTTCCTTTCTTGTCAATGCCACAGAGGGGTTGCTAACACATACTTCACAAAAGTGAAGCACACTTCACTTGCACATGCTTCACTTTTGTGAAGTGAAACATGCTTCACTTCACAAAAGTGAAGCATTTGGTAGCAACCCCTCTGTGACATTGACAAGAAAGGAACTTGTGTACTTGGGCGAGAATGTGCATTGATATGAGCTATCGTAACAATTGTCGTGTTTTGGTTTTGTGTTTGTTGCGTTTTTTCCCTTGCACCGTGCTATAAAAGGCAAGATCGTGCATTAAAAAAATTACAGTTGCAGTAAGCGCCTTGTCCGTGTTGTTTCTTCGTTCGTCCTGTCCCTCTTTCGGTTTGTTTTATCTAGTCATGTACCAACTCTCCCACCAATCGATTCTTCTGAGTTTTTCTTGAACTACGAAGTTTCTGAGAGAGCTGTATGGACTTCCTTTGTAGCTGAATGGCCGCGCTTAGGTCGATGCCAATGTGTAATTTCTCCCTTATTACAAATTTACTCCAAATTGCGGGGATTTCCGTAAACATTGGACCAGAACTGATGCTCAGTCGCTGCTTCACTTTCGGAAAATGGCGGAAAGGAACTTCATTCACCCACTGGAGCCCTATGAGCACGATGGCACAGTTCTCAGCTTGTCCATAGAAACCCTGGAGAGCGTGTTATAGATATGTATGAAGATACACTCTAGGAAACTTCTGGTTACAGTAGATAAGCAAAAAGTGTTCCCTAAAACAAGCAGTAATCGGAGATCTCATTAACCTCTATGAGTTATCAGACACGTTGCGAAAACAAAAACAAATTATGGGCTACATACATTTATAAGTGAGAAACAATGAACAAGTTTGGCGAGCTGTTGTATTTGAGTGCGTCAAAAAATTTTTTGAAAAGAAACCTCAGTGCCTTATTACTTGTCAGTAATATATTGCTTTTGCTAATAACTGTTACTTTGTTGCCGTTACATTTCTGTATGTGTATATGTGCTATCAGAGACAAAAGTGGTGTACTCCACGCGGCTGGAGCCGGAGCCACGGAAAACTGCTCTGCAACGCCATCTACAGGCGGCATCTGGAATCGAGACAGCCAATGCGTGACGTTTATTATCAGCAGGCATGTCGCTTGGCTCGTTTAAATGTTTCGGGCTTTAGCTCGCCAAAATGCCGCAGTTTTCCGTTGCTCCGGCTTCCGCCGCTTAGAGTATACCACATTTATCCACGATAGTACGTCCTCCTAAGAAGTGTATATATATTTCGTTTTTGTTATTGTGAATGTGTTTTCTGTGTTAACAAATATTCCAATCCTGTTTTTATTTTTTTGCTGTAATTGTGTTCTGCTGTTAGAGATGTGCCTTTTATGTGTATGCGCTTGAATGCACTATCACCATTACTTTAACTGTGCATAGAAGGGGACTGGGACTTTTGCCAGGCTTTCTGGGCCTTTATTCTCAGTCTCCTCTTGGGAAATCAAGCACGTTCAATCAATCTCAATATCTGGTCTCACGCAGAACATCGACAGAATGCTGCAGACGGCCCGCAGCGGGAACACAACAGTGCTCAAGACAATTTTCCTAGGAGTCAAACTGGCCGGCACGACTACGAGCAGCCAGTACGACGCTGCCGCCATGAACGAACTGAAGAGCATCCCGTAAGTCACCGTTGCCTACCACTGAATTGTTAGAGACCTGTACCATGACCTCGGCAACCCCGGAGTCACTGGAAGCTGTATGACGGCCGCGGCCCAGTGTTTCCAGAAGACGGGGCACCAAATTGAGCGGAGAAATTGGCTAAAAGCGGTGCCTATCAAATCTGCCTTCCTTTCCGCGCGGTTTGCAAATAATTTTCTATCAACTGTGAAACGGAAGAAACTGTACCGAGGTTTGTGCGATATAGTTTTCGCAGTCCCCTTGTACCGGGCCTTGTACAGTGGAGGCCCAGGCAGAGATGTGTTAAAGAGGGTTCAAAAAGTGCAGGTTCCACCAGGAACAAAAACCTTTTTTAAGCTTCACACTGGCACCTTACCGGTTAAAAACTTTTTAGGAGAGGTATTTTTTTTTCACCCTGGGGATCTGACTGTTTAATTTGCAGAAAGCCGGAAACAATAGACCACGTTTTTTTACACCGTTGGGAAGGGGTTTATTTTTGGGATGTTTTGCAGCGAACCCTAAAGAAATAATTACCACTAGACCCGTATAGCATCCGGTGCTTATGTGCAGAGAATGAGGGCGGGATACCGTTTGACTTAATAATGCTGATAGGCCTCTACTGTATATGGCGCTCCAGAATGGCAGGCTACCAATGTGACAAAGACGCAAGACCTGCCCGAACTGGAAAGTATGAACTGGTTTCTGGCCATCCAGAGAGCCGCTGCAGAGCCTCCGCAGTGGCTCTCGAGACTAGAGCCGCTGTGCAATTTGCGTGAATTTTAATCCGACGAAGCCAGATTCATGCTGGCTGACCACGACAGTACCGTGTGTATGTACTACATAGCGTTAATGTGTTTTGTTGATTGTTCGTTTCGTTGAATATTATTTGTTAAACTCCGGCAATAAAGAAAAGAAAAGCTGGCGTGGGGGAGTGGTTAGCGTGCTCGCCTCGCACTCCGGAGGCCCTGGTACGATTCCCCAACTCCACCAATTTCCTACTCGGTTTTGTTTACAAATTAATGCCTCTGGGGTTTTTCGTTCACGGCCAACGCCGCCGACGACGATACCGGCTTTTCTGCGACACGGGGCCCTTAACTATGTCGCGTTAAAACCCCTAAACACCACAAGCCACGGATGGCAGGCGGATGTTTATACAGAGGTTGACGCCTACGGCAACGCCGGGACAGTTTTCAGCCCTCATAATGCTAACGCATTGAACTTACGTTTTTGTCGCTTCTCCACCCAGGCAACTGCTACTCATCCACTGAATTAGAGGATGGATGTCCTCTCCTGCTTTCTGACTTTTGAGTAGATAGGCTACATTAAACGTGGATTTTTTTTTTCACAGTGAACCCGCATCACATTGCCTTTTGTCCATGAATATGTGATTTTTGTGAACATCGCTGAGTAGTTTCAGAATAATTTGAACCTTACGTAATGGTTTGGTTTATTGCTTTATTGGTGTTTAACGTCCCAAAGCGACTCAGGCTATGAGGGACGCCGTAGTGAAGAGCTCCGGAAATTTCCACCGCCTGGGATTCTTTAACGTGCACTGACATTGCACTGCACACGGGCCTCTAGAGTTTCGCCTCCATCGAAATTCGGCCGCCCCGGCCGGGATCGAATCCGCGTCTTTCGGGTCAGCAGCCGAGCGCCGTAACCACTGCCCGTAACCAGTGATAATGGAAATTATATAATACTCTAGCCTCAGCAGTAACAGATTACCGCTGCTGTCAAAAACATTTCTGTTTCTTGATTATGAAATGACTGATCATTTCTAAAGTAAATTTGACAGCTGCACACTATCATTTACTCGGCCAGATATCAACACTTAAGCAAGGAATTGCATAGTTTCCCCAGGTTTTTCGTAAATAGCACGGCAACTGCAGGCAAGGGAAGTAGAAATCGTTCATTCTTTAATGAGCTTTCGGACAGTAGCCCCAAAAGAAGAGACAGTTTAGCACTTTTAAGCAAATAAATATATTTATAAATGTATTAATCGGCACTTCACCTAGGCGATGGTCTTGTGGTGGAGCATCCGCCTAGCATTCGGGAGGCCATACTTCACTAAACGTCTATATAAGTCTGAATACTTATGCTTAGTTCATTTATCTCGGAGTCGTTAGGAAGTAGGTTTCAATGTTGTCCCATGGCGCTCTCTTTTACAATTTTGCTTTCGTCCCTCTGAACTCAACCCACATATTTCTTCCCATTCCACTCCTTGCAAATGCAGCAAAATAGACCTGCTCATCCTCATCACCCACTTTCTCGGTCCCGAGTCCGTTGCCAAATGCGCCATCCAGCCGTTGGTGAGGTATTCGGGCGACGTGCAGGACGTCGTGGCCCCTCCGACCATGGTGAGTGACGGCTGCGAACTGATCGCTAGAGGCACGTGACCATCTCTTCCTAAAAACCGCTCATACTGCAATAAATAGAGGTGCGGGAATGAAAGAGAGCTTATGATAACTGCCTGACATGTCCCTTACTCTGTAGCGCAAAAACATTTGAGCCATTGATCTTTAATCCGCCTTTTTCACAAGATGTGGCACTCTCTGAGGAGCGGAGAAAATTCGTCTGCTATGGGTTGAAAGCAAACGCATGGATGGATGAATGGATGGGAGCACTCCCTTTGAAACGGGCGGATGGCAATTGCCACCATGCTCAGCTTTTCTTTCTTTCTTTCTTTCTTTCTTTCTTTCTTTCTTTCTTTCTTTCTTTCTTTCTTTCTTTCTTTCTTTCTTTCTTTCTTTCTTTCTTTCTTTCTTTCCTTCTTTCTTTCTTTCTTTCCTTCTTTCCTTCTTTCTTTTTTCTTTCTCTCTCTCTTTCTTTCTTTCTTTCTCTTTCTTTCCGTTCTTTCTTTCTTTTCTCTTCCTTTTCTTCCTTCCTTTCTTTTGTTCTTACTTTAGTTCTTTCTTTCTTCCTTTCTTTCTCTGTTTCTTTTTCTTTCTTTTTCGCACGTGTGAGACGCGGGTGCCATCTGGTGCCAGGAAGAGCCAACTGCGCAGCGAAAGCGTCAGTGTGTGCTTGACAGCTGCCGCCATCTGTCGCATGCGCCTGTAACTAACATGAAATGCGCATGCGCAGTAGCAGTTGGCGGTTTCATTTTCAACCAGTGCAGCTGGAGGAGAAGAGCTGCGCATACAGCAGAACTGCCTTGTGAAAAATGCGTACTGACCCTGTTCTGCGCCAGTCGCCTTCAGCGTATCCCAGTCGCTTTCTTCCACTCTTCCCACCAGACTATCAACCGCCTGTGTGCGCGCTCACCTTCCTTGGAATCCGCTCAGTTAATTTGAGAAGCCACCGGCAACCAGTTCCTCGGATTTAAAATAGCAGCCATTAGCCTTTTCGTATTCTACTAGTGGTAATTTTGTGTACATGGAAGTAATTGGTATTAACCGCCCCGCCTCGGTGGCTCAGTGTTTACGGCGCTCGGCTGCTGACCCGAAAGACGCGAGTTGGATCTCGGCCGCGGCGGCCGAATTTTGATGAAAGCGAAATTCTAGAGGCCCTTGTGCTGTGCGATGTCAGTGCACGTTAAAGAGCCCCGGGTGGTCGAAATTTCCGGAGCCCTTCACCACGGCGTCCCTCATAGCCTGAGTTGCTTCGGGACGTTAAACCCCTATCTTCCAAACCAACCAACCAATTGGGATTAACGTTAGCTCTAATCTACGGTGAAACGACTACATTTCTACCGTCCCTGAGCTACGCTGGAAATTAAGCTGTTAGCCTCATAAACCTTTATTCAGCCTTCATTGGAATACGCACCCGTTGAGCGGGACCCGTACGCTAAGGAAACCATTAGAAAAACTATAAAATATTGTCAGTACAATTCAGTCATAATTCCTGCAGTTGGAAGACAATCTGCCACGTCACGTATCGAAGCGAATTTCATGTCTTTGCACCTCAGGGACAAAACTAGCTTGCCCCCCGTCCAAGTTACGAAACCCGCCGCACTGCGACACCTGGCGCTCCTGGTGCCCAGAGCGGCGCATTGCATCATGGTTCGGAACTTGGACGTGGGTGGACAGTTACGTTTGTTTTCGATTGTACATGTGCATGATTGTTGAGAATAGGACAGCCACTGGCACTACCAAGCACAAACAACTTGTTGGTGGTCTCCCAACACGTTCTTAAACTTGTTAAAGAACGTTTCCATGTGTCCCGCTGAAAAAAAAAAAAAAAATTTTTTTCCGCGAACTGCACGAAGAATGCTCTCAAGGCTGACTTTGTAGACCCGCCGCGGTGGCTCAGTGGTAAGGCACTCGTCTACCGAGCCGGAGTACCCGGGTTCGAACCCGACCGCGGCGGCCGCGTTTCGATGCAGGCGAAACGCAAGAGGCGCCCGTGTGCTGTGCGATGTGAGTGCACGTTAAAGATCCCCACGTGGTCGAAATTATTCCGGAGACCTTCACTACAGCACCTCCTTCTCTCTTTCTTCTTTCACTCCCACCTTCCTCCCTTCCCTTACGGCGTGGTTCAGGTGTCCGCCGATATAGGTGAGACAGATACTGCGCCATTTCCTTTCCTCGAAAACCAATTTACAAATTTACCATTGTAGAGGCCCCAAGTGTCGTGTCGTTTACGGGTTTCCTTGACACGTCTTAATAATTATGTGCTACGGGAACACTTTCTTCACTGCTAATTCTCCGAAATTCTCAAGCAAGCGGCTGTTTTCCACTGTATAACGTATTTTTTGCCATTTGTTTTCGTTTCTATGCGTGCTGTGTAACGTTTGCCACAGTAATTCTGCTTCTATTTTGACAAAGCTTGTTCACGTGAACCTTTTTCCTCGTTAAGGCTTTGGAATAAAGCTATTCACGATTGGGGAGCTTGGCGAGTCGGTACAAGGCTCCAGGCAACAGTAAAGCCAGTGGAAGGGACGGAAACACAGGGAAGGAAAGAATAAACAAATACAGGACAAATCAGTGCAGGACGGCGCTAGAAATGTCTTATCATCAGCCCAAATTCAAACACTTCAGGACGAAGGCGCCTCAAATATCTCATTAAAGTTCAGGGGGCACTTTAACTGTCTAAAGTGCGTAGAGGCGAAAGCGTTTTCCGCATCACTTTTGGCTGCTTCTGTGGCACTGGTGGCGTCACATGTAATTAAGTACTAATTACTAAGGGGTGACAAGTCATCAATTAATGGTTAATTACAGATTAATGCGTGAATACTAATTAACTGCTAATTAATGACGCTTAAGCTTCGCCTTTAGGAGTGGAACGCGACAGCGTGTTGTGGCGCTGCCAGGGAGTCCACGGAACGCTACCACCCGTTCGGCGCGATGCGTTTCCCTCTGAACGCAACGCTTTTTGAGGAAAGGAAATGGCGCAGTAATACTCTGTCATCTCGGTGGACACCTGAACCGCACCGTAGAGGAAGGGAGGAAGTGGGAGTGAAAGAAAAAAGACAAAGATGGGCCGTAATGAAGAAAATGAAAATTGTATTTGAGGAAAGCAAATTACGCAGTAACGGTCTCACATATCTCGATGGACACCCGTCAAAACTCAGGGGGGCACTTTTTTGACCTAAAGTGCTGTCACTGATGTGTGGTTAAGATGTTAAGCTTCGCCTCTAAGTTGAACGCGACAACGTCTTGCAACGCTGCAAGGGAGTCATAGAACGCCATTGCCTGTTCGGCTGTACGCCTCGCTCGTCGGTAAATTGGTTTTTGAGGAAAGGAAATTATCTGCCTCTCATATCTCGGTGACACCTAAACCTCGCCGGAAGGAAAGGGAGGAGGATGAGAGTGAGCGAAGACACCGTATTCACTAGACACGCCTTTGTTCATTCGAAACCATCGAGCTGGCATGGCGGAGTGGATAGCATGCTCATCTCGCACTCCGAAGACCGGGGTTCGATTCCCGAGCTCGACCAATTTCCTACTCGGTTTTATTTATTTATATGGCCTGACTAGAAAAGTTAATTAGGATAATTGGGTAATTAAGCAATTAACTAAGCTTAGTTCCACTTACTTGGAGCGTCACTACATGGTTGGTTGGTTTATGGGGTTTAACGTCCCAAAGCGACTAAGGCTATTAGAGACGCCGTAGTGGAGGGCTCCGGAAATTTCTACCACCTGGGGTTCTTTAACGTGCTCTGACATCGCACAGTACACGGGCCTCCAGAATTTCTCCTCCAAAGAAATTCTAGCCGCCGCGGCCGGGATCAAACCCGCGTCTTTTGGGTCAGCAGCCGAGCACCATAACCGCTGAGCCACCGCGGCGGCCTACGTCACTACATGATCCCTTCAATTGGTTGCATGGTTACTAGCCAAAGTACAATTGGTCCCGTTTGAAATTCGCGCACTGGGACGTCACGACCGTTTCGACCAATTGAAAAGCGTGACATTTGTGTCGACAACTGCTGCTTACAACGATGAGACATTAAAGGCTTTCGCCTTAATAAGCCATGTCCTGTTCCAGCTTCGGTCACTTTTCACCGCAAACTTCGTAATCTCACCCACGCATCTGACTCGGTGCCTTCACTTTACTGCGCTTTCCTCCCCTTGAATTTACTCATTTACCGGTACCGACATAGTCGATTATCTAGGGCCGTATTCCATAAGCTGTCCATTTTAAGGCGAAAGCCTTTAATTGCTCATACTGTCGTCCGTTAGCAGAGGGTGTCACACGCGTGTAGCTCCTGGTAGCAACCAATAGTTGCTTCTGGTAGAGGAGGAAAAAATGAACCTAGAAGGCAAGGTTTATGACGGTAGAATAATTAGTTAATTAATTACAGGTAAAATATCGAAATTGAGTCGAAATAGCGCGGACGTCGATATAGCCACCGGAATGGTGTGACGTCACATCTACCGGAAGTCGCCACGGCGTAGTGAAAATTGTCACAGAATGGTCGGAAAAACGTCGGATTTGTGTCAAATTATATGGAGAAATTTGTAATTAGGCGTAATTAGCACTTAATATCCCCGAAAGATGTATAATTTGGGTATCGATATAGCCACGGGAACAGTGTGACGTTACCGGAAGTCGTCACGGTATAGTGTCATCGGCTTTCGCCTCTCAACAGGTTAGTTGCCAAAGTGCCCTCACAATTTTTACGTTGTCCATTTAGCGTTCCTTCGGCACTCTGTCAGTGGTCACATAGATATACCCGCGGCTTTCAAGTGTTTGTGGCAGGCGACTCGGCCATTGGGCGATCGGCGACCGGACCCCCCCATTAGCTGCATATCGAGTGACCACTGACAGAGGAGTGAGTGCACGCGAAATGGTAACCGAAAATTAACAGCTTACGAAATACCTACGGCCCCTGCTCTCCATATTACATGCCCTGCCCATTCCCGTTTCCGTTCCTTGATATCCCTTGAACATCTATTCAGTGCCTTTGTAAGCACTCCTTGGAGAGCCAGATGTACATCCGGCCAAATCCTTAGCTGGCGTGCGTGACGGCCGCGTTTTCCGTGCTCCTGTAGCTTATGACGGAGCAAACTTGCGACAATATCAAATTTAAGCACAGGCTCACTAAGCCCGTGCTTAATATTGAGCTTTCCGCAAAGTTCCTTCATCCCAAAGCGCAGGAGCACAGAAAGAGTGGCCGTTGCGCACGCGAGCTAAAGATATGGCCAGATGTTCCAATACACCAAGTTTCCGTATTGTAACATCTACTAGGGTGTCCTGTCTTCAGGCATGCAGTGATGAAAACAAACGAAACGTGCTGCTCCACAGCGATGGCGTTCTGCTTCCTGATGCCTGTTTGCCCATGCGCGATGCAGAAGCGTGTGATCCCCCTGTTCAACAGGAGCATGCCTTTCCGTGTGGCCCTGTCTCTCACGATGAGCGTGTTTCTGTTCGAGCCCAAAGGTGGACTGAAGACCACCACCGCTTTTGGGGACAAGTGCGACCTCTACTACCAACGTATGTACACAGTCCAGTTACGGTTAAACTAGAAACGACAGAAAAAACAGCACGAATGTAGAAGAACGCCAGTGCTGAAAGCTAGACGAGCTAGTACACGTTCAAAACTGCTGTAGCAGCGCAGATCAGGCCGGTTTACTGGAAAGAAATGCACGGGACTAGCGATGACCGGCTACCGCAACATATTTTATAGTGGCACAAACGTATAATCACCTGAGAGTCAAATTTCTAGTTGTCACCGATGTTTTTCAAGCGCTTAGGGTATTGTAACATGGGTTCCAAGCGTGACTGAAATTCCCTTTTCGTTTCGAGCTCCACTATATAAAAACTGAGCAATTTACGAACCGTAGAGAAAAAAAAATCGACACAGACACTTAACACTGCTCAAGTGTGGGAGTGGCAAAGAATTATTGTACCATTACGCTAGCAGTAGACATTGATGGTTCACTGTTCATTGCAGGAGGCAGTGCGCTCCACTGTCTGCCCTGTTTCGATGGCATGATGTAGACCTCCACTACTGCCCTGTTTCGATGGCATGATGTAGACCTCCACTACGATTCCGTAGTGGAGGTCTCCGAAATAATTTAAAGATCCCCAGGTGGTCGAAATTATCTCGGAGACCTCCACTACGGCACCTCTTCCTCTCTTTCTTCTTTCACTCCCACCTTCCTCCCTTCCCTTACGGCGCGGTTCAGGTGTCCGCCGAGATATGCAATTTTTGCATTTCTGGACTTTCGGGTTAGATTCCTGCTACGGCGGCCGCGTTTCGATGGAGGCGAGACGCAAGGCGCCCGTGTGCTGAACGATTTCAGTGTACAGTCTTTGCTAAAAGTAACCCGGCAACTATGGTTTGTTTCTAAGCGTCGTAGCGAAGCACCTATGGCAGCCCTTAATCTCCTAATCTGTGCAAAGTAAGGTGAAGCCTTGTCCTCAGGTTGCGACACCTTTCTGTCTTTAGCGGTGCCGTAAAGGCTCCATTAGACGGTTGAGAAGCAAAAACCTGTTGCTCGGTTACTTTTGGCAAAAGGGGTACATCAAAAAATCCCAGGTGGTGTAAGTTAATCCGGTGCCACTATATAAAAACTGCGCAATTTACGAACCGTAGAGAAAAAAAAAATCGACACAGACGCTTAACACTGCTCAAGTGTGGGAGTGGCAAAGAATTATTGTACCTGGACGCTAGCAGTAGACCTAACCTAACCTAACCTAACCTAACCTAACCTAACCTAACCTAACCCATACGATATATACAGTGTGTGTGTCATCTAATACTGTAGAAATTTAAAAAAAATAGGCTTTTTAAGTTAGAAGAGCTCTTTTTTCGCCACTGCATTGTCAGCGGCTCAGTAGATCCGAATACAGCTAAGAAGTGCTAACTAGCAGGTTAGTTACTAATACTGAATATTTAACCTTTTAGCTACTATTGTTAGGCTCGTTAATTATTGGGGGCGTGTTGCCCACCGTAGTTAATATGTGTGTCAGTTTTTAGAACTTCTAAAACGCGGTAACCCTCGGCGCTGTGGCTCGACAAATTTTGGCTACATCACGGCAAAATACAGGGCAGTCGGTATTTATCTGTCCTGGCTGTAAAAAATTCACCCGCGCAAACTACTCGCCTGTTTGGGCTCAAGATCTGACGACAGGCCAGCTTATGACAGCATGCGCATTTCAATAAATCATTGAAAGATAGGAACTTGCCTGGTTTGTCGGAATCTGCGAAAAACTGCAGTCGTCTGCGCGTAGAATTTTTGTCTAGGCGAGCAGAGCAGCAGATTTGACAGGCTGCATTATCTCGGGCATGGCGAGACTTACCCAAGCTCCAAGCATGGATATTGGTTGCCTCGCAGTTCGCCAGATGGCGCAGTCTATCAAATCGGCTATCTCGCTCGCCTTGACGAAAATTCTGCGCGCAGACTACTGCAGTTTTTCGCAGATTCCGGACAATCCAGACAAGTTCCAATCTTAAATTGCTAATAAAAAAGCGCAGACTACCGCAAGCTACTCTGTGGTGGGTGCTTGAACCCAAATAGGCGAGAAGTTTGCACAGGACAACCCGGACAGATAAATACGGAACACCTTGTACATGCGCCCTCTCCAGTGCACGTAACTCGTCGAAATAAGCAAAATTTGTTGGGCCACAGCGTCAAGGGTATTGGCGTTTCCAAATTCTATAAACTGACATGGATATTAATTACGGTGTTCTGCACGCCTCAATAATTAAGAGCCGAAACGTAATAGCCGC
Source organism: Amblyomma mixtum (assembly GCF_055824585.1). NCBI lineage: Eukaryota > Metazoa > Arthropoda > Arachnida > Ixodida > Ixodidae > Amblyomma > Amblyomma mixtum. Next base: position 87,926,537 of record NC_143012.1, read on the forward strand.
TTAACTATTCAGTATTAGTTAACAAGCTTGCTAGGTACTATACGGTTTAGCTGCATTCTGATGTACTAGACTAGTGACAATGCTTTTCCAAAAAAGCGCTCTTATAACTCAAAAAGCCAATATTTAAAAATTGCCTATAATCACAGGTGAAGCACCCAGTATACTGACTGTGCGTTTTGCCTTAACTTTTTAGGCCGGTTCAACCCATAGTTCTGGAATTTTATTCTTTTTAGCTTGCTTTCGTGGTCAATGATGAACGCACTGCGCACTGTCTCTCATGTGAACGTCAGTTGTTTTCGGGAAGTACTAAGGCGAAAGCCTTTAATCCCTCATACTGTCGTGACCAAGGAATGTAGCAAATGTGTCCGCGTTTCGGCTTCACTGCTTAAAAATTCGCTGTGGCTTAGCTTGGTTAAGCCCGGTAATTGCGAAAGCAATATCCGTACCTACGCCATGGTACAGTGGTAGTGTAGCTGGTGGTGGTGCTTGTGGTTAGACTTGTGGTGATGCATCGGTTATACAATCCAATCCAATCCCATCCAATCCATTCCAGTCCAATCTAATCTAATCTAATTTAATGTAATGTAATGTAATGTAATGTAATCTAATCTAATCTAATCCAATCCAGTTCAGTCCAATCCAGTCCAATCCAATGTAATCTAATCCAATCTAATCCAATGTAATCCAATCTAATGCAATCAAGGTCAAATAAAGGTCAATGGTGGTCACCGCCGCGGCACGATGGTGGTCACCGCCCCGGCAAGGCAAAGGCGTGAAAGTGCAAGTAGTATTGCTTTCGCAACAAAAGAAACTGTGTCGAGGCTGGGAATCTTTTCTTAGCTGTCTGCCCATTTTTCCCTCACGCTTTGCACTGTTCTATGTAATATTTGGCTTGTTAATGAAATTTGTGCGGTTTCTAATTTTCGCTTTTTGATGTATTGTCTGTTGGTGTGACCTACTTTTAATGAGGCTTGTTTGTATCTATATTTGTCGCTGCTATGCTTTCTATGTTTTATGCGACTCCCCTCCGTAATGCGCATCAGTCATGCGGTAAGTGAAAGAAAGCATACAAGGAATGTGAATAACATGCCACCATGAAAGCCATGAAAGAAGGCGAGTGACTCGACATCACGACGGGCTGTCTTTGGCCACGTTATCTGTATAGGGTTTGGAAATAGGCGCTTTTGTAAGGGTGCGCAGTTACACCTCAATCCTGACTGATGGTAGAAAGTCAGGGAATCGTTTTCATCTTCTTTCTTTTTGCAGTGGACTTCTCGGAGGTGTGCCACGCTAACCAGAAGGACATAAAACTCTCGAACAAACTGGAGAGTAGTGCCACCGCGCCAAAGGACAAGGTGTTCATGGTCTTCGAAACTGAGGACTCGACCCGCTCGAAGGTAATGGATCTGAGCCCGGTAGCTCTTTTATATCACCGGGCAAATAAGTTCAGCAGTTTTGTTCCCTAGCCTAGCGCTATTTCGCACGTGACAAGGGAAATCTAGATGATTATACTGGAACATCTCATTCCGGAACCAGGAACATCTCGTTTCCTTTACTGTGGAGTTGTTCGCTTTAGAGATATTTAGTCAGTTTCTGCGTCGTGCGTTGCATCTGTTGGCAGCGTAGGGTGCATAAGGTTTTAGTTTGCAATTTCCCTCGCATCACGACGAACAAGCCATAAGTATTGCACCTTTTTTAGACTATTTTGCGATTCCGCCATTTTTAAGCCTAACGAGCCGCGTATTGGATGGTTCGCTGCTCACTCACGGCTTGTGGGCGCTAGCACAAACACGGCATGAGACATACAGGAAAGGAACAACATCACACCAACAGAGCGAATATAATTCACCACATATTACTGCGTTAGTTTTTAACTGTCATACCTTCTCATTACCCAGTTTGATGGTCGGGGTAAGCCTACAATTGCACTGTCACATGCAGGATTTCATTATGCATGAGTCATTGTGTCCTACTTCCCGACGACGTCATTAACGCGACCGATAGGCCAGATTGTTGGTAGTGTCAGCAAATGGTAATTGACCCATTTAACAGTCATTGTTAATGCTATACACACTCCCATCGGAGCCCCCGAATACATTGTTTCTTCTTCCGCCTTGCACGTGCTGCGCACATCGAAATTCGTGTCGCTAATGAACGCTAGTTAATTTTGTTTTACTTGTATCTTTAAACTCATGTCGACCGCCAAGAGCGATGCCAAATGCAACAAATGCACGTTAAAGAACCCCAGGTGGTCGAAATTTCCGGAGCCCTCCACTACGGCGTCTCTCATAGCCTTAGTCGCTTTGGGACGTTAAACCCAATAAACCAAACCAAACCAAATGCAAAAACTAACAGGACGCAATGCGGTTTACTGCCACCAGTGGTCTGAGTGAGAATAGTTCAGTAAAAGAACACACGCTTTAGACTGACCTGGTTGTCGTTAGCAGCAGCTTGTCAAGGCACTAAGGCGTTGCTCAAGAAATTACAGGTATACGTTATGCTACAGGCAACGAACAGGACACGCTCCGTTTCTGCAGAGATACTCGACTTTAGGCTTTACTCATATGTTTTCGAGAAATCTGCTGAATACGGCTGGTCCTTACACATAGGCGTCCCTGATTACATAAAAGCGTTTCATCCGTTTAGATCATTAGTAGTCATGCAGACATTGTGTAACGAGGTCAAGGTCGGAAGACTATGCGGATATGTTGATGAATAGCCGCAGAAACTGCACAGTGATTGTAGCTTTCTAGAAGCACGGGTAGTGACGGAATGCATACAGCAAAGTATGTTAGGAAGGGTGACATAATCAGTCCGTTGCTGCTCTATGCAAGTTCACCTGAGGTGCCCGGGGGGTTGAACTGGGAAGCGCTATGGACAAGGCTTAAAGGGACACTGAGGAGAGCACTATTAATATTTTTTTTTATAGTAAAATCCGATAGTTCGGCATGTCATGGCTTTGTTGCCACTTGGCCGGCAGCGAAAGATGCATTTATTTCTAAGAAATTTGGATTCGAAGTTGAAAAAGTTTTTCCCGCCGCTCTGATTCAAACTTGGGATTCGTCTATGACGACAGAGGACTAAGAGACGTGAAACATGACGTGCACATGACGTAACGCAGACTCCGTGATTTCTGGCTGCCAGCAGTGCGGCCTAGCAGCAGCCGAAAAGAAAGCTACCGCCGGCCGCACGTTGAAGGCATCTCTCGGCTATTGCGGCCGTCGCTACAGTCGCTTCGATTACGTTTAAACTGGCGTTTTGCCAGCGTTACGATGGATCTCGTTCTCGAAGTCGTCAACGAAGTTCTCGCAAATAGACACCTTTAGCAGACCGTGTACCTTGTTACCGCTAGCGGAATACCGGGAGCCCGCCTACCGCCGGAAAACAGGCGCTGATTTGTCCCGATGCTTCAGGAGCGCGCGTAGCAGCCGGGCATGTGGCGCCATCTGGCGACGTCAAGGAGATTTGCGCATGCATTGGCTGCGCCTCAGTGATGCATGGTTTCTCGGTTCCTGGTGTTGCTAGAACCATTCGTTCTCGCAACACTGTTTTGTTCTATGATCTAATCACGCTTGTACTTGCGAGTTTGGCCTGTGGCGGCGATACCTGTATTTTGGTTCTTGCTCTTTTCTACGTTACAAGAGCTTTGTTGTCAGCATGAGTGGCGTTTTTGTAATCAGGAGCTGGTATTCTGTCGATACAAGCCAACTTCAATTTCTCCTCAGTGTCGCGCATTTCAAAGGCTTCGTCTGCTAAGAACTTTGTCCTGCTACGTAGCTGCTGAAATAATTTCAGTGCGATTGAGAACTTTTTTCAGGTCACTGGGTAACGAATTAGTTTGGTTTATGGTTTATTGGGGTTTATCGTCCCGAAGCAACTCAGGCTATGAGGGACGCCGTAGTGAAGGGCTCCGGAAATACTAATTAGTGTCTGTAGCGTGTTTACTAGTATTATGGACGTGAGTACGCAATAATGGTGTGCTTAACGAAAGCGAAACACGAAACAGACTTCACGTGCGCCACCTCGAGTTTAATCGCCGGTTCAGTAAACTGAAAATACCCAACTTTTCCTGGGACAAAGAAAAGTTCTGATGCAGCATCTACCTCACCTTCAAGAGGACCGCCATTTGAATTGAGAACATTGAAAATTGGTTTTGAGGAATATAAATGACCAGTAACTGTCTCAAATATCTCGGTAGACATCAGAACCGCGCCGTAAGGGAAGGTATAACGGAAGGAGTCGAAGAAGAAAGGAAGAAAGAGGTGCCGTAGTGGAGGGCTCCGAATGATTTCAACCACCTGGGGATCTTTAACGTGCACTGACACCGCACAGCACACGGGCGCCTTCTGCGCTTCGCTTCCATCGAATTACGGCCGCCGCGGTCGGGTTCGAACCAGGGCACTCCGGCTCAGTAGGCGAGCGCCCTAACCTCTGAGCCACCGTGGCATGTCTGTTTGAATCGCGGTCGTACCGCAAATTTCCACATGATAAAAAAATTGTACGGGCCGCTTAATGCAAAGCTCCGCCTTAAGGGTATGATGCGATAGCGTATTGGGTTAATTCCCACATACGAAGAAGATCATTCTCATGATCATTGGCCGTTTGCATGCCCCTCCTGGCGCAGTGGTGCAGCGGTTAAGTGATGAACCACTGCCCTGCGGTGTCAGGTGCACCCAGCGTTGGGCTTCGTGCGGCCCAGGATGCGGCTCAGTGGTAAGGCGCTCGTCTACCGAGCCGGAGTACCCGGGTTCAAACCCAACCGCGGCGGCCGCGTTTCGATGGAGGCGAAACGCAAGAGGCGCCCGTGTGCTGTGCGATGTCAGTGCACGTTAAAGATCCCCAGGTGGTCGAAATTTCCGGAGCCCTTCACTACGGCGTCCCACACCCTTATAAAAATGGTCTATAGACAGTCTATAGACAGTCTACAGACTTCTTAGTGACTCTATTGACTTCCGATAGATATTGCTTTTTGTCTATTCATAGTCTATAGACTGTCTATGGACAAAAGTCTAGTAAAAGTGCATGGCCATAAATCTATAGATTGTCTATATCTTATTGCCTATAGACTTTTGTCTATAGACAGTCTATAGAATTTATAGACAAGTCTATAGACACTCTATAGACTGTCTAAAACTTTTGAGTCGCTTGAGTAGCTTCGGGTCGTTAAACCCCCTTCAACCAAACCAAACAAAATCTTCAAATTTTTGGCCATTAAATGTCGCCTCCGACCTTTGACGAGACTGTGCAAAAGCACTGAGTGCGTGCCATTTTGTTGTTCTCTCCTACGCAGGTGAAAGAGGCGATAAAGCAAGCCCGCAAAAGAAACGTGGCACTAGTGTGGGCCGTCTACGACGTCCAGAACGACGCGGCTTCGTGCAAAGGCAGCGCCAAACCGAATCAGCCCTCGTACGAACGCTTCGCCGTCGTGAGAGGGCTGATGGAAAGGGACTACAAAGACCACGCGCCGACGACGACGACGACGACGAAGGCGACGACGAAGGCAACGACGAAGGCAACGAATACGACCAGCAAAGCTAATAGCACGGTCTCTAAAAGCAAGGCGACGCGACGGCGGTCATTCCGTTTGGCCGGCGCTCGGAACATAACCAGGAGCTTTCCGGGCAATCAAGCTCCCCCTGGCCGGGTCGTGGCCAGAAGCCAAAATTAAAAAAAAATGGCTACCATCTTTTCTTCTGGCGTATTGCCTACAGAGTCGTGTAATACGAACAAGGATAACTAGAAATTGATTGGTTTGGTTTACGCCCGTTTAACGTGCCAGAGCCACTGAGGTCTTGCCTTCCGACACCGTCCCCTTTCGCCCCATCAAAATGATCAGGGTGCCCTCTCACACGGCCATCCTGGCAACGAGGCGGATAATTCCATCGCTGGCGATTCGACTGACCGAACAAGCCCGCCTTCGTTTTTATATCCACATTATATCACCGTAGCACATTATATCCACGAACCTAATGGCATATCTAGAATCTAACGACTTCTTTTATCCTCACCAGCATGGTTTTCGGAAACACCTTTCATGCGAAACACAGCTTGCCGAGTTCATGCATGACTCACTCGAATCCATGGACAATAACCTTCAAGTATATGCCATGCGTATTCCTCGATTACACGAAAGCATTTGATCGCGTCCCCCATAACGTCTTACTTCAAAAGCTTTAATTGCTAGGAATTGCCGAGTTCATACATGACTCACTCGAATCCATGGACAATACCTTCAAGTATATGCCGTATTCCTCGATTACACGAAAGCATTTGATCGCGTCCCCCATAACCTCTTACTTCAAAAGCTTTAATTGCTAGGAATTGCCGAGTTCATACATGACTCACTCGAATCCATGGACAATACCTTCAAGTATATGCCGTATTCCTCGATTACACAAAAGCATTTTATCGCGTCCCCCATAACCTCTTACTTCAAAAGCTTTCATTGCTAGGAATTCCCGGCAACCTACTCCGCTGGATCGAAAATTTTCTTTCAGGACGCAAGCAGTTCACTTCCGCAAACGATATATCCACTCACCCTTCACCAGCGTAACATCAGGGGTCCCTCAAGGCGCTGGACTGTCACCGCTTCTATTCCTCATTTACATTAATGATCTCCCTTGTAACATAAGCTCTAATTTACGGCTTTTTGCAGATGATTGCGTCATATACAGAGTTATTGAGGCGACCAATGATTCATCTTTACTTCAAACCGATCTTAACACACTCGCCTCATGGTGTAATAAGTCCCTCCTTAAACATTAGCAAGTGCAAATCTATGTCTCACGAGAAAACGCACTGTGAATCCGCATCAGTACCGCATTGGCTGACTTCTTGTCGACCCCACATTATCATGCAAATATCTCGGCCTCCACCTAACACCATCACTATCATGGGTAACCCACATTCAAAACATTTGCGCAGAAGCCTCACGCACGCTCGGTTACTTACGACGTAACTTGAAGGCCGCATCCCCTGAAATAAAAATCTCTGCGCCTCCCGTAACCGAGAGTAAATGTTTACGGGCCTAATGTCATCTCGGTGGACACCCGAACCGCACCGTACAGGAAGGGAGGAACGCCACCACCCGTTCAGCGCGATGCCTTGCCATTTGAACGCAAGGTTTTTTGAGGAAAGGAAATGGCGCAGTAATTCTCTGCCATCTCGGTGGACACCCGAACCGCACCGTAAAGGAAGGGAGGAACGCCACCACCCGTTCGGCGCGATGCCTTGCCCTTTGAACGCAGCGCTTCTCCCCCGGATCACGTATGACAACGAAGTGTAACGTGGCATTTATGTGCTTTTTGCACGCGTTATTAGAAATCGGAAATTATAATTCCGTGCATTATCAAACCCACAGCTCCACTGATATCTTGATAAACATTGAGAAGGCACTGGCAGCAGTTATTTTTTCTCATTTGGAGACCAACCGGCGCTTGCATGCCGGTCGCGTAGGAGGGCTTAGAGAGTCTCGTTAAATCTCGTTAAGTCTCGTACGGTGCCCGGATGTTCTCGTTTCAGAGCCCGGATCACTGGAATTCAGTGCCCGGATCACTGGAATTCAGTGCCCGGATGACTGGAATTCAGTGCCCGGATGAGTGGATTTCAGTGCCCGGATGACTGGAATTCAGTGCCCGGATGAGTGGATTTCAGTGCCCGGATGATGGCTCTCGGTCTCGGCGTGACGTCACCACACTGCCGACAACGGGAGCTAAAAGCATTTCATGCTTAAAAAAAACTAGCATACATGACATTCAATCGCCCGAAATTAGTATATGCGTCATCCATTTGGCATCCATCTCAAGCTTATCTCGTCGCCGAACACCTTTGAATATAAACATTGTGCGACGTGGCTTGAAAAATGTCTGTTTTGTTCTGTTTAGTTTACGGCCGTAGTGGTATTCTAAGTACGCTCCCGGCTAGTTGTTGCTTCAGAGAGAAATGATTGTTAGCAGCATTCCCAAAGAACTTAAGGCGTCATTCAGACAACGTCATAGCATTCATGTCACTATCCGGAGACTGTTCCAGACTTGTTTTTTCCTGCTTTAAAGGTTAAAGGGAGACAAAAGCCGCAATTTTTTCCTTGACATCTGTTTGCAACCCCTTTCTCTCTCCTCTCCCCCCTCCCCCTCCCAAAGAAAAAAAGAAATACCAGTTTGTAGTGTAGCTTTGGTCGATTCCTGAACAATTCAATAACACTTGCTTAAGGAGAAAAGTGGCAGATAAATGGCCGAGTTGGTGTAAATTTTTTATTTCTATATTCTTTTCTTACAACCTCGCAGTTTTCATTTGTCTGTGACGAAAACTTATAGCGAAATATGCTGTCAAAATTTAGAAACTGACGTCTTTTTGATGCGTGATCGTCGAAAATTGTCAGCGAATCGCGCTTCTGATGGTCCCAGTGCGTCGTTTGAGACAGAAAAGGTAATAGCGCTGCAATAAGACGTACACAAGAAAGACTGACACAGGACATGCGCTGTCCTGTGTCAGTCTTTCTTGTGTACGTCTTATTGCAGCGCTATTACCTTTTCTGTCTCAAATAATGCACATCTAGCCCAAATTGACGTTCTTCTAAACCAGTACGTCGTATTTCCGCGTGCTTACTACGACGGAGGACCCCAGCCTAATAACACCACAAAGAGGCGAAGTGGAGAACTCTGGGATAAGAGTTCGCCCTGCTTGCAATGCCACATTTCCCGCATTAAAAACGAAAATGTAAAACGGTTTAAAACGAAGCAAACGACGCAAACCTTAGGGACGATTTTCTCGCCTTTCACTTTTTCTGCAGCTGCTGTCCTTTACCCATTTCAAATTTGCGAACTAATGAACAGCAAAATGATCGTTTCTTGCGCATGAATCTGAGACATCGACGAATCGAAGACAGCGCTGATCTTTTTTGTGTCAGTAAGCCTTGCATAGCGCTTCTGGGTAAGGAGTTGTTCCATTCAGATTTTTTCCTGGTTGGATGCTGTACCGATGATCTGCAGTCTGTGCCAGTACTTCTTGTTATTGACGCTTTCTGTATATTTACCGAAATGTGACCGCCATAAATATTAGTTAAGTGTTTACTGCTAGTGTGTCATCTTGTTTCCATTGCCTTAAAAGTGTTTGCTGATCTGAGTTTTGAATGAATAAGAAACAAGCTCTAAATTTGTCCTTCTAGTGATTCCTTTCATTAAACACAAGTAATCAAAAGGTAAGTAGACTATATTCTATAGTTCATAACTAAACATCGCCAAGAAGAGGTTTCTCCTTGGCTACCAACATTATATAGATACCTCGGGTGAGATGTTCTCTTGGTTAAAAAAAGTCTCGATTGAATAAAATGCCAAACTTTGTGAAATTCAGCTTTGAAACCGCATATTTTCTCCATATAAACTTCGAAGTCATCAGGAAGTTTTAATGAGGAAATGATGACAGACGGAATATGGACGCCGCGTGAAGAATCTGTTCTCTGTATCAAAGTGCAGGCTGTTCAATTTTTGAGCGCGTCTTTCGCAGTTCACTCTTTTCTCATGGACAACTCACCGAAAGTAAACGTGCTTCTAAAAAGACACCGTCAGCCGAAACATTTTTATCTGCAATCAACCCCAGCCGGTCAAGTTAGAGTATTTGGTTCGATTCTGGAGTGTTGCCCTTGTCGCGTGTTTTGTTATTATGTCAAGTGTTTTTTACTCGTCTATGATTTGAGTTGTTCGGCAGAAATTTTGTTGCCTACCTGCGGCCTTCTTTTTTTCCTTTTTTTCGTTGTTTGCTGTTGACAAAGCACTGTGCAATTGTATCCCCACTCCTGCCTTGGCCACCAAAAGGCGGCTGGCAGTATTGAATAAATAAATAAATAAATAAATAAATAAAGTGAATATTGAGAATAAAAACTGAAATATGCGATGGTTTGTTTCTTTTGTGCAACTTTTTTTGTCCATGTTAAAATATATTTTCGACCTGTGACCGCAAGAAAAAAGCATAGTGGTTCGCGCGAGCCAACGTTTTTGTTGCGAAAGCAACGCTACTCAATTCGCCGAGCCATTTCGCGGAGCTGACGAAAGTCCATACTGCGCATGCGCGAGGACCAGTGACGTCACATGACGCACAGCTGGGGGGTCCAAAAAGGAGTCTCATTTCGGTGGAAATAAACGTTTTGATGATGATGATGGCGCGCCACCGCCGTCGCTGCGCGGGTGACTCAGAGGTGCCGCCGCTGCGTTCGCCAGTTGCGCATGCGCAGTAGCGGCGCATAGCTAGCGTGCCGGGGCCGCCGCCCCTTCCGCGCGCTCTCCATCACATCTCTCTCCCCCTCACTGCTTTCGCACTCCTCCACGTTTAACCAGAACGAAACCACTGCCAATTTTCATATATATTTTCCACCTGTAGCTGCACGAAAAAAGCACAGTGGTTCCCGCAAGCGAGCGTTTTTTTTTATGCGAAGCATATTAACGTAGGTTTCGGGCCTTCGCGCGACGCCCGGCAGTGGCCACCATTGACCTTGAAGTGAGATCACATGATGTGACGTCACATGTTGACGTCACACCGGCTGCAGATGGGGCCTCATATCGCGCCGTCGGACGTCGCCCGGCGGAGGCCTCCACGCTTCGGTTCGCGCCGTCGCGCGCGCGGCGGCGCCACCATCGCTGCATCACGTGATATGTGACGTCACGCCAGGGATGAAGCGGCGCGCGCCCGCCGTCGCGTCAAGCCTGGCCCGCATGGAGCGTTTTTTACCCGCGAAATCGCGTCGCGCGCCCAACGCCCGCGCCGGCGTCGACGAATTCACTCCCGCATGTTCAGCAGCCGAGCGGCGCGCGCTACGGCCGCGTTATGGGATACGTTGACAAGATGGCTGCGCCCTGCTCGCCCACTTCGGAATAAATACATGTCACCGCGGTATTCTTCGACGCGATAGCTCGCTCAAAAGGTAGCGGTTCGCTTTTACTTCGCACAGCTCGCCCACGCGTAGAGGTATAAGCGATAACTAGCCCTTGTTTTTCAGATATTTTGGCGATTTTCAAGCTCCTAGGCCTAACTAAATACAGTGTGTTTACCTCGCAAGAACGACACCTGGTGAAGCAGTTGTCTAGCTTTTAGTCACTTGCTACATTTTCATCTATTTGCAGTTTTTCTTGGAACGAAAAAAGGCTCGCAATGCACCCATCGTAGTTATCAGTAATTACGGATAAAAAATTTCTTCAACCCAGCGTTGATATGCTTGGCGTCTTTTCACTAGATGGCGCTACCGTTTACGCGGCGCGGCCAGCTAAAAGCGACTCCTCCGAAAGACAACACGCTCCTCGGCCGTTTCGGCCGAGAAACCCCACGCCCAAGCCTCGGTACTATTGTGAACTAGAACTCGGTACCCTCGGAGCGCCAAATGCCCGTCTTTCCGGGAAGCACGACGCAGTTTTGGTGGTCAAACTACAGTGCCAGAGTACGGCCGCGCATCGTGGTCAGAGAGAGCTCACGAGCGCGTCTCTCTCGGCCGGCGTGGCCCCGTCCAGAGTCACGTGACGCCCGCTCCGGCTCTCATTGGCCCTCTCCCGGCGTCGGCGCGGCGTCGACGTTTTTTTCTGTTTCGACAGAACCCAACGATTTGGCGAAAACGTCCTCTCCGGCGGCAAAAAAAACGCTCCGGTGCCGTCGACGCCGACGAATCGCCCGGAAAAACGCTCCATGCGGGCCAGGCTTCAGTCTCTGTGCCCGCAACCGCGCTAGCGTCTTTGCGCCGGGCGTGTATGCGGTCAAGATGCCTCCAAACGCTAAGGACGTTAATAATAAGAATGCAAAACGAAGGCTGCTTCGCATCCACTGGGCTTAACCTTGATAAGCCTCCAACTTTTTTTTTACAATTCACTAGAAATATATGTACTGCCACTATTTATTGCACACGCGAGTGGGTGACGAAAGACAGTGCAATCACACTAAATACAAATAAATAAAATTTTTATCACCGAGCCATTCGTCGCGGCATTTTACATGCGTGAAAACGAAGGCTTCGCGGCCTTCTGGGTTGACTAAAGATGAGGGCAAGTGTTAGGAGCAGGTTTAATCGGACGCCGAAGAACCGTTGCGGATCTGTGGACGCCTTCATGGCTTCGGTGGAGCGGTGCAGACGATTCCACAGAGAATGCCGACGATCACCAGCGACACGACGGCGTAGAGGCCCAGCACGGCGACACGGAACGATTCGCCTCCCTGGTGATGACGAGAAAGATGAAAAATGAAGTCGTCATCATCAATACCAATTTAATTGCGTCCATTATTAGTCAAAGGCCCACTGTCACTGATGCATAACTGACCCTGTTCAGGATCAGCTGCTGGCATCCCGTCTCCGCAAATTTCATCCCACGCTGCCAACTAATTTCCTTCCATCAGTAGCTTCGTCAGCATTATGAGACCGTTGCCCTATGGGACCAACTGTCATATACCCTCCGCATTACTTACTCTGCCAATGCGAGTTTAATCTTCTAAATTTCACCTACTATATCGTTAGAATGCGTCTTCATACCCAGCAATTTTGGACAGAAGCATTTTTGGGCGGGAAATCACTCATGAACGCAATTTTCTCATATAATGTAAGATTACAGCATAACAATCAATATATTCGCAGATCACCGGACGGCAGTCGAATTTTTTTTTCTATTAATGCTTTTGCTATCGTCAAAATCATTCCCCCTTGGTTTTCTGCGGCAGTCTTAAATCTTCGAGCCGGTCGACGGAAACCCTTTAGAAGAAAGATTTTGCTACATATCAGAAGAATGGACTATTCTCTTCAATATTTCCATAAGAGTAACTTATAATTTTTCAATGTTCAAAATTTTTGTCCCGGAATGTTGTACATCTCCCCCAATCTACCGTACGTCACTCCCGTCTCCTAAATTTTAGACAGAAATGGTAATAGCGCTGCAATAAGACGTACACAAGAAAGACTGACACAGGACATGCGCTAACTTTATCTGAGTTTATTTACTGCAAAGCTTCAAAATGTCTTTATATTTGCTGGCTTCGCGGTAAATAAACTCAGATGAAGTTACCACATGTCCTGTGTCAGTATTTCTTGTGCACGTCTTGCTGTAGCGCTATTACCATTTCTGTCTCAAATAATGCACCATCTAGCCCAAATTGACGCTCTTCTAAACCGTCTCCTAAAGTTACCCGTGTCTTTCTCTTTTCGACGGCTACACAGCTTTCCGTTACCTACGAAGAGAATTTCATGGAGAGGAAACGTAAGACAGGAATGAAATGGTTAGCTGACTAGCATGAAAGTACAGACTACTTGGTAGGCTATTTTACTCAGGAACCAAGCTGGCATGATACTGATGGTTAACAGCCTTATCTCTAACTAACGTTGCTAGCACGGCCGCTACAAATCGAAGTCCTAGCATAAAGGTGCTGTCATCTTAATGAGCACTACTGTATCATGAAGAGTACAGGGCCCAACATGCTGGGAAAATGAATTGGGAGGTTGGCACACTAAAATTGTACTCGATTCCGATCATTTTTCTTCTTAATAAATCGAAATAAGCCTCCACGGGACTCTCGTTCGGCATTAGAGTGTTGGTGGCGTGCTACGAAACCCACATAGCGCACGTAAAAGGGCTGCCAGTGGAGGTCTAGGATAATTTTGAAACATACACCATTTATCTTTTAAGAGAAGCTGGGTAAAATGAAATGCGCGCCAGACTGCTTTTGGCGATGTTATGAGAGTCTCGAGGCCTGTTCGCAAATTCCAAAAGAACATGATTCCACCCGCGATGCCAGCTTGCAGAAAATAAAAGTACCGTTATGGGCTCGGCTTAAACACTCTGGCAGAACACAAGGATCGAGGTCGGAACCCTAGAAGCCAATTTATGCACTTCTAGCTTATTGGTATCACAAAACTTGTTATATTGTTTCGAACATACCGAATCGCGACAGCGTGAAAGCTTTCTACCAATAGGAAAGTCACACTCTAGCGCGCCACCAGAAGGTAACGGCGCTAGTATGCTTGGGGCATATGTAGTGACTGACACCAGAATTTTAAGTTCAACCTGCAACATTTTGTTGTCGTACTATATGTGACCACCATAATTTTATTGATGCGTTTCGACAAGCACAAATACAATTTCAAGAAAACCCATTGGCCCGTCTTGCTCCAGTTTCCGTAATAAACTAAGGGTTGAATCCGAGACACCAGATGACGCATTTTCCATCGGTTTCGCATTCAAGCTTCTTTGTCATGTGGCTCACTCTGATGAAGCGAAGTTCACTAAAACTTGTTTCTTGTAGTCTACTGCCTGCAGCGAGAGACGCTGTCTAAACCTGTCATTGGCTCGAGGTGGGACCACATGACACTCTCGACTCTACTGATGATGGCGCTTTTGATGGACACGTCTTTGCGGCCCAAGAACCACACTTCATGACTCGGATGTAGCACAATAGATGAGATTATTTGCACAAATCGTTAACCATAGAGGAAGTCACAGTGATGCAATTAAAACTGTAAATGGGCAAACTTTCTGAACATCTCCTCAGCAGACGTGAGACGTAACACGTGAACACAGAAAACGGCAACCAAAGTGACAGAAAGAAATGTTTTAACAATTCACTATGACCCTGCAAAGGTAGGTATGTCACGATGCAGTCCTTCCATTCACAAGGACTCCGAACAATCACGCATATTCGATTCAACTAAGTTTTTCAGGCATTAAGGTGGAAAGTTTGGCGAGTTGAATCTTATTCATGATGAAGTTAGCGCCAAAAAAAGCACAAGCTCTCGTGTTGTGTCTTTCTCCAACTTTGGCCTCGTTTTTGGCGCTAACTTCACCAAGAATATTCAGGAATGGAGACGACATTTCGCAGCGTGAAGTGAGCACGAAGTGAGCAGCGTGAAGTGAGCGTGAAGTGAAGTGAGACTTATCTGAACTTTTCGCAGTTAATGTAATCAGCAACACGCAGTGTCGAAGCGGAGGTCCATCGAACGTAAATACACTGTTCTAGCTAAGCCTAACATGCAGAGCGCAAGAGAGCAGACATACACACGGAACGAAACTCTGGTGACAGAGCATCCAGTGTGCCAAACGCAAAAAGAACGCGGCGCACCTCTGGTGGCATGGGAGCGGCCGCGACACCGCTCTTCTTGACATCCTGGATAGCGGCGGCCGCTAGATCCGGGGGTAACGCGGGCGCATCAGCCCCCTGTGCCGTTGCCGGAGGGGGCGACATCGCCGCTGGTGCCGCCGGGGGAGGTGCCGCCGCGTCCTGTGGCTGTGCTGGCGCCGGCGCAGGTGCCGGCGGGACAGGTGCTCCAGGGTCCGGCTTTGGCTCTATCGCGTCCCCGAAGGGCGGAGCGCCCGGCTCTGAAATAACAAGGACAGGTACATAGCTAGTCAAGCGTAGACTGGCGCCAACAATGACGCGGATGATTGTGTCATCTACTGCACCATTAACAATAGTGATGAACACACCCTTCAGGCACATTTTAAGAGTGCATTAAACTGGTACAATAATTGGTTGATGTCCCTTAATCCTTCTAAATGCAAACTCATGTCTTTGTCTCGTCGCCGTAACTCTTATCGCTTTTATTACTCTGTTTCTAATACACCTATTTAGCTAACAGAATCGTACAGTATCTGGGAATCACTGTCTCTCCTGATCTCTCATGGCGCGCTCATATTAGTAACATCATTTCAGCATCAAATAAAACACTAGGTTTCCTTAAGTGTCACCTCCGTCTTGCCCCCCCCCCCCCCCCCCCCCCCCCCCCCCCATAAGGTAAAGCTGCTCGCGTACAAATCATTGGTAAGACCGAAATTAGAATATGCGTCTGCCATCTGGAACCCACATCAAACACATCTAATCACTGCATTGAAATCTGTTTAAAATCTTGCCTTACGGTTAATTCATTCCTCATACTCGTACGACACCAGTGTTTCAACTTTGAAAGTGAAATCAGGGTTGCCACTCCTCTCATTTCGTCGCCGCATCGCTAGCCTCACTCTTTTTCACAAGTTTTTTTATTCTTCTCTGAATCAAGCCCCGTACATCACAGCCGCAGCACGCATATCTCACCGCACCAGTCACCCATTGCAAGTTGCACACCCACCATCGCACACTGCTACTTTTTCTGCTTCGCTTTTTTCTCGAACAGCTTCAGAATGGAACGGCCTTCCCTATGACATCGTCGTCATCGCTTCGCCATCTGTTTTTCAAGATCGTGTAACAGATCATCTTCAATGCTAAATAATCATTGCTGTTCTTTCACATTTTCAAATGTATTCCCACCCCTTATGCAACACCCACTAAAAAGAGGGCCTTTAAGGAAAAAAAACTGAACTGAGCTGAACAAACTGCAATAAAGCTTCCCGTGCCTATACACCAGTGACGTCATACAGAGACAAGCTAACTCGGGAAGAGCTTTGAGGAGAAAGCACAGTTATGGTGCCTCCATGCCAGCACTCACATGCTAAGGATGGTAACAACCGTTATTCGGACATATAGACGACATTTCGCCTTGCAAAGACAGCTCCATGAGATGGACATGGTGCTTCTGAATATATAAGTGACATAGAACTTATATACCAAGCGGCTGTAATGGCTGATCTTTGGCGACGCCATCCTGCCATCTGACAACCCCAGGGGCGAGCGTCCGGCTATGGCACCGATAACAAACAGTACGGGATTAATAGACGCACGCAAGTGAAGTACAGGATCGACAGCTTGCACAGAATTTAATCTATTATAGCATTGTCCTTTCGCCATCATCTTATTCTTCGTGATCCAGCAGAAAGAGAACGAGGCTCCAGAGGAGTACAAGGACGTAGCATGCTAAGGGCTGCTTCTGCAAAAGCTAAGAATTTTGTTTTGTGAAAAAAAAAAACTGCCAAAAGGTCGCAGGCTGCGCCATTTCAAAAGAAGATATAGTAGAAGTGGCACAAGCGCCACCTTTGAACGATCCCCTGCACTAAACGCTCGCTCTTCGTTCCCTATGCCATAGGCTCAAATTTGGCACGTGATCGTAACGGGCCCATTTTTACTGGTTGAATCATGCCCACTGGACTCGCAAAGACAGACAACAATCATATATGGAGTGAACACTGCAAAGCTTCGGTTGTCGGCAGACATACTAAGACCAGGAGAACTTTCGCGCAAGGCCAGTAAAAATACACTTGGAAAATTTGTGATGCTGACAGCCAGATATTGGATGCATAGCTCCACATTACGAGACAAAACCGTCAAGACTGGTGGGACTCACGATGACGGTCAACGAGCTCGTAACAAACTAATCCTCGGTAGTGCATGCCGGGAAAAGTTTTGTCGCAATGAGGCTGAACATTGCAGTATTTCCAAGTACTGCCCCTTATTTTACCTTATCTGGCGCACTTTAGTATGCATGAAATGAAAGGAACACAGCCGAGTATCTTCGTTTCCTTTTTGTAGACAAAAACGACGTTCAGACGAGTTGCAAATATGCTTGCTAAATCTGCCTTTTTCACAAAGCCGCTCTGCGCATGCGCGCCTCTTCTCCTCCAGCTCCGCTGGTTGAAAACGAAAATCGCCATCTCCTACTGCGCATGCGCAATTCATATTCGTGGCGCATGCGACAGATGGCGGCACCTGTCAAGCACACACTTGCCACTCCGCAGGCGCAGTTGACTCCTCTTGGAACGAGATCACGCCTGCATCTTGCACCTGCGTTTGTATGCAACGAGCAGCCGACAAATTTTCGCCACTCCTCAGACGGTGCCACATTTTGTGAAAAAGGCGGATTCCACTATGTGACTCCACTATGAAAGCACTGAGGATAGTTGTAGGTCCACATTGCATGCACAAAAGTGCACCTGAACTTAACGTTCTGCCCCTGTCTTCTGCACTTCAGAGACAATGTGAGTGCTTGAAAGCAAAGCACGTTAGTAGGCCGGCCCACGATGACGGAATTGCTGCTCGTCTAGCCAGAAAATTCAGCGTTGTTTTTCCACAACGCTCATAACCCTTCGCGTCGCGTTGCATGGGGGACGGCGCACTGGGTTATATCACGAACAGGGTTATCACACATTCGCTCTGAGAGCGGTCCAGCTTAGGATACGTTGGAATGAGTCTTTCTTCCACCAAACATTTATACAGTACAGAAGCCGAGATGCATCCGCACACGAATTGGTCAAAGTGCTGGGCAACGAAAAAGCGTGGTGCAAGCCTATTAATGCCCGCTCATTTATAGTGTTCGGGAAGTCTATTTATGGATGTGGGTATAAGAGCTGTGGCGCTTGGTTTTGGTCGTGGTTGTCTACTGGCACCTAATGCGTTATTAGTTGCTTTGTTGTGGCGCCTGACTAGTTTCATGTGTGCACATATATTGTTCTTTTTTCAAATAAACATTCACGTGTGAGCTGTATATATACAGTGGTTTTGATCTCGCCTTCCCATAAGAACGCCTAAGTGGTTATGCAACACGCCTGAGACATTCTCTTTCCGTAAAACCTTTATCCACAAGAACGAACTGCTACAAATATTCCTATTTTCCGAGAACCATTACCGAATGGAACAACCTTGCTGGTCATATAGTGGAAGAGAATAATTTGTCCCATTTTGAGGAGCTGCTGCAACAAGTGAAGAAATTTTGAATGTTCGGTTGATGAGTAATTTGTTTAGATTTACTTAATTATATGCTTGGCGCTATGACTGCAGTATATATATTCGGAGGTTGTGAATTGATACAGTACAGTGTGATGTACTAATTTCGTTGCTGTGACGCCTTGTCTGCTGTATTTCCTTTTCTTTGTCCTTTGGTGTTACACAAATCATGTACCCACCTGCGATGGTCTTGTAGTTCAAGACCGCAGTATTTATAAATAAATAAATAAATAAATAAATAAATAAACGCGAGCCCCATACCGCTAGTCAACACGATGATGCAATGACGTGCAATGACCATTGCGTGCATACTAACATGACTCTATACTCGAGTGACTCTTACATACGAAATCTCAATTCATGCTTCGCAAACCTACATGCATAAGTTGAGAGGAAACTTATTTGATGAGAGCTAGGTGAGCCGACAAAACCCACTTTATCTGAAAGGTTCCTGCCAAGAAAAAATTTTCCGGTGTTAAGCACCTTTTGTTACGTGCCAAAGCGCGGTGACGTAAATGGTGACACCACCAGCGACATCACAGCAGACGAGATGCCGTAAACCTCTTAAGCTGCGAACCACGTTTTCGTGAGTGGCCCGGACCAAATGTTTGAAAATGACCCGGGTCAAATTTGGAGGTTGTCATCGTGTCGGGCACGCTGAATTGTGACCGGACATCGGCTTTGGTCCAAATCGTTCAAGGTGAAATTTCGGGGGTGATGCGGTCCAAATTTTAGCAATGGCCCGGGTCAAACTTGGAGGTTTCCAGCGTGTCGGGCGCGCCAAATTATGGCTGGACATCAATTTTGGTCCAAATCGGCTAAGGTAAAATTTGGGGTGTGGCTTGGGCCAAATTCTTGCTGCTTGGCATCACAGTTGCTAGCCCAACCACGCACTCCCGATGACTGTCGAGCAAATTTGTGTAAGAGCAGATAGAAAGCTAAAAAGCAAGCAATGATGAAGCAAGAAGGAGAAGCTTGGTGTTCAGTGTTGTCGCCGCGCCTTTAGATTGTCAAGGGAGCTTACCTCCTGACGGCTGATTTCGGAACCAAATGCGGGACAGCAGGCGTGGGTCAGCTTCCATTTGTGCGGCGGCGGCTGAGTTCCGAAGCGAAGAGTTCCAATTTGAGCGCATGCAACAGAATAACTTCCGTGGTAGCGCCTTTTACGACATTGGGCTCCTATCAGAAATTCCCGCGGCTCAATAGAAAGTGGCAAACGCGTGAATCGCATGCGGTTGAAAGAAGTGCAAGACCCTCTAACGAATTGTGGGATGACTCCTCCGTTTGAAACCTAATCTTACAAGTGACACATATTACTTTTGGTAGGCGCATAAAGTAACGTTGAGTTCTAGGAAATTCGTGTGCGCTATTCCGATTGCTGCAATAAGTTTGGGGATCATTTCATCCGTGGTCATGTAGTCCCTGGTGGCCGTATGAGTGTTTGTGCTTTGGTTTATGTGCGTATAAATTATGTGCAGTTTTCGGTCATCGCCCAAAAACATTTCTCTCCAGAAGAGCCTCGACCAGACGCTCCATGTGGGCGCAAAATATGGGTCACTTTAGAACGCGTTGGCTTTACTAATGTGATATAGGTAGTAGGCATGTCAGTGGATGCACTGACAGTGGGGTGAGGCGTCTGGATGGCGGCCAAGTTCCGCCATCGCTCGTAAGTAATTGCACTGGGTAAAAAACGACACCTAGGAATGTGCCGGGAGAGTGACGGCACATCGTAATCAAAGTAGTAGCATATAGCCCTATATAAAGTTGAAGATAGGTTTGACATCCTGTCCCGTTTAAGGCCAGTATACCTGACCGTTTTTCTTCACCATACTCAACGAAACATTGACACTTTAAATTCTTTCAAATCTGGTCCGTGCCTTGTGTACATTAGTCACCTGTCGTAGAAATATTGCGGCTTTCTTGTTTTGCTCAAACTCCCCACTTAAATATGTTCCTTTCCATACGTAGAAGAATGAGGCAGCGCCATGTCCGTTGGTAATATTCCTTCCACGCACGCTGCCTCCAATATCATACATCCACTTAACAGCCAGCTGAAACGATTGTGTCAATTTGCTTGGACCAACAGAAAGCTCTTATGGTAATTACACATGCAAGCAGAAGACTACAAAGGTGTTGAAATAGTTTCTTGTCGTGGTTTTAATAACGTTGATTGATTGCAGTTGTAAAGGCAGTTTGAATTGCTAGCATGGTACAAAACATGGGGCAAAGATGAAGAATCCCCCCATCCCCCTCTTTTCCCAATCTACTGTTACGATGATAAGGACAGTGGTGGCCGGGATAAGACGGATGGTTCCAAGAGACTCTTGTTCCGGGTTTGGACCGAAGAGAAGAACTCACGAGCAAGGCAAGGCTAATTGTGGCTACGTGTATGATGATCTCAGCGGCCTGCAACAGCTGACTTCCTTTTGGAAGCACATCGTGTGGCGTCACTTGGTTGGCGCAGCATCACGGATGGGCCGAACAAGCTGTGTAAAACCATCCAGCAGAGGATTCTATTCGCCGCGTAGAACTGTTCGCAGGGCAGGTTTGAATCACTTCCCTCTGAGGATTGTTACAACGCTGACAGTCGTTTTCATGCACCAATCGGATTCACGGGCTCACAATCTGGATAGACACCTCTGCGTGATCTACGAATTATTGAGCACCTGCGAAGGATAGCTGTTGCGCCATTCAGAAGTGGCGTTGCGTATGGCGTGCTCACGGCTTCGCGAGAGTGCACAAAACAAAAAAGAGTGATGCGCATCGTTTCTTGGTGTCCATTGTGATACACGTTTTCGTCCAAAAGCCGTGGACCATGGTCCAAAATAATAATGTTACGTGGCGTTCAAATTATTATCAACACCTACTACAGAGGAATCATGTAGGTGATGGTCCTAATTAGCAAACTCAGTGAGTCCCTTTCTTGCTTAGGCTAGGCACTTGCTTTTTGATATTTTATGCTACTGAGTTGCATACATTTTCCTGCGTAAGTGTTGTCACAAATGCTCTTCCCCTGTTAGTTAAAACGACTCCATTCACCGTGACGAACGATTGTTTGGTTTGGTTTAGTGGGGTTTAACGTCCCAAAGTGACTCAGGCTATGAAGGACGCCGTAGTGAACGGCTCCTGAAATTTCGACCACTTGGGGTTCTTTAACGTGCACTGGCATCGCACAGTACACGGGCCTCTACGATTTGGCCTCCATCGAAATTCAACTGCCGCGACCGGGATCAAACCCGCGCTTTTTGGGTCAGCAGCCAAGCGCTATAACCGCTGAACCACCGCGGCGGCTACGAAAGGCTGTACCGTTGAGGATGGAATTCGCAATTCAGCATCGGTGTTTCTGAAAAGGTAGTTTGTCTCGCAGTACTGAGTGAGGTAGACGGTGGTGTCCTAAGTGCACGACCTACAGGTTCGCAGTGTGCCTAGCGACGACTTTGGAAATTTAGCCAGTTCCATATGGACTTGGCCAGATGGGAATTATGGTGGATGAATAGGCTTCAGATGTCACGCCGTTTTTTTCTTTGGTCAGCCATCTGGTACTGGCAAATAGTGCCTAGCTGTAGGAAGTCTGTGCTATTAGTACGCCTGACGTATCCGTGCTGATGTGCGAAAAAAAAAAATGCCTGGTATCCGGAAAAAAGTTGTAGTTACACGCCTGTAGGACTCTGTAGCGAAGTACCGTGCGCTGCACTGGTAGATGGCGTTTCCATTAGGCTGTAATTGCTCCTTTAGAGGATGCCATCACGCTTAGAAAATAAGGCAAGCACAAGCGTGGAGACGTAGGGCGCGTAGTCGGTGTTCCCTTCAATGTACAGAAAGAGCGGCTGCAGCTCGAAGTCGTGTCTAGGCTGTTCGACGAGGACGGGCATTGTTATCACGCAATGAAAAGTAGGATTGTCTCAGATGCCAGCTGGGCTGCACTGAATAAGAGCTCGGGACCGGCAGTGAGTATGTTGACATCAAAGTGACACGACGCTAACATCAAACCCTTGTCACTGAAGGCTTACGCGAGGATTGCGAACCGGCATATCTTTTGAGTTGATCAGGCACGAGACGGAATGGTAATCAGTGGTGACTCACAATCAGGCAGCGTAAAAATACGCCAAGAATACCACCGCCACAACCCGCCCGGAAGCTCGGAACTCCTTTTATATTGTCCAGTTGTTCAAATCAATTCGTTTATTTTCTGAGCGGTTACAGACAACTCTGAAGGTCCCCTGTGCTAAAAGTTGCACTCAGCAACTTGACGAGGCCCAGGGGCCATAGTACAAAACTGCACTCAACGCAGTTTATTGAACGATAAAAACTATACACTCATGAAAGTTAAAAGAACAGGTACAATGATATTATTATCAAACACAGAAATCGTGAAAAAGAAGATATTATAATCTGGAAGCACACAATACAGGACAATTGAAATCCTTTAACAAATCATAATCAAAAGTCATAAACCAATAAGAGCTTTCAGCATATCAGGGTGACGCGTATCGTTTCAGTTGAAGTTACACATGTTTTTATTTCTTTCTTAGCTGAAAAAGACGTGTGGGTATTTGTTGAGAAACAATGGTAGGTCTTGTTTTAAGCATTGGAATTTGTATTGGGTGCGGAAATAGGGAACTAACCAATATGGAGGGTTGCTAATGCATATATTTGTTCGCTGCTGTAATGATGCCACAAGGTTAAGAAAATTTGCAGATTCTGGAGAGGAAAAAATAGAGCCGGTTTAACAACTGATGTTTATAACTGTGCATGAATCTAATGATGCCGTATTTCGGGAATAGGTTCTTGATGGTGGTCTGTATTTCAACGTTCGTCAAACAGCGCAAAATTTTTAAGGTGAAAGCCATTAATGGCTCATACTCGCGGCCGTGACTCAATCCGTCCGTCCGTTACATCTGAAGTGAGTCATAAGTCATTTCTAGTCACAAGTCATGCCTAACTAGTCATTAACCAATCATGAAGAAATTAGTCATGACTAGTCATTAACCAGTCAGAAACTAATTAGTCATAAGTAGTCATTCATTAACCAACCATGACTAGTTAGTCATCGACTAATTAGTCATGACTAACTAGTCATTAGCCAGTCATTACTGGTTAGTCATTAACCAATCATGGATAGTTAGTCATCAACTAATTAGTCATTACTAACCAGTTACAAACTAATTAGTCATAAGTAGTTAGTCATTAAGCAACCATGACTAGTTAGTCATCGGCTAATTAGTCATGACTAACTAGTCATTAGCCAGTCATGACTGGTTAGTCATTAACAAATCATGGATAGTTAATCATCAACTAATTAGTCATTACTAACCAGTAATAAACTAATTAGTCATGACTAGTTAGTCATTGACCAATAATGACTAATTAGTCGTGACTAATTAGTGATGAGTTATGACTAGCCAATCCAATCACCCCATAGCCGCCTCGTGTGGGCCTACGGCCGTGCAGCCAAAATTGCGTGGCAAGGCTTTCGCCTCGCGCACTTCAGATCATCAAAGTGCCCCTGAATTTTTCTCTGAAGCACACTGATTTTATGAATATTTCGTTTTGTTGTGGAGCTCCAAATAAGACTACAGTAATTAATGTGAGGAGCGAATTGCGCATTGTAAAACTGAAGTTTAGTTTGTTCCGGTAAGATATTTCTGCAGCAGGACAGAGTGCCTGTTATCGCAGATAGCTTCTTGCCTATATAGTTGATGTAAACCTAAAACAAGATAAAGTATGCTTTGCGTAAGACGCCCACTCGGACAAAAATACTGCGCTAGTGTTAAAAGATGTGAAAGGATCGCCAAGGACATTAGATTACGAAAGAATATAATGCAAACCTTTTTTGTAAGAGTAATTAAATACACGATTGTTCACCTTCCTAAAAGCAAGAAAACACATTTCAATTACTCTGCATATTACTGCTCTGAAAAATTAATATTGCATTACAATTGTGTTTCAAAAGTAAGGCGATATTTGAAATGCTTCTTCTCAAAATATTTACGCTTAAAAAGATGCGCGTAGCTCCCGATCTCCCGAAACCATTTCAAATTTATTACTTTATATCACCGCTAGAGTAATTTTGCTTCAAAGTGGGCGTCAATTTCGCCCCGTTTTGCCGTCTAAAATACTAAAGTTATCGCAGTAGAAAAAGTAGTGGGCATTTAAAAAAAAGTTGGTTTTAAAGTAGTTAATTACTTCAAAATCACTGCCTCGTAGGAGTTCATTACACCAGTGAATTAACTGTCCAAAAAGTAATTTAACAAATTGCAAAGTTTTCCAAGAAGTAATTAAAATACCTCAATTCCACTGAAGCAAAACAACTGCTCCCTTCCCTGATTTGTACTTGCTTGTATGAGATGTGAAACCACCCTCTCGAAGATACTTTTCTGCTCTTGACGCGGACTATTGCGAGTCAGATGCAGTTTCGTGTTTGTTACTATATAACAATGTTTCAGTGCCATTCCGCTAGAAAATAAAAATTCACCGCATAAAGATCTTGATCGCTTCTGCACTCCTTGTAGTGAATATTGTTTGATACATCTTTAATGAGTAATGTATCACCTGCTGGGGAACCCTGACATGACTACAACCCCTTTTATGTTTGTTTGTATGTTTGTTTGTTTTTTTATTGTTATGCGTGTTCCTATCACTTTCGCCGTTGTAAACCAATATGCCCCCCCCCCCCCCGTTATGTAATGCCTTCGGGCCTAAGAAAACAATAAATGAAATAAAACTTTGCTTCAAAGTCTGCATGGAAAATTTCGCCCCAGTTTGCCGGCCAAGTTTTCACAGCACAGAGAGTAGTGGGGCTTTAATAAGGGTGGTTCTTGAAGTAGTTGACTATTTTGCTTCCGAATTACTGCTTAGTAGAAATTCAGTGAACAAATAGATGAGCAGGAGAAAAAAGTAATTCACTGCATTACAGATTGTTCCGACAAGTAATTAAGTTAGTTTAATTCCAATGGATCAACGAAATTGCTCCCTTATCTGGTATGAACTTGCTTGTATGAGATGTCAAACCTGATGCCAACGCAGATACTTTTCTGCACCTGACGCGGTATTGCGCGCAGTGGAATG
Source organism: Amblyomma mixtum (assembly GCF_055824585.1). Classification (NCBI taxonomy): domain Eukaryota; kingdom Metazoa; phylum Arthropoda; class Arachnida; order Ixodida; family Ixodidae; genus Amblyomma; species Amblyomma mixtum. Next base: position 87,952,205 of record NC_143012.1, read on the forward strand.
AAGGCTCTAGTAGGGAGAGGAGCTGTAATACCCCGGTTAAGCGGGAAAGTTAAGTGCACTTACGGAGAGTGTCACTCGCTGCAAGTACACCTTGCCACATCTAAACGACGCAAGTGGAGTGTCACTCGCGGAAGAGTGCACTCCGCTAGGAGTGCGTTCACGGACCACACTTTGCTGGCCGAGTGCGTAGCCTCGCCAGCAGCGACTTCAAAGGCAAAATATGTATAGTGTATAAAAAGTACTTACAACTTTATTTTGCATGCTATAACACTGTTTTTAGAAAAAGAATCATTAGGTATAGCCACAAGCGAAGCAACAACACAAAGGAGCGAGATCAGATGCCACATCCATGGCAACATCACTGCCCGCCGCCATCTTGTTTGTTGCTGAAATTCTGGAAAGTCTTGGCTGGTCTTGGCTTTTCTTCTATTTCTGTTTTTTCATCGTTAAAAGCTGTTGAACATCGTTTTATTGGCGCTATCACGTTAAGCAATCAATTATTGAGTCATTTTCCATCGACCTCTTAAGAAATTCCGTCCATTTCTATCAGCATCTTTTTTTGCTATGAGTGCACTTTGCTTTCCAGTTTAGCACCGCGTAGCCCAAAGCGTCACTCGGGATGCCAAAGCGCACTCCCCGTAAGTGCACTTAACGTGTGCGCTTGACAGGGGTATAAGTCGACACTCACCGGCGGCCGCTGCGCCTCCCTTCGTCAGAGACCTGTGCACCTGCAGGGCCAAGTGGACGAACACGTAGAAGACGACAAACATCGCCAGGGTGGGGAGGAACCAGGCCGATTTCGCCAGGTAGGATTTGGCCAGTCCCGGGGCAAAACACATCGTGGCCACTGGAAAACCACGGTGAACGAAAAGAAAGAGCGCAATAGTCGACACTTTCATAGCAGTCTCTGCAAGAGGTTGTGGTCAAAACGTCTTGGTGTTGCACGAGCAATTTGACTTGTTTTCGGCATGGGACTTTTTTTCTGCTTAACCAGATCGCAGAGGTGCCCGAAAGGTTAATGTTGAATGACCTTGTAATCACACTGATGAGACCTTACAAACTCATGGTTTTTCAGCGCAACGGCACACGGCCAAAGAAAAGAAGCAGGAAGAGAAGAAGGACGAACACAGTTCTTTTCTGTGGCCGTCTGCCGTTGCGCTGAAAAACTATGAGCTTAAGTCAAGAATACCAACTAGCCCAAGAACTAACTCTAATGGAGACCTTATAAAGCCCATAATAACATAAGCCATGTTATATTGCGCTAAAACTACGACACATAAGAGTAGAACACAAGCACAGGAAGAGCTCCAACTATAAACTCACCTAACAATTATCAACTATATAACATGGCTTACGTAGACGGTCACCAATTAGCCCGACAACAGCTCTTGTTAAAACCGATAATAAGTATATGGTCGAAAAGCTCGTTTCAGAGTGAAACATGTTCTATAGCGAAAGTACATAAATTGAAATATTTTTCAGTACATTTTTCAAAACTCGTTCTGCTGCACATTATTTCTATGACCAATATATTTTGTACATTTAGGAGCAGGAAGAAAAAACGTGATTACCAAAAAGGAAACAAAGGTCTGAGTGACAAAACAATTTGATTACAATGTGGCCAGCTTAATGCGCGTCATCCTCTAAACTATGAAAGCTGACTTCCTTTAGTGTTCGCAATAGGCGGTCAACAGTTTGTACTGTGAACCAGCCCGCTGCCGTGATCCATGCCTGGCACTGGTCGGTAGCTGGCTTAACGCTTCTAACTGCAAAAACATGCGTGCTTCCAGTTGCTTCGTGATATCATCATCTCCCCCCCCCCTCTTTTTTTTTTAAGGCAGTAGATTGTTATCTGTATCTTGCCGCAAAACAAAATGCACGTCGACTGCATACCTACACAGGCTAACCACTCACTCATTTCCTGACGCCGCCACTTCTCACGTGCTACCAGCTCAGTTAATCTTCTTCCCTATAAAATACCAACAATGCTGAAACTAGTGTATGCATGGCGTTTAGCTAACACCTTAGAGTCCACTTATAATCATGTCGACCTCTTTGTTCGCTCATATTACTCTCCAACAGCTGGCCTATCTGCGACGAAATCAACCCCACGCCTTCCCGACTCTTTACTAAGCGTAGTAAAGGTTTGCGCACCTGCTGTTACCACTGCACTTATAGTGACAGCAAGCCTGCTCTCAAAGATCACTTATTTCCTCCTCCGTCATCCGTCTCATAGCATACAGATAATAAATTCTAGGTTGGGACTCCACTGCCGAGCGAGCTTTTATTTTCGTTCCTTCATTGTGGGCCGATGTCTTCGCCTCCACTGCCAACGCAGGAAATTTGGAGAAATTCGCCGTTACTTCATATACGACTCTTGTTTGTAATCATTCTAAGTCCTAAGATAACAAATGTAAAAAAAGTTGCGAGGACACTTTGGCAACTAAAGTGTTGAGAGGCGAAAGCCGAGGACACCATGCCGTGACGACTTCCGGTGGATGTGACGCCACACCATTCCTGTGGCTATATCGATTATACATCTTTCGGGGATCTTCAGTGTTAATTACGCTAAATTACACATTTTTAGATCTATTCTAACACAAATCTGACGTTTTTCCGATCATTCTGCGACAATTTTCACTATTCCGTGATGACTTTCGGTGGATGTGTCCTCACACCGTTCCCGTGGCTATATCGACGTCCGCGTTTTTTGACGTTTTTTTTGACATTTTTGCCTATAATTAATGCAATAATTAGACTACAGTCATCAAACTTGGCTTCTACGTTTATTTTTTCCTCCTTTATCTGAAGCAATCATTGGTTTCCTTATGTCTTTGTTTAGTTCCCGAGATAAACGCGTGTGACACGCTTTGTTAACGGACGAAAATTTGTGAAAATTAGGATTCATCAGACGATCGCTCACATTTTTTTCCCTTAAGGTTAGACTTATCGCATATGAAAATTTCATCCGTACTAAACTTGAATATGCATCGAGTATTTGGAATCCCCCTCAACAGTATTTAACACGTATGTTAGAGGCCATTCAAAATCGAGCTGCTCGGTTTATAACATCAAATTATGATTCTTGGACGAGTGTTACTAATATCAAATCCTACGTTGGTTTACCTTCCTTGGCATCCCGTCGTCAGATAGCAAGACTCTGTCTATTTCATAAACTTTATTATAATTTTCCCCGACTACGTGAGAGCCTAATTATGCTTCCTTTAAGATCATCGCGACGCTTGTTTAATTGCCGTAGTGTTAAACGCATTCATGGTTCAACCAATGCGTTCAATTCCTCGTTCTTGCCAGCTGCCATAGCGGAGTGGAATGTCCTTCCAGACAGTTTTGTGAATGAAGTTGATTCCCTAAAGTTTAAACAGATGTTAGTTGATTTATTCTCCTAATAATTCCTGTTGAAGGCCTTTTCCTTTTTCTTTTTGTTTTGTTTACCTACTTACTCGCTTGCATTTCTTTTAAAGTGTTCACAGCTGTATCTACATGTGTCTAAGTTTATGCTATAAACTTTGTTCTTTGTGACTTGATTACTGTTCGCCTCTCCCCCCCCCCCCTTTATGTAATGCCGCCTGGGGCCTTTAACAGTAAATAAATGATGATAGAATGAGGCATTACAGGCTTTCGCCTTAATAACTAATCACTCCGACGGCGGTTGGACGCGCCGGTAGCGTCGAAGTGCTTTTGAACAAAGGTTTCATGGAGCGGTGTTGTGTACTTGCGCTTTCTAATAAATCCTTATGTGACGTTGTCATTATTACCTGCCCTTGAAGGACCTTGGCTGTATAGCTGTGGCTCTAGCTATGAGACAGCAGGTTCCGATTCATTGGATGCAGCCCACAAGAACTTTCAAGTGCTCAAACTTGAGTGCTTCTTATGGTTTTCTCATGGTGTTCGCAATAAATTCAGTTCCCTGGGTTACGACAACTCACGTAATATTCGGCCAGCGTTGATAACGATTCCTTGAGGAATATGCAATTATGAATAGCTTCTTGAGGTCAGGTTAACATTACATTACGAAGAGTTGTGTTGTGTTGGGTTTAATGGCACATAAGCGGCTAAGGCTATCATGCGCCACGTAATATTCGGCCAGCGTTTGAAAACGATTCCTTGAGGAATTCGTAGTTATGAGTAGTTTTTTTTGGTGGTCAGGTTAACATTACATTACGAAGGATAGTGCACCAGAAAAAACAAACACGGGACAGAAGGACGCAGACAAGTGCTGTCTTGTTTCCCTGTGTCTTCCGGTGCGTTGCTCTTCGTATTGGCCAGGCAGATAATCTAAACTTAATTATTACAGCGTTGCTTCCTGTACCTGAGGCTGCAAGATAGAGTGCTGACGTCACAGGCTTCTCGACTAAATGAGATTAAGAGAAAATAATGAACCTGTAAACGAATCTGTTAAAATGGTATCCAGGTATTGTTTTTCTATGCAAGTAAGGTTTAGTTTTCAATAAGCCAGAAATGCTGCCGACTGAAGGTGCCACCTTCCAAGTGCCCCGCACAAAGGCATGCAGGAGTAGGCATCTGGATAAGGAAACTAGCTCCATGATTCTCTCTGTTACCTCCTAGAGCGTATACCACTAAAGTTTATCTCTGCCCGCGAGTAACCGTGCGTATCCCTACTGCCTTTCGAGAGAACAAAAGCAAACGCACCTGCGAACGCCTGCGCCGTGTTGCCATTTGCCCAGTGCATCCAGTTGAAGATGTAGCGGTTCGGTTCTTCTGGATGGCAGCGGAAGAGAGCCATGATCGGCTGAAACAAGAGCGTTTTGACCACACCGTTCATTTAGAATCAACATGCTTCTAATAGCGCAACAACTGCCTTGAGTGCTGAAGATCATAGTTTCAAGAACAAGGTCATATAGGTAACGATATTGGAGGAAATATGTGGCCCACACCACAATGTTCGCTCCTCTCGTGCCTAAAAAATAACAAAATGCTGCACTGAACACCTACTTCTTAAGCCTTCATCTTTCAGTCCTGTCATCTGTACTCTTACACCGACCGTTGTGAGTGCAGGTTAAACAACCCCAGGTGGTAGAAATTTCCGGAGCCTTTCACTACTGCGTCCTTCATAGCCTGAGTCGATTTGGGGCGTTAAACCCGAATAAACCAAACCATCTTACACCGACGTTTCCCTGCGGACGTGCAATAAATTTAAATTGCGCGAAGGTTGCAAAATGACAGCCGCTTCAATCGACTATTTAAATCGGACAGGGACTTTGGGTGCAGGACATAGCGAATAAAACTGTGAGGACGCTTAAAGGAGCATACATACCTAACTTTTCGGTGCGTGGTTTCATTTTTGTAATGAGGCGTTAGACCTTATTATACACGGATATCCACGTAGTATTCTCCTAGGAAGGTCAAATAATTTTTAATCGAGCTACTTTCCCGTGCTGTGTCGGTGTCGGTTTCAACAGCCGAACGATGACTTTGACGTCAAAGAGTGGTTACAGGTGACGTGAGGCATGAAAAACTGCTCTTTAATTGGGGATTCCACATTCATTGTCAATCCGGCTCTTGAGGAAGGCTGGCTTCAACACTGTAGTAAATTAAAACGATGAGGCAGCGATTATATGCCTCACGAGACTTATAACCTCTCTTTGACGTTACAGCCATCGTTCGGCTGTTGAAGCCGAAACCGACACAGCATGACAGAAAAATTGGATTATGAATTATTTAGCGGTCGTAGGTGAATACCACGTAGCGATTCATGCATAGTAGCGTCTTCCGCATAATTGCAGAGAAGAAAACATGCCACTAAAATTGGATGTCCATACCCCTTTAAATTGAAAGAAAAAAAAACTGGTAATGGCGCAAGAAACGAGAACACGGAAGGCACAGAAAAGACAGGACTGACGCCAACTTGCAACTACCAAGCCTGCCTTTTGTACTACAACCTAGCAGTATCAACAAATGCATCAACGTTGTACATATCAATCGGGAATTCATGCGAACACTGGCAAAACAGTATCGCTGATCACTACAGAATTTACCCTAAACAGAGCTTGGGATGCCAACTTCTTTTCTGGCCAGCAGAAACAATAACATCAACCAAAGCAAAAAACAAGGCACTGGGGCATGACAAATCTAGACTAACAAATTACGTAACGTGTGGTGAAAGCGAAAAAGAGCATGAATCGAATGACTATGTGATAAAACCGCGTGAGAAATGCCCCAGTGCCTTCTTTTGCTTTGGTTGATGTTATTGTTTCCGCTGGCCAGAAAAGAAGTTGGCATCCCAAGCTCTGTTTAGGGTAGATTCTGTGGTGATCAGCGATACTGTGTTGCCAGTGTTCGCATGAATTGCAGATTGATATGGACAACGTTGATGTCTTTGTTGATACGGCTTGGCTGTAGTACAAAAGGCAGGCTTGGTGCAATAAACCCCAGTTGCAAGTTGGCGTAAGTTCTGTCTTTTGTGTGCCTCCCGTGTCCTCATTTCATGCGCCATTACCAGTTTTTTTTCTTTCAACATGAGCCAACTCGACCAAACTAGAGTTTTACTTGACCTTTTAAATTACCGATAGAGTAGAATGCGGTACCATTAGATTTCAAATTTGTACGAGTTTCTGCTGTAACCTCTATGTTTGCGTCAGCTTCTTTGCCATTGTCGGTCCAGCAACCTCCATATTAGGACTGCCATATCAGCGGGTATCCTGCTCCCGGCTAATGAGCGAATTTCGTGACACCGAACACTCCGGGTCACCTTTTGCGTGAACTCTAATGCTTTATAGGTTGCTGTCTAGAAACTAGGTTGTTCTGAACCGGGTGGGAAGGATGTGATGACGTCACAAAGTGACATGATATCTCTAGTCCAATCATCAATTTAATTCCCCACCTACCACAACAGGCCACTTGCACACAATGCGGTGGCCCGCTTGCCACCCGTCCCAGTGGGCAGGTTCTGATCATGTCACAAGGTCACGTGACTTCTCTCGCCCAATCAGCGAACTTCATCACACCGGATGGTGGATTTTGCTTCTGACAGGAATTTTAATTAATGCAATCATGGTAATAAATGAACTCACTGCAGTACCTCTACAATTTTTCCATTGGAAAAATCGTGGATGAAAGCGAAAGGTAAGACGTTTTAACATTGCATCTCAGTGGCTGCAATAAAACTCTGAGCTGTTGCAGAAAACCTTCTTCGTGCTAAAAAGACGAGTGCTTACCTGGAAGATCCCCAGGACCACGGATGTTATACCCAGGATTGGATGTGGGTTCCCGCTCTGTGGGAGATCAGAAAGTGAAAGTGTGACTGAAGGGTGCCTTGTTTCAACTCACTTTACATGCCACTTCGAATGACGAGGTTCTGCACAATGTCACGCTACGCGCTGCGCAATATTGTCGCGAGATGGTGACAATGCCGTGGACAATGAACAGACTGAAGTGTGCTCAAGCCATGCAGAAAATTTTCGTCATTTTCTTGGTTCATTAAAGAGTAAAAAGTTATGGCGGTTTCAGCAATTTTTCACACAAGCGTCGTTAACGCTTAAACCACAATGATTGTTTTCTGCTTTCACCTGTTTCTTTAACTTGTGTTAAAAAAAAACAAATTGTTAGAGCACTCTTTAGGCAAATTACCTCAAAAGTTCGCAAAAATGACTTAATCCTGAGATTTAGACCTTAATTTAGGATCAAGGCCCTCTAAACAAACATCCTGGAGAGGGCTCGTAATACTCACAAACTTCATTTTTTATCTAGAAATTTTTAATACAGAGGTTTTATTCAGAGTAAATTTTAGTTGAAGAGAAGAAAAAAATATTGAAGCCTGCAACCAGCCTCCTAAGTAGATGCTGCCTAACTGTGCCTTCCCTGCAGAGCACATGCTATCACGGTTAGTATGAAGTGAAAGCACAAGCACAAGTGAAAGCACGTGTTTGCTTGGCAGAGAACCATAGTGCATATTTGTACCATAGTAATAGGCGGCGACTGAATTACTGCGCTCAACATACCTTGCAACGCGTCCAATTTGAACCAAGTGAGGTCTCCGCTTTATGGTATATTAATACCCCATTTAGAAAAGCAGTCGAATTGCACAAACATTCAGTGTACTTTGTTGTTTGCATCTACAACCAACTCCAACCATTTTAGAACCATTGGGCACGCACTGCGTCCAGCCCTCATCGTTTCATACCAAACAATTATGAACAAAATAATTTTTCAGCGAGAACCCATTTCTGAATTCAATTTTTTTATATAATGCAAGATTTCACTATAACAATCAATATACCGGCAGATCTCCCAACGGCAGTGTTGCATTTTTTTCCGATTAGCGTTTTTGTTAACATCAAAAGCTTTCCCCTTTGGTTTTCTATGGCAGTCTTAACTGTTCGATGCAATCGATGGAAACACTTGAATAGAAAGATTTTGGTACATATCAGAACAACGAATCACTACCTTCAATAATATTGTAAAAATATCGTACAATTTTACTAATTTCAAAATTTTTGTCCGAGAATGTTGTACATGAGACGAATGTATGCATGGAATCGTACTACAGTTTATATGTTGGCGTATACGCGATGAAAAAATATTCGAAGCATTTGCAAGCAGTACTAATACACCGTTCAAGAAATATCACTGTTTTGTGTCTGAGACAACATTTATTTTTCTATGTAGGGAGTAAAACACTCGAATATGAGTGTTTCGATAGTTATGATCAAGAAAAGTGAATTTCAGCTGGTGGGAAAGTCGTTAGGAGACATTTTTGCAACACTCCACCGCAGACGTCGTGAAATCGGTCACAATGAACACCGAGTCTTTCTGGTAAGTAAACAAATAATTACAGTAAGAAATGTCGCTTATCGTTTCCTTTACTAGAGTGGAAGTGTGGCAAGAAGAGGTTACCAAGGACATCGATCTTAAGTCCTACTTTCGCACGTGCTTCTTTAAGTTTGTTACGAAATTTTTTTATGAAGCTTCGACAGCTGCCTTGCCTGCTGTGTCCACGAAAAGGAGAACCAAACTGGAGTCACTCACGTAGCTCCAGCCTCCAGTTGTGTAGAATATGGCCGAGACGCTCACGATCACAAATGTCATGGCGGTCACCATCAGACATCTGTGAAGCTGCAATCAGAAAAATTCCTGCAATAATTCCGCACCTTTGGCCAAATTCGCGCGAATCTGGCACGCAGCAGCGGCAACGTGCTTGCATATAACTAAATTCATTAACCATACGAATTGAAACGCGTTCAGCCACGTGTAAGGAAACATTGATGTATAACTAGGATGCTATCCACAACCGGAACATCGTCGATCGCAGATGTGAATACTCACTACTTTCTTTTCTAATGAGGTGTTGTGGACAGCACCGCACAATTTAACGAGCTGTTTGTTTCTAGATTGGGTTATCCTGGACAAATATTCTGCTTTATGAAAAGAGTGAAAACAGCGCGAAAGAAGCCCGAAGGTGAAACGAAGAAGGGACAGGAAAGAGCGCTGATTACTGACAACTGAATTTTATTGAGCGAAACTCGGACAATATATGGGAAGGCAGTGGCAAAGATAATCAGATGCAGTCAACGTCACATGGTGTAAAGAGCCATAAAAGCGATAAAAACATAACAGGGTGAACAAGCTAAACGTCAACTGAATCAAACAAGGGATGATAAGAAAAAGAGACACACTTGATGACTATGAACAGTGAAAGTAACAAGGTGTAAAGACCCATAAAAACGGATAAAACATCAATAGCGGGTAAGAAAGATAAAACCGATAAAAACTGACGAAATGAAATTGTGAAAGGAATATATTGTCCGAGTTTCGCTCAACAAAATTCAGGTGCCAGTTCAGCGCTCTTTCCTGTCCCTCCTTCGTTTCGCCTTCGGGCTTCTTTCGCGCTGTTTTCACTCTTATCACAATGAACCAACTAGCCCAGCAAAAAGTTCTGCTTATTGTGCTTTACGCATTTCTCTAATATACGCCAGCAGCTCGAAGAAAATAAGCCTCGAGGGACGGGGTGCAGTGAAACTGCAACTCAGGCGGAAAGCGAACAGGTGCTTTCTAGTAAACTAAATATAGCTACAAAGCTCGTTCGAAGTAACTGACTAAGACTTGTGGTAAACCCCACGACAATTCTAAAAATTCATCGTCAGCATCATCATCATCATCATCAGCCTGACTACACTCACTGCGTAACCGAGGCCTCTCCCATGTCTCCAATTAACCCTGTCCTGCGCCAGTTGCGGCCACCGTATCCCCGGCAAACATCTTGATCCCATCCGCCCACCTAACTTTCTGCCGGCCCCTGGTACGCTTGCCTTCTCTTGGAATCCACTCCGTTACCCTTAAGGACCATGGGTTGTATTGCCTTCGAAACATATGCCCTGTCCAAACCCATTTCTCTTTGATTTGCACTGCGATGTCATTAACCTGCATCTATTCCGTGACCCACTCCGCCTGCTTCTTATCTCTTAAAGGTACACCGACCATTTTTCTTTTCAGAGCTCGCTGCGTGGTCCTCAGTTTTAGTTGAACCCCTTTCGTCGAGTACTTTGCACTTATTGATTAGCTTCGACGGCTGTGCCACTTCTGTTGAGTCTATGTGCTTAGAGGCTTTCATGCTACGTCAGTTCTCCATCAAATCTTTCGTATCCTAGACAGCTTTCTAGCAATGCAGCTGTTAAGCGACGCGCCTCTGCACTGGCAGGTGGCTATTCCAAACACAGCTACCGGTAGGGCTTGTAAGACTAAGATTGCTCTTCTCGAGCTTCCGTAAGGCGCATGCGCAAGCCACTCTGGGCAGATGACCGTTGCACTTAATCTCTTTAATTTCACTGCCGCGTGCCACGGAGCATATAGCTCATAACCTGGTGGGCAGGCTGCCACGTGTCATGGCGGCTAGTTGTGATGACGTCACAAGATCATGTGACCTCACTCGACCAATCATTAATTTAACTGCCAGTTACCAGGGTAATAGTTTGCTCACAGTCCGATGGGAACGTTGCCACCTGCACAATGGGCAGGTTGTGATGACGTCACTGTGACACGTGACCTCTCTCCACCAGTCAGAGTTTCGTGACAGAAGAGCCGGATTTTTTTTTAGGCGACAACCTAAAAGCTATCGAATTAATGTTTCATAGCGACTGGAAAAGGAGGCCACTTTGACATGTGAGTGAAATGTATAGGAGTTTTGAAAATGCACGATGGTGATGTACTTACAGCGAACCAGACCTTGTCGCCCAAGATGAGTGAGCCTTCCCAGGCAGGCTTGAAATGGCGGGCGATCATGATGGCAAGGCCCACTAGGTACAGCCAACCCAAGATCATCAAGTTTCCTGAAGAAAAATTTTAAATGCATTAAAATGAATTAATGCAAATTTAAGTGCATTAAAAGTGAGAATACTTGAAGATTTCCAAGATAGAGTTCAAAGACCGCACAATGTTGCCAAAAATGTGACGCTTGCTTACATCTGTTCGCCTGTGTCTGTTATGCACAGTTTACATGCCAAAGCATACATTTCCTGCAACCTGATGTATCTTTCATCGCTGCGGCGGTGACTGCTTCCTTTCTAAAACACCAGTCAGCGCATATCTGTGGGTTTAATCCCCAATTTAGCAGTTGATTATCGGAGATCTCGATACCCGACATTCTACCTTACGCCCTCGAAGAGCAATAGTCTTCTTTATTTTTTATTTTTTCTTTCTACATAAAGAGGCAGCCGAGACAAAAGGCTGAAAAGCTTGACGAGGTCTCGGCATCCTAACAGTTTGACAGAGAATACGAGTGAAATAATAGAAGCAAAAAATACATCACAGCACAATAAGTACATACATGTGTAGAAATGTACACACGCAAGAGCTGCCGGAACACAAACTATACAACGAGAGTCAAATTACCAACATAACCACATGTAGATATATACAAGCAAGATGAATAGCATGCATGCAATAATAACTGCAGCCTTGGGTGGATCGAGGCCCTACTGTCACTCACAAACAAAGTCATCCGAAGGAAGTTTCAGAAGGAACAGAATCCAACATTGTTGGCAATTAGGTATTGTTTAATGATTCTTTTAAATGTAGCATTGCTGACATAAAAGTCAATGCCCTGTTTGAACCTACTGAGAACCGAGGGAACTTGGTAAATTAGTGTTTGTTTGCCATATATTTGTTCGAACTTTAGTAAGAAACTTTCTGTGTTTTCGAAGTTCGTTTCCTACTGAGTTGTTATCAGGAATTTCTACATGTAATTTCTGCTGATGGATATACTGTAAGAAACGAAAGCGATAAATCTGATTGAAAACAGTTTCATAAATAGGTCAAGAGTTCCGCGTTAGTATGATAATGAGTTAGATATTTTGAAAGTCCGGCGGACACATTCTGTATTATAGCTTCGTGAATTCGGTTTTCATACGGCCGATACTTCTTTAGGCGCCAGCCAGGCGATCAAGAATGTCACGTGCTAACTTTCAGCGCCCGATACAAACATTCAAAGTTGTGAAGAGTCGTGTTCGCTTAGCTTTTTTTTCGATTTATCTACAAATTGTCAGTGCCTCGCCGGCATCAAACAACCATAGTCATTGGCAACTGCTTAAACAAAACACAAAGCTACATAGCCTCTCATTAAAGTCAAGGGTCCAGAGCACTTTCCTCTGAGCCGTGAAGTGGCGCTGTTGCAACATCTTTAAAAGCCCTTCCTAATGGATGAGCACGAGACTTCATTTATCCTTGAACAGATTTGAAACGCTGGCGACGCATAACGAGCCACACAGAATGAAATCGAACCCCTTGGGATAAATACTTCTGTTAAAGTGTTCAAGTTCTTTGCTCGTGATTATATAAGTTGCTCGGTTCACACTGCCAATTACTGAGGTTGGCAGCTGGCGGACGCCGCGCGCTCACCGCGCCATCTGGCATGACGTCACACCGCGCGCCTCGCCGCGGAGCCGCCGCCGCCGTTTGGTATGACGTAACACCGCTTACCTCGTCGTTGCGCTCGCTTTCGCTACATATATCCTGGCATAGCCGAGCTAAGCCGCTGCAATTTTTTTTTCTAATTATGAAGTTTCTGTGAAAGCTGTGTATCTTTCCTTCGCTGCCGTATGGGGGCGCTTGGGTGGATGTCAGTGCGTAATCACTCCCTTATTACAAATCTACTCCAGCATAGGGGATTCCTCAACATGGACCAACTATGTATACTTCTGTTCTGGCACTCTTTCTGACACGCTTGAGTAAGTTTCGATTCATGCCAGCTGGTATCGTTTTCAGTAACCTTTGATAATGAAAGTGTAAAGTCAGCGAAAATAAGAAGAATCTTAAGTTAGAAGCCTAACGGCGCCGGTGGCTCCTTTCCCCCTTTCACAGGTAACTACCGTGTCCGTTGGAAGTCTGGAGGGGCTCAGAATGATGACAGCGCGTCGCGCGCTTCGCACGCTGTCCAAGGCCGCGGGAAATGGGGAGCAAGAACGCGAACAGCTTGTCAGGGTCGCAAATGACCGACGACCGTTTTCCATTGAAAAGAGATGAGTTCTCAAGGGGGGGGGGGGGGGGGGGGGGTCAATAAGGTCGGCGACTTCTGAAACCACCCGACTGTCAAGCTAAGCGCTCGAGTTCTGCTTTACTGGCGCCTCGATAGGTTGCATGTTCCAGGAAAAGTGCGCGGTCCGCTGAGCCGGGCTGTGGCGAGCACTGGGCTCTACCCACTTGTATGTACAGTGCCATTGCACCAGTATTGGTCGAAATTGAGTGAGAGCAGGTTTACTAAAGCTCCGCCCAATTATCGAAGGAATTAAAACCCGCTGGAAACAAAGAGCGGAGGAAGGGGCGCGCCGAGTCTCAGTCTCGGCTGCCTTTACACAGCCCTTCGTACTGCTAACCGCATACGATCATAGACCAACGTGAAATCGTTATTCGTCGCTCGCGACGAGTATTCGGCCAGACCGACCGGCCATTCCGACATTTTACGAGAAAAACTTAACTAGGAGTAAACGACAAGCAGCTAAAAAATTGGCTGTGGCTTAGCTAAGGTTAAGACTGGATAAGCGAAAATCTCTCGCTGCTTTTCAGCCAACTTCTAAGCTACCACTTCTGGATCGGTGTTTCTGTGCCGTCCGACTGTTGCTTCTTCTTCTTCCATGGCGAGTGTCTGCGCCTGTTCTATGGGCAAGCGCGCCTTCATCATCAGCCTGACTACACCTACTGCAGGGCAAAGGCCTCTCCCATGTCTCTGCAATTAACCCTGTCCCTTGTCAGTTGACGCCACTGTATCCCCGCAAACTTCTTAATCTCATCCGCCTACCTAACTTTCTGCCGTCCCCTGCTACGCTTGCCTTCTCTTGGAATCCACTCCGTTACCCCCTTAAGGACCAGCGGTTATCTTGCCTTCGCATTACGTGCCCTGCCCAAGCCCATTTCTTCCTCTTGATTTCAACTAAGATGTCATTAACCCGCATTTGTTCCCTCACCCACTCCACCCTCTTCCGATATCTTAACGTTGCACCTATCATTTTCCTTTCCATAGCTCTCTGCGTTGTTCTAAGCGCGCCTTATATACCCTTCCTATGAAATGTGCACTGCGCACGGTTGCCGCGAAAGGTCAAACGGTGGCAAGGATGGCCGCCTCTTCTATGGCCGCCGCCGCCGCTCACGCGTTCTCGCAACGCCTTGCGAAAGAACTTTCTCCTCTTGGGACTGCGACCGCGCAGCAGCGGCGAAGGGTAAAACGGTGGCGAGGAGGAGAAGCGGCGACGCTCAGACGACGGCTCCGGCAGGAGCGGCCACCTGCGCTCCGCGTGACGTCCCTCGGTTTCGCGCATGCGCAGCTGTGGCTAAAATTGATCACGGAGCATAGGCCAGACCCGGTGTTGACGAGACTAGTGAAGCTTTTCGCTTCAACATGAGCCTAAGACAGGCGATCGCAACGGATGCAGAGACACTCACCGTGAACGAGGATGAGAGGGTTTCTCTCCGAGGCCGCTTTCGCCAATCGTTTCTCGCCCAGCGCCAATGGCTCCGACGAAACTCCTTTGTCCGCCCCATGATAACTCTTGTCTGCAAGTTTGGGAGGTAAGACGGGAGTACAAAAGAATGCATGCTGATTTGATGCCACGCATTTTTCTTAATACGGAGATCCACATCCAGCAAACCTTTGTTCGTGAATGTACAGTCGCGGACAGATCAGTATGAACCATGCTGCGGCAGTCAAAGTCGACCTCTGACGCGTTGTCTTGCGAAAAGTTATGGACGTTTTATGCATATACAAGTAATGCTTACATTTTTCCTTGAGGAAAAAAAAACACAAAAAATTTATATTTTCCTTAAGCAACGCCACAGAAAAAGCTGAAAGCGGAGGTGTGGTCCATATTGTTCGGCCAGCAACTGTAAATGTCCGTTAGCTACTATCGGGGACAAAAGTGGTATACTTCACGCGGCGGGAGCTGGAGCAACGCAAAACTGCGGCATTTTGGCGAGCTAAATTACGAAACATTGAAACGAGCCAAGCGACATGCCTACTGATAATAAAGGTCACGCATTGGCTGTCTCGATCGCAGATGCCGCCTGTAGATGACGTTGCAATGCAGTTTTCCGTTGGTCCGGCTCCCGCCGCGTGGAGTATACCACTTCTGTCCCCGTTAGGTACAGTCTTTTAAAACTGGGAAGGTCACTTAGTACAAACCTATCTACAGCAAAATGTTGCACATTAAGTACTGCTATACCACTTCTGATCTACGTGGGAGCTATCATTTCATAAAAAAAGAACCAAAGAACGGTTATGACATGTTCTTTGAGAGACATGTCAGAGACATGTTCTGTCACAACGTTAGAGAGCCGGAACCCAATTCGCACTTTCCCATGAGTGCAGCGGTACTCTGAAGCGCAATTCTTTCGACAGATCGCTCACAACAGTGGCAGTTCACCTGTATGTCCGTTTAGACATGTTCGTTAGAGCGCAGTGACATGAACGCCCGCGTGAACATGGTAGCAAGAGCCACCTTGGCAGGCTATGGTGTTCGGAGCTGGGATTGGTGCCAGAAGGACGCAGCTTAGTTTGCGCACCAGCTGCTTTCCCCCCTTTGCATTGCTCCTAAAGCTTTCATTACTTCCTCCTTCGTTACTGACGGGATGTTCGATTGCTGTGCTCGACTGCCTCTCTCAGTGACATTCTCATTCGCTAATGTACAGAGCTGTGTAAAACTCTTCGGCTTCTTTAACTATCTTATCCATATTGCTAGTGACATTGCCCTATTTGTCTCTTAGCGCATACATCTGGTTTTTACCTATAACTAATTTTCTCTTCATTTCTTTTAGGGTATCTCTGTTGTTTAGAGCATGCTCGATTTTCTCCATGTTAAACTTCCTTATGTCGGCTACCTTGCGCTTATTTATTAACTTCGATAGCTCCGCTATCTCTATTCTGTCTGTGGACATGGACGTCCTCATGTTTTGGCGTTTCTTAATCACATCTTCAGTCTCCTGAGATAGCTTGCCGGCATCCTGTCGAACCATCCTTCCACCTACTTCCGTGGCGCACTCTGCAACGATAGTGTTTCTGAGAGGAGAAGAAGGAACAAGGTTCACCGTCCGTGGTCCCGATGTCGCCCGTGGCCAGGAGCACAAAGTACTTGTTCGTGGCGAGGTCAAAGGTCTTTCCCTTCACGGTCGTCACGGCATTCCTCACCCAGGTGCATTTCAGCACGCCGTCGTTGAATTCGTGCTTGCCGAATGTGATGCCCTCAGTAGTCTGCGCACGGGAGGAACCATGGAAGACGCGAGCATGAAACCATAGTTCCATTCAAGAAAAAACGTTATATCTACGTTATGCATATCTTGTAGAAAACGTTCTAAATATCTTGTAGAAAAGGTTGAATGTGTTCAAAGATTGGCAGTAAGGTTTATATTTTCGTCTTACCAAAGAACGCAGTCCGTATCAGAACTTCTTTTACGAGCACAGTTACCAACATTGGCTATTCGCAGAAAAATTGCTAGGCCAAAGTTGTTTATGAGCTTTATCACAATATGTTCAATCTGGATTCCAGCTTGTACTTGCGACCACCCGGAAGACTGTCATCGTGTACTAACCATCCCTTCGAAGTTATGTCATGGTTTGGTTTTGGTTTTATGGGGTTTAACATCCCAAACGACTAAGGCTATGAGAGACGCCGTAGTGGAGCGGTGGACCTGGTGTTCTTTAACGTGCACTGACATCGCACAGTACACGGGCCTCTAAATTTCTCCTCCAAAGAAATTCAACTGCCGCGGCCGGGATCGAACCCGCGTATTTCGGGTCAGCAGCCGAGCACCATAACCACTGAGCCACCGTGGCGGCCTTAAGTTATGTCATACATGCCGAGAGTTGGTTATAACTTTTCGTTATGTCATACATGCCGAGAGTTGGTTATAACTTTTGGTTTCTGCCTAAAACAATTATAGAATGGAATAACCTTGACCCACACGTATTCAACAAAACTTGTTCACTTGGAACTTTTGTAAACGAGCTGGAACTGCTTTGTACTGATTTATTATACCATTCCCACCCTGTAACAGCCTGCAAGGGCTACCAGTATTTGGAAATAAATAAGTAAAGAAATAAAAATAACTGAGGCGACCCGCATTGAGAGAATGCGAAAGCATTGATGCCTCCTTCACACCCGTCTCGTCTCTGTGCTTCACTTTAGAATGTTTGCTTCTCTTTTTGTCTATTTTTCTCTCTTTTGACTGTTTTTGCCTTTCTGTTTACTTGTTCCAAATTTCACGTCTAGCGCTATTTTCACGTCCTCGCACTATATACGCCCGGGGCTATTTTGACTTCTAAATTACCTTTTGGCCTGTAATTAAGTAAAAATTTCAGATCAATCAAATCTGGTGTACAACGACATTTTATCATCTTCTGTCACGTGGTTGCGTTTTTTGCCGCAGTTTTGACGTCCAGTATTGTTTTCACGTCCTCACACTATATCGACGTTCGATACTATTTTGACGTCTAAGTGGCATTTTTGGCTCTAGTTAATTAACTAATTATTCCACATCGACCAAATTTTGACGTGCATCATCCTCACATCATCCTCTATCACGCACAATCATTCTTTTTTGTTTAACTCTCACACGAACGCAGAAATCGCTGCCGACACATTTTGCAGACACGAAATCATCGGCATAGCCAAGTAATGCTTTCGCAGTAGTGATCACAGGTGCATCTGAAGCAATGGTGCAGCGCATCGGTCGTACAGTGGTGCAGTGAGCATAACATTGCTCGCAGAGGGCAGGGATAATTGAATGCCGTGCGAGTCAAGTCTGCGCTATTTAGTGAAGCGATGAGAGGTCGCTTTTGAGTTTTTCTCGCTAACTGACCAGACAGGTTTGTTTCCGAAACACTCACAAGCGCCCGGGCTGGAAAGATGACTTAGATTTTTGGCTTAGTTTCAAAAATATCTTCTTTTTTAGTGCACCCATATGTTTGTATGGGCAGGCCAGGCAAGGACATTGGTGTGATTGCGATAAGGTTGCCGTTTTAACTTCTTATACCGTTTCTGAAGCAGTTCATATTCCTGCTGTGTCGAGGAAGCACCAGTACTAACGGATTATAAAACGGAGTGTTGCGTTCAGCTACGAAGCGCCAGCCTCTCACCTTGTCCAACACGACATTACTTGTGCCCTCGTTCCAAGACTCCCGAACCGCGGTCTGGTCGCCCAGCTTGAGGCAGTCCACTACGCTCGTGGAGTCCTGGAAAAATGAAAGCGCCAAGAAAATACCGGCACGCTTAGCTTGCTCGTAATACATTTGACCGGCTCAGCTGTTTTATGCTTTATGACTTGAGGGGGTAAGTCCCAAAGCGACTCAGGCTATGAGGGTCGCCGTGGTGGAGGGCTCCTGAATTTCAACCACCTGGGGTTCTTTAATGGCCACTGACATTGCACAGTACAAGGGCCTCTAGAATTTTGCCTCCATGGAAATTCTAACGCCGAGGCCGGGTCGAACCCGTGTCTCTCGAGTCAGCAGCCGAGTGCTATAACCACTGAGCCACAGCGGCGGTAGGTATAACTTCAGACACGCCAAACGACTGACACCTAAAATAAGAACGAATTGGGAGACAATTGTCTGCTTTCCAATCAGTAGGTATATTGAACAAATTCGCTGAAATTGTTAACTATGAGCGTTCTAAGCAGGTGTTCAAAAAACAGGTTAGAGAAATATTGCTGATTGAGAAAATATTCGTGATTAGGGTCATATTTTTCTTTTATTTCAGTGCAACTTAATTGATGCAACCGCTCTCGTTGGACTAAACTCTTCAACTTATTGTGAAGTTTGGCTTCTTAAGGCTTGCTCTCCTTTATTGCATTCTGCTTTAGAGACTAACAATTATTTTTTGTTTTTATTTTAGCACAAGTATGCTAACTGCTTTGCATTTACTAACTGTATACATTTCGAAATTTAGTAGTCTCTGCTTATTCTGTTAAATATTTCTGCTTTTTATAGATGGCTACTGGTTATGTGAGGGTGCGACCTCAGTACATTGTTAGTACAATTGGTTGTTTAACTTTGATCATTCAGTAGTTTTCTGCGTTTGCTGTCGATTGTGTACATGGGGGGGCTGGGACTTCCGTCAGGCATTAAAATGCCTGGTTAGGGGACAGCGCAGGGACGATACAGAAGGAACATTCAAGGACACACATGGGCGCTGACTATACACCGATTTTTATTTCGAAGTACAGAGAAAACTATTCTCTTCACTGAATAGTTTTCATATAATGTTTTCATATAATGCAAGATTACACTATAACAATAAATGCATCCGCAGATCTCTAGTTGCCAGGCTCGCATTGTTTTGTAAATAACGTTTTTGCTATCGTCAAACGCGTTCCTTATTGGTTTTCTATGGCTGTTTTAACTGTTGTGTGCGAGCTATGGAAAAGCTATAAACGAAAGATTCTGCTACATGTCGGAAGAATGGACCATTACCTTAAATATTTCTATGCCGCTTACAGTTTTTAAATCTTCAAAATTTTTACCTGAGAATGCTGGACGTGACCGAGCACGTGGCTGTCAGGAATTAAGTCGAAGAAGTGACGCGGGATGAGGCCATTGCATTGTCAAAGAACCCGTGAATGCCACTTTTTTTTTTTGGGGGGGGGGGGGGGGGAGGATAATAAAGGTGGTAATCTTTCAGACTACTGATTGCCGTCGCTGAACTAGATAGCGAAGGAAGGTGTGTACACCCTCCTAAACGCTGACGACAAACTGGACCTACTCTGCGACATGAAGTACTTCTCATAGATAGCTGTCAACAGCTGCTTCGCGCAGGCCGATAAAGGCGATAGGGATACAAAGAAAACCGCCTTCATCTTGCCAGGCGGCCACTTGACGTTCCATGTGATGCCTTTTGAATCTTGTTACCCAACTACAAGTTTTCAGCGAGTGATTCACATGGCCTTGGCAGTCTTTAAGTGGCAACATCTCACATGTGCCATAACGCCATTGCAGTGTGCGAGGACCTTCAAAGAATCCCTACAGAGGCAGCAGGAGACGCTATCAAGTCGTCTGGACTCACTCACAAGCACAGAAAGGGCGGATTCGCTTACGATTGGTTTATTTGATTTATTGGGGTTTAACGTTCCAAACCGGCCACACTTTACACTTTGATCTTAGTCAAAAAGCCGAGAAGCGATCAGACTATGAGGGACGCCGCAGTGGAGAGCTCCAGAAATTTCGACCACCTGGGGCTCTTTTTTGTACTCTGATGTCGCATACGAAGAGTTGTTCGTAGAAGACGCGTTGTTAGCAACGACGTAGTGCGTCCTGTGCGGTGTTACTGCACGTTAAAGATCCCCAGGTGGTCGAAATTATTCCGGAGACCTCCACGACGGCACCTCTTTCTCCCTTCCCTCTTTCACTCCCGCCATCCTCCCTTTCCTTGCGGCGCGGTTCAGGTGTCCGCCGAGATATGTGAGACAGATACTGCGTCCATTTCCTTCCCTCAGAAACCAATTTACCAGAAGAGGACCGTTACCACGCTGCAGTCTGTCCGGAGAAGTTTTAAATTGTGCACCTACTATCGGCGCTTTCTAAACGCCTATAAGGATCGAAGAAATTTTGAAATGAACAAGGTCAGAACTGACGCATTCTTTGTATAGTAGATATAGACAACAAAGTCTTTGAAAATCTCGATTTCGACTATTTCGTTGAAAACAAGAGAGACACCACATTTGCCGTCATCTTTGAGCAGAACTGAATAAATTTGGAGTCGGTTACTTCGACTCTGAGGTTGTATGATTTGCTTCACTAAAATACATTTTTACATTGCCTGTCGAGCAGGACCATAATTCAATATCACTTGAGTGATCATGAATTTGAATAATGTACACACGGCATACTGCACGTCGAGGTTGACTTATGATCAACTAATTTTTTTATTGCAGCGGTGACTGACTGATCACTTGATTGTCCTAAGAAATGACTGAATGGTTAGCTAAATGCTTTTGGTTGGTTTATAGATTGAGAGAATGAGTGATAAATTTCATGACTGACTGCTTGATTTGTTTAATGACTCGTCTATAGAGGGATAAATTGATCAAAACATAGAAAATAGACAGACTTATTGATAGATTAACTGATTGGCTGATTGATTGATTGATTGATTGATTGATTGATTGGTTGATTGATTGATTGATTGATTGACTGATTGGAAGTCGTTCAGAGACGCACCATCTTATCGGTTTCGGAAATGCCGGCGGCGATCCAGAACTTGTCCTTGGTCATCGGGCCGCTAACCAGCTCGAAGTGGTAGCCGTCGTCCTGCAACTGGTAGCTGACCAACATGAGGCAGTTGCTTGTAGCGATGCATCCCGGGGGATAGCCGAAGCAACCCGTGCTCACACCGCACTCCTTGTACACTGTGCTGCCGCCGGCGGCCCCACCCTGCAAGGAAGGGGAAGCAGTTCAGGACATTTCAGCTGAAACAGAGCACAAGTCCCCGGTCCAGGGTTTAGTTTCTTCTTCAAGAAAGGAAGGCCGATTTCAGGAGCGTACCCTGATCGATTACGGAAATAAATTTCCAGGACGGCGTTAATCACGCATTATGGGCACATGCTGTTCTATCTGCTACCTCTGTTCTTAACGACGTGGTTCGATTATCATTACGGCTTCCGGACGGGTGACGCATTTGGGATGCTTTGAGCGAAGCCGCGTTTTTACCATTCACACTGAATATCCAAAGAAGTCGATGAATAGGGAAATAAAACACAGTACAGAGTTTTAGCATAGCGTTAGAATGATAGCGTACCTAAGGGAAATTACGTTAGCGTGCCGCAAGCAACTTATCCCCAAAGACAGTTTTAGTATTGCGTTCCGGAAACGTTAAACGCGATCTGCTTTACATGGAGGCGAAAGATCCTTCTAAAATGGTCGCCACTGCCGGTAACTTGCCAAAATATAATATTTCAGAGCCTTTTGAGCCAATTATTACAGCAGCGCTTATTTTCTCCGGCAGAATGATCCAGAAATTGAAATAAAGTGAAATAAAAACGTACAACGGTGGCGCCATCTAGTCAAGGCAATGTTAACAACAAACCATTCGAGCAAGAATATTTTTCATCACATGGCGTCTAATGTCCCAAAAACTTTTGTAAAATTAATAGAAATAAATCTGATACATCATTTAAGTACATAGAACATCCCGAAAAAGCTCGAAATCTATTTGTGTTTCGTTCCGGACGTTTGTTTAGGTTCCGAGCAGTTGCAGACGGTAGCAGTGTAGTTTGAGGTCCCATTAAGCTTGAACGCTCCAGAATTGAGATCGTATCAGAAAAACTGGGCTGAATTGCAGCTTAAACTTTGTCGTCGAAGCAAGACAAGTCTAGCGAAAAGCAAAAACACCAGCAGTTGCTGGTAAGCATGCCGACGGGAATCGCAAGGACTGCTGATTCGGCTGAAGCGGGCGAAGCAAGCTTGGATGGACGCCGCCATGTTTCCACGCTAAGGGCGCAAAAGCCGCAACTGCCGCAACGCTAAATTCTGAAAATTGCGTGCGTACGCTACCGCTATTTTCCCTTTAGCGTTCTGCGCATGCGCACTCTGGACCCGCTATTCCGCTATGCACGCAATTACGCAAAGCGCGCAGTACTAAAACTCTCTAGTCGTATTTTCACTTCTTGAACATTTTAAACATAGAATGCACGTATGCACGGTGCTGTGTCGCAATCGCATCTCGCCAGATCACACCCCCCCTCTCGCCCTTGTGGCGACCCTTTAAAAGCGCTCGCCAGTTATCAAAAAAGGCTTTTTCTGTTTCAAGTCGCCTCGAATGACTGTCTGCTTCGGATACTGCGCCGCGACTTTAAACGTGGTATTTTTAAGACGTGAGCTCCTTGTTCCTAATGTATCAACAATAACAATTCATAAGTGCTCCTGTAGCTGCTAGAGAAGCTCTCATCGAACACTGTCCCTGCACAGTCGTACTGTGGTGGATTCTTGGTCGCGCTAGTATTCGAAAAGATGAGATGATGCATCGCCTCGCCCCAGAGCTTCTACACTTGACACATTGGATCCCCTGGCCTTATCCACCAACACGAGACACTAATATGAGACGAAATGAATCTTCACTATGACAACACTAGAGGATCTCTTCTTACCTCTCCGGTCCCTGACTAATCTCTTACCAACCCCAATTTTCGCATTCTTTGGCACATCAATCCACACTAATGCACTCCTTACCTGTGAGCGTTCTTTCCTCTACCGTCTTCAGGCCTAGCCTACATCCCCCAGATGACCCAAAAACTACGCTGATCTGGAACATTCCCTTTTTTCCTGACCCGTTGCCATTCATCCTCACCATTGCCAATATCATTCCCCTCAAATTGGCACGCCTGGTTAGCCTCTCTCCAGCAGAAGCATCAGTTGGTTTTCGTGGCCCTGGTACAGGATATCCTCTACGCTTAATGTTACGTCACAATAATATTCTCTTGTTCTAAAAAATCGGGTACGTTGTCTTCCGTTTTGAAGCGTAAAAGCACTGGTTAAACGAATGTTGAAAG
Source organism: Amblyomma mixtum (assembly GCF_055824585.1). Classification (NCBI taxonomy): domain Eukaryota; kingdom Metazoa; phylum Arthropoda; class Arachnida; order Ixodida; family Ixodidae; genus Amblyomma; species Amblyomma mixtum. The sequence continues at coordinate 87,976,199 of NC_143012.1, forward strand.
TAAAATCTCACAGGGTGAAGTTTTCGGCCGCTTGGTGAGGCATTTTAGAGAAGAAAAGTTGGAACGTTGGAGAAAGGACTTAAGGTAGAGAAATGGACAGCACATGCTCATTTTCGCAGCACCGTATTCTTTCCTAAGGAACCTCGGTTGTTAGTTACCGCTTCTAACGTGCACTTCTCGGCGCTAGCTGCCTCTGAAGTCGTGCTTCCTTTTCTTCTTTTGCATTGTAATCATTCCTCCATTGCTATAGTACCGTGCAGCTCATAGTTTGTACAGGATTTCTTTTTTTATTGTAGGAGTGGCGCCGACTCATTGCTACGCAAAAAAACAACACAAATAAAACCGACCTCACGTTTTTGAATTGCTCCAGTTCGTAAATCGAGACCTGCGTGGCGCCTATAGGTTTTGTGATAAACCTCGATCGCTCTGCTCCTAGCAGCTGCCGCCAGGGTCCGTTAGCGGTGCCTGGCAGCCATATGGCTTCAGCAGACAAGTGTATCATATAATTACAACCACACTAAAAAGTATATCGAAACCAAATTAGCGAAAAGTTCACGCGGCATTTTCATGACACAGGGTGATGCGCTATCCCAGCGCAGCTGAAGTGGTTGACATCTCCGATTCATATACAATGTTTTCTTCTAATTAAGGTATTATTTATGTAACTGAGTCATTAAGGCGTATTTCAAAGCTGCATCTTGTCGACGTAGGCGTGCGCTTCTGATTCTGCATCTTGACGGATGCGTAGCGAAGTCTCATCGCCGCCGATGTGTTTACGATTACTATTACCAAGTTTCGTTATTATCCAGTCATTTTTCTCACCGCGGCGCTGTAATAACGCATTACCGAGTGCCGTAATCATGCCCCTTTGACCCCCTTCCTTAAGCACCTACTTCCCTTTAATGTCCAGCTCTCCATCCGTTGTGTGACAGCTACCGCGCCTTTCTCTGTAAGTACTTTAACTTTTCAAATACTTGCACCAGGCGTTCCGGAGGTGCTTCCAAGTGCGACCGCTCACAGAAAGAAGGTTTTTCTCCGGACGGCCTGCGTGCACGGAGTGGTCACCGATGGCGGGAAATAGGTAGCACGTGTTGTCACGTATTCATGGATCAGCACGCCCCCACTCGAAGAGAGTGAAAGTAGCGTGAGACACGTGCATGGGTAGTCCAGTGATTAGCTACACCACCACCACCACCAGCGACACTATAACGGACAATAACAGCTGCGCTGTGAATTACGATTAATGACATCAATGCATGCATTGCCGTGTGGACGCCGAACTTCGTGAAACGGGGTAAACGCAATGAGGATGTTGATGGGCACGTGTAATGCGAAGGCAAGATAACCGCTGGTCATTGAGGGTAAAGGGTTGGATTCCAAGAGGAGGCAAGCGTAGCAGGGGGCGGCAGAAAGTTATGTGGGCGGATGAGATTAAGAAGTTTGCTGGGATACGGTGGGCGCAGCTGGCAAAGAACAGGGTTAATAGGAGAGACACGGGAGAGGCCTTTGCCCTGCAATGGGCGCAGTCAGGCTACTGCTGTTGAAGATGATAAAAGCTAGCTTTCAGAAACACACTTATTAATAGGAACTGGCGTAGAGATTTGCAAGCGTGGATGATAACCTAAAAGAATAGATAGGAGTTCCGTTAAGTGGAGAGCTACGATAAGATAAGTTTTTGCATAAGTGAATAGGCTACTACCGAAATGCACTAAGATAAGCCAGGTGTAGCAGGGACCGATGTACAAGATTTTTCCTGCTTTTATACTGTAAAAACCCGAATTCGCGGCAACAGGCGAATTCGTGATGCTGTTCCTCCTGGAAGAAACAGCTCGCAGCACCTCCAGGAAATAAACGGAAAAAATCTTTTATGCTGTTTTTCTTTTTGAGAACCGTTTTGCATAGTTAAGGATCACTGGTCATGCACTTAAGTACACCTTACACAATTCCTGCGCTGAGTTCTGGGGTCCCTCCAATGCAAAAAATGCAACGTAAAACCCGAAATAAAAATATAACATTTCTCATTTTATCAACAATGATTATGACAACGCAGAGGTGTGCAGAATATTCTGACGAGTAGTTCTCCAAATGTCTCAACTAAACAGCCATGCTAATCTTCCTGTTCCTCTAGGCTTCTACACAGCCCCTATCGTAATCTGCACAACCTGGGTCAATATCCATGCCTTAAATCGGCGTTTCTTCAGAAAATACGAACGTACCGTATTTTCGGCGCCCTCTTCCAGAGCTTTCTCGGGGGCGTCGTCTTTAACGGAGTGATAAGTCAAGCTTGATGCTGTATCTGGCGTGGAGCCCCTAGCAAGTCGAGCGCGGGCCACTACGGAGTTCCTTAGGGCAGGCCTAGACCAGATGAATGTCTTTGCTTTTTCTACGTTGACGGGTGTCGAGACTATATGTTGCGGCTGTTCTCCGATCTTCTTCACAATGGCCGCCCTGCATTAAAGAGAAAAAGCGCTGCTCGATAATGAATCAATAGAAGAATTGGCGAGCCCTTCATAGACGAGAAATAATTAGCTCGTTCTGTTTTTGAGCTGGTTAATCACTCTCTCACTCACTGTGTAACTACAAAAGTCGACATTTTTATCACTCAATAAGCCTTTAGGGTGGGTACCAAGACTCCATCAGCCCAAATTCTGAAGAAAAGAGATTTTGAGTAATGATAACAGCCATTATCCGGTTACTGCCGACCCTGCCAAACAAAATCAGTAATTCTAATTTCAAACCTCATATCAATTTAGTCACGTAGGTAGATAAAGATAGATGAAGCGTAAAGAAGTAGCCACACACTCATTATCCCCTGCCATGTAACGTCCACCCCAGAGCAAAGGTCTCTGTAACCGACCTCCCATTAGTGCTGTCCAGCGTCAGCCACAGCCTTCGAATCTGAAACTATAGGTGCCATGTCACAATCTTAATATCCAACCTATTTTCGCAGGTATACGCTTTCAAATACAGAGTATTTACCTGAACCATGGAGAGTTGGAACGCACTGCATAGAAACATTCGCTTATTACCAATTTCATATTTCTTGTCTGCAGTCAAGTTGTTTAAAGCTGCTGGGGCACACTGTGGCTTCCTATGACATTATATTTTACTCCAGACCATGCGCTTTTGGGGGTTTGAAATTTCCTGGTGTACTTTAATCAAACCCACTTTTGCAACAGCCCCTGAATGGGCCTGCATTACTTTAAAATGAAACAAACAAAACTTGTGATCTGATCGCGGCATCTGACATTTTGCCGCTCGAGGTTACGTGCGTCATGGTTTATAATCCTGATACTGAGCCCACAAGGCCATTAGTATTCTATTGGCCGCGCATCACATCCGAGAGAAGGGATTTAGCTCACACTGAATTTCAATACGGCCATTCCAGTTGATTCCCTAGTTCAGACTGCCCCCCTTCTGTCTGTTAACTCTGCCCTTTCCTCTTTCCGCCATCCTTATTCAAATTTGAAGATTTTGTTGCGAAAGCAATAGTACTCTAGTCGCCGAGACATTTCGCGGAGCCGAAGAAAGGTCATACTGCGCATGCGCGAGGAGCAGTGACGTCACACGGCGCACAGCTGGCACGTCGCCGCCGTCGCTGCGCGGGTGACTCAGAGGTGACGCCGCCGCTTTCGTCAGTTGCGCATGCGCAGTAGCGGCGCATAGCTAGCGTGGCGGGGCCGCGGCGGCTGTTGCGCGCTCTCCATCGCCTCTCTCTCTCTCTCCTCTCCGATGCTCAGTAGCGGCGCACAGCTAGCGTGCCGGGGCCGCCGGCATGCCAGCTGTGCGTAGTGACGTCACTTGCTCCTCGCGCATGCGCAGTATGGTCGTGAAAGAGCACGCGAAACGGCGAGACTGTGGGCAATGTAGCTCACGCGATAATATATGACTACGCGCAGATGTTGCTTTCGCAATCCTCCAGGTTTAACTAGGGCTAAACCACAGCCAATTTTTTTAATATTAGCCTCCAAATTTTGGTCTAAGTATAAAAGGCTAGCAGGATACACGCATTATGCGCTGTACATTAGAAGGATATTCAAAAGCTATGGTCCAAAAGTGCCTGCAGTGCGCACTCCAACTCACTCACACTTCTGAGAAATTTCGTCAAATCAAGTAACACAAAGCCTAGGAACTGAGAACAGTGACCACTAATCAGCCGAGGGATTCTGCTGAGACATTAGTGGCAGTCTGTTGTAATTTTCAAGAATATGTACGCAGGCTGGAGAGCCCTGTAGTCGTGTCTTAAAGATGTTTACGGCGGAGAAAAGTCCACGAAAGAAATCCACACTTTCTGGCTGCCTGGAGCGTGCGTCGGTATGGAGGGGTGAACTCTGTAGATCGTTAAAGGAAGTCCAGCGCACATCTCTCATTTCAGGGCTACATGCATATATTTGCAAAAATTAGGCGTGGTTTAGCTCTGGCTAAGCCCGGTCAGTTGCGTTAGCTGTGATGCATTTCGAGCCGTGCAGCGCGTTCTTCTGCTGTCTCTCGAGCGCGTCGTCTCTTTCTAGCTTGGTCCTGTTGCCATTGCTTCTCTTTAGCGGTCTCCATGACGACAACATTCTACCCAGCCGAAGCGCGCATATACCCCAGCGAGTAGCCACCTCCTCACCCTCTACCTTGGCGGAGAGCACGCATCTGGAGGGAGCGAGCGACTCCGACGCGGCAGCGGCGCGGCGCCGACGACGGCGACGCCACCTAGCTGAGCTCGGCTGAAACGGTTGCTAGGCAACGACTGTTCAAGGCATTCGTGCCTACCGCCCACCGGCTACGCGACGAGGCGAAAACCTGGTGTAGTGTTGCTATCGCAACAAAAAAGTAAAGCATCTTTATGTCGTATGCTCCAGAACCTTCCCCGAGCACCTTTAAAGGGGTGGAGACACCAAATTTGTGGTTCGCGCGTTCTTAGTTTCAAACGTTTCTTATGGCTCCAGGAAGCATGATACACACTCAGAGATTCATATATTCACAGTGAATAATTTATTATAGCATTTTTAGGTGAACGATTTTCGGTTTCGGTTTCGGAACGCTGAGTTGTACAGTGACGTCACAGAGGGGGAAGATCAACTGCTTCGCTTGGTCACGTGGGCCCACAAAAGTTGTGACGCACCTATTGCTGCATCGTCTGCTTTCCCACACACGTGCTGACCAGCGCATGAAAACAAACAACTAGCTCGGATTCTGACAGATCTGATTCCAATGAGTGAGGACATCAACTTTTTTTTGTTCGCACGCTAATATCGCTTTTCCGGGTTCGCGTGAGGATGCGAAACACTTTGCAAAATGCCAGTAAGCATCTCTGCGCCGCTCTACCCAAGCTGCGCCCACAACCGGTGTCACACTTCGCTGCCGTGCAGCAGTACCTGAGCGCTGCTTGGGATGGCGTACAAATATCACAAGAAAAGACAAGATCGCCTTGTTATCAGAACTGCCAGCTATACTCGAGCAGCGACAAAGCATGTCTGCTTATGTTGGGAGCTTTCGGCAACGGCACCGCTCGCGGGCGCTCCGGGCGACGAGCTCTGCTGCTGCCTGGCTGCCGTGGTCGTCGCTAGGCCTATAGCCTGTTTAGCAAGCGGCCGGCGCTTCGGAAGTCGCCTGCGCTATAATAAAAGGCCTATACTTTTCACAAATAGCTGTAGTGTTAACAGAATCATCTCACAATAAAATAATAGTATGGTCAATCTCCTCGACGCCTTCGGCAGCGGAGCTAGCGGGCGCCAGGCGAGCCGGACCACAACGTCGCGCCAGCGGCAGCTGCTAGGCGCGGTTGTGAGAAATTTGCTCATCCCAGATGAAAAAATTACAACTGGTCCTAGCTGGTGCCAGCTGGGACCAGTTCAACTGTGTTATGGAATAATTCCCAGCTGGGACCAGCTGACAATGGGTCCCAGCTGCCCAGTTGGGACCCACTGCCAGTTGGTCCCAGTTGGGAATTACTCTATAACCCAGTTCAACTGGTCCCAACAGCTGGGACCCATTGCAAACCGGTCCCAACTGGGACCAGTTGCCAGCTGGTTATGGTTACTACTGGTGCTGTTTTTGCCACAGTGCACCGAGGCTGGTCAAAAGCCGCTCAAAAGGCAGGCAGTGACCCTCCAGTCAGCACACACTGCCCACAGCATGAAAAGTGTCAAACCTATTTATTAGCATGGACTTAGGTGCTTCCAAGCTTCCTGAGGAGAGGTTTTTTCACATCGTAAATCTTCTCGGTCAGGAGTCCCGGGATGATGGCCACAGTCCCTTCCACATCCACGCCTTTTTGGGAGCCCCACTGCCAGACTGTACCTAAAAATTACAGAAAAAAACAAACTTTAAAGTCAACGTGCACATTATGCAGCAGTCTTGCTGCCCTTCCCAAACTAAACAGTTGGGAAGGGCAGCAACATGAGAAAATGCAAAATTCCAGCCCTACATTCCATAAAAATTGACACACAAGGCACAAATGCAACCGCGAGTTACAAACACAATTGGAATCGCCTGCTGTGTGAAATTTTACAGAGGAAAGGGAAAATGAGATTGTAGAACATTAAAAAATACTATATGCAAGGATATTTAATCTCTTATGGCTATCAATGTACGATACAGCATGCGTGGTAGAAGGGCCAAATAATTCAAAATAAACAGCCGTGCTTCTTGAAGTAGTGAGCAATCACGGTCATACATTGCCCGACTAGTGCACTGCTCAGCAGACAGTTAACACTTAAAATGGTTGAAAATTTAGCTCAAGATCAGCACTGACCCTTTCTGAGGCCATTCACAATTATGCAGATAATTGAAACAGATGAAATATATTATGACATACCAAAAACGCTAACAGAAGCAGCCACGGCAGTTCGGCTGGCGGGATGCACGAAAATTAAGCTAACTAGTGTGCACACACATCTGCACTAGTTTTAATCTCACGCCACGGGAAGCAGCAACGAAAACAAGCCAACCTAAATAAAACAGACCAGGTATTTTGCTTCATATTTGCTTGGCCCACGTAATCCACTTCCATGTCCGTGTTTTTGCAGCCTACACGTATTTTTCTATTCCGATCGCAATATGCCCTTAATTTCAGTTCTCTAGTAGGTAAAGGTATTAATACCATTAAGCATGCTTTGGCTTGGTCGAACCACCGCTACACGTGTTTGACACCCTATCGCAGCGCGAATTAAGTTCTTGCTGGTGCTGGTTGCTGCGCTTCACTAATATAACAATCCGCTCAGGCAATTACTCGAACGCCAAAGCGCGCTGAATGTCTGATTCTGTCTATGCCAGTACGATAGACACGTCACATAGTGTGTACAGTACGTGGTGTTTACATTCCAAACGTGGGCTATGGGAAACGCTATAGTGGAGAGCTCGGACTGATTTACACTACCTTGGATAGCTGAGCGTGCACTGACATCGCACAGTACACAGGCGTTCTTGCATTTCTTAAAAGAAATGCCGCCGCAGGCGGGATTCGCGATTTTAGAATCAGTAACCGAACGCCAAGTATTTGTCAGAGTGCCGGGTCTTGACACAGGGTTAAAACTTACCGGCTAGTAAGAGGACCTGCGCGACGTAGTAGCCGGTGTCTTCTCCGTCACCTTCTTTGTCTGTCAAGAAGACCGAGTAGACAGACTTGCCGAAATCCTCTGTTGTCATCGGGCTAAAGTCTTCAATATCGGACGCTGGCACCACGTGCGGCTTCTTGTCGATATCCGCGAGGAATCTTATTAAGGCAAACATGGGGCAAATAATCTAAAACATATCTACTGCTCAGAATATATTAGGGATATCACTAGACCCGACGACTCACAGACAATCATGGAGGAAAGAAAACTAGGAGAGAGTGCGCTCAGCCTCTGCAAGCCACCCTCCTCTGACGCCCCTGCCGAGGGCCCTTTTGCGCACTGACTCTTGGGAAATAGGCCCTCCTCCACAGTTACCAGACTGCCAACCAGCGGTGCTTTTTAGTGAACGTGCGTGTTCCGATGTAGCGCAGAAGCGCAGCGCCTGTGTTGCAGCTTTGGCGGAATGCGTACCGAGCTCGAGGTTGTCTGAAGGCTCCGCGTCTCAACACTTCTGTTGATTACACTCTTGAGTTTTTGGGTGCACTGCAGAAAACTGCAGGTAAGCTTTTCATCAAAAAGTGCGGCCGCGACCTCGTCACTGTTCAACTGTGGTTCATAAATAGAATGGAGAGGAATTTTTTTCGTCGTTATACATACATACGGAGCGTTTATTTCAGCGCATGCTATAAGCGGAGAACTCGAGAGTAGGCGAGGAAAACGAGCCTCTAAAAAGGGCGCAGTGGCTTCCGGAGCGCTCACAGCAGACGGACGTGTTTAACGAGCGCTCGGAGCGCTGCGCAAGATTCTATTTCTCGGACAGGTGGACTTCGGCCCTCCGATGGGCCCGCCGTTCTCTGCTATTCTTGAGACACAAGTCGCACCGAATGCGCTCGCGCACATACGCGGTTCCGACGTGAAATGCAGCGGTGAAGTATTTCTCTTTCTCGCTGTCGAGAGAGAGTGCCGGCGGCTTTACGTCTGCCCCTGCGCGGGGTCTCCCGGCCACTGCGCACAGTCACTTACAAAAAATTACCGACGATTACGTTACTTCCTAATGCGAAATTTGAGCGCAGCAAATAAGCTGTTTCACCTTTTCGATAGATTGAGGCAAAGAAATCGAGCAACACATGTATGCGCTATCACAGAATTTTTTTTTTTTTTTTTTCACACGTATTCGCAATTTCGGCTCGGGCGGTGCACATATACAGATCCGCCGCCACCGATCTGGCTCTCTGATTGCCACCGCACAGGGGTTGCATTGGAGGAGGAGCGAAGAAAGGAATTAAGTTCGAGCCGGCGCTTTGACAACCGGAGACTCGCAGGAAGAGGGGGGAGGGGGGCGGCGTGTACACCCAGCGGCAAACGATGGGGGCAGAAGCGCGCGCAGCAAGCGGACAACACGATAAAGGGAGGAGGGAAGAGATAGCAGCGACTGACTGATGCCGCTGACGCCGATAGCGCTGGGGGGATGAAAGGGGGGCGGAGCTGGTTACGAGGCCGACGCCGACGACGATGCGAAACCCAGGAACGGACGCCAAAGAGCTGCGCTCTAAAAGAAGTAAACTGTTACATAACCGCGCGCACGTAGCGCCCCGTCTCAGACTAATCGCGCGCGCGGGGCACACTGCACGGGGTGGGGCGCCCGGCCGCGTATACCGTCCACGGAGCGTTCGTACGTGTGTCACGCGTGCACTACATGGCGAAGAGCAAGCGGGAAGTCAAGCCCGCCTGCTCGATGAACGCACAGAGGCTCACCGTTGTTATGTCACGGGTGCGCGCAATTCCGCGCGGCCACAGGAGCGCTTCGAGACTGTCCAGAATGATTCCCAGCGCCCTGTAGGCAGCGATCATCTCGCGACGCGGCTCTGCAGAAGCGTCACAGCGAAGGAGCATGTGTTGCAATATCTCCATTGCGCCGCAATCAGCGCACGCGTCGCTCGGGGATGGCGGCCGCTGCGGCGAGCGAGCAGTTTGCGCTCACCACGGAGCCGTCAGTAAACACAGGCAGATGATCGAGCAGTTGCTCGTAGAGCGAGAGAGCGAAACCGAAACCGAAATCCGGCTAAGAGCTACCGCTGCCTTGTCACGTGAGGGCCTATTTCCCATGATGCTTTCCATTATATTTTTTATGACTAGGCTTCAAGATTGTGACGTCATGCTCCCTCCTAGTTTTTTTTCTTCCTCCATGCAGACAATACACAATCGTAGCCAGTGCGGCCAGTGACAGCGATGGCGATGGCTACCGCTGGTTATGTTCAAGTTTCAACGCGGTTGAACGATGCCAGACAAAATGCGAGATGTCGCACCAAATGCGCAAAAAAAAATATAAGTACTTTTCGTATTCGTCGTGAGGTTTTGCAGCAACCGTATAAAGATACTTGTTAGAATATGCTTAGAAATTGTACTTTTTGGGGAGACAGCGGCGAAATCCACAGCCGCATCAACATCAACATCAGCATTGGCGGTGAAAACAACCAAACGTCGTTTGACATTGTGGAGAGAAATCTCCATGAAGACGAGGAAGACTCCAAAATAGGCTAGGACACTTTCGGAGGTTTTTCTCTGTAAGGACCGCCCGATACAAAGGGAAAGCCACATATCCGAATCCGAATGGCCGCACGTTGAAGTGTGCTCCGTGCATGGTTTATTTTGATTGTTTTGATGCATGTTTTGCAATCTATTCTGATCTCCTAGTCGCGTTATCGAAACAGCATAATGCGGCCTCACAAACGATACCTCGACTCCACACCGAGCCGATCATGAAGTGTGTGGGGTACTCGAAGATTTCTGACGTGAAGATTGATGCTGGGCCTATCCTCATCATTTCTGATAAAAATGAAATGCAACGGATACAATTGTTTAATAAGGTGCGAACTTTTTTCATGTCATTGACGAAGTGGCCACATCTAGACTTCCAAGGCAATGTTGCTGTCTAGAGTCGAGATGATTTTTTACTGCCTGTTACTGTACGCTGTCTTGCAGTGAATATGCTCTTTGTTTGCATATATGCTATAAAATCAAACTTTCACTAATGATAAAGTTTTCTGTGTCAATTTTGAAATAAATCTTGGTTTACAGTTTTTCCTTTCAGATGTGAATTGTTGCATGTCCAGTGTGCATAATTTCTGCCTGCTTTTTGATGCTCTATTGCAAGATCTGAAAAAGTGTCTTTAAACACAGGTGATCAATAACAGGATTGAGGCAATAGTCAGGAAAAACCACGTTTTTAACTTAAATCAAAATGCAGTTATGCGGATTTGAGTTGGGGCCAGTTCGCCCCAACTGCAGGCTAGTTGGCCCCAACTGCAGGTCAGTTGGCCCCAACTGCCGGCCAATTGGTCCCAACTGCAGGCCAGTTGGCCCCAACTGCTGGCCAGTTGGTCCCAACTGCCGGCCAATTGGTCCCAACTGCAGGCCAGTTGGTCCCAACTCCAGGCCAGTTGGCACCAACTGCAGGCCAGTCGGTCCCAACTGCTGGCCAGTTGGTCCCAGCTGGGACCAACTGATCCCAGCTGAAACCAGTTAGAACCAATTGAAACCAGCTAGATTTTTTTCATCTGGGATATCACAGTTGTTACCTCTACTAGCAGCTCAGTATTGGTCAGCGATCCTCAAAAATGACACTTTTTTCACATTTCTTATCCCATGGTTTATTATTTACGTCAAGAACACTCTTTAGCTCGCTTTTATGACGTCGGCGGACGGTATCCAGGCTGACCTACCGGCCGGCAGACTCGGCGTACTTCACGTCCGCACAAGAAAATACAAAACAGCCATGCTACCAGAAAGGCTGCTTTCTAGATTCGAGATACGACAGCATGACTGTGCTAAAAGTGGATCTTTCGGCAGCGACACTGCCTGCGGCAACGCCGGCCGACGACCTGCGCGCTGGTCCCAGACTGCCCTAGTCGTCGCTAGGCCTAGCTGCTTTCGCATATCGACTCCGCAGCTGAGGGCGCTTCGATCGGGACTGGCCAGCACTCAGAAACGTGCTCCGCTCGGCACCCCTTTACTGTGAACTCGTCCCATAATAAAATATATGTTCGATTTCCACGACGTCTTCAGCAACAGAGCTAGCAGACGGCAGGCGAACCGCACCAGGCAGCAGCAGCACAAAACCGGCTATGGGATGAAATTTGCTTGCATCGTAGTCATCACTTCTACCAGGAACTCGGTATTTGCCAGCGATCGCCAGAAACGATGCATTTTTGATATTCATATATCCCAGGGTTTGCTGTGAACGTGAACAAACAATACTATCGCGTTCTTCAGATGCCGGCGTTCGGCACGAAGACTGGCGCAGGCCGCCCGGCTCCAAGGAGTGCGCCCTGTCATCATGACGCTGCCGCTCTCCGCGCTCGCATTGGCTGCCGCTTCCCGTCGTTGTTGTTGCCGCGAGCGGCCCGCCGTTGACATCTAGCAGGCCGGACGCAGGCAACGAACTGCACTCGGACGTTGCGACGCTGTTCGCAACGGCGCGCCGCAAACCGAGCGAGTGGCGGTTAGCAGCAAACGCGGCTCGCTGGTGCGTCGACTGCGCTCACGCGGCTGTGCCCCGCTCATCGTACGTCACTGTATTTTGGTATGACGTCACTAAAACTTTAATTTTTCTACACCCCTTGTGACGTCATGGTTGATGGCGCTAGCGATGGGTCTAGATCGTGAGAGTGAGCATTTAGGTAATCTTTGGAACCGAATTAAAATATTTTTTAAACGTTTGTTGCGTCCAACACCAGGCTGTGAGTGCCCTTGCATACGTAGGAATCCCATGGCAGGTTTTTATAGCTTCAAAATTTGTTGTCTCCACCCCTTTAAGTTTCGCATTTCCTGTGGAAGGGGGCTGTCGTGGGGTAGTTTCTGTAGACGCATTATCTGTGGCCTCAGCTTCAGCCGAGCATTTCTCATTACTGCAGCAAGGAATGTGGGAACCTTTAACGTACCGGAAAACGATCGATCCGGACAAGCCACGTGGAGGCCGCCACACAACCGCCGCTCTTGTCTTGGTCGACTGGTCTTTGTGCATAATGACAGCCTGAAAGGGAACCACGGAGGAAATGAATAAGAAGCGCTCGAGGACCATTGAATCCAGGGCAGCCACACTAGGTCTGCCGCAGCTCTTACATGCAGTCGTGGACAAGCAAACCTGGAATGACGGAGCGGCGACGAAGAATTACAGTGGGGCCGTGTAGTTACAACAGACTGAACTGATAAGATTAGCGTTATTTTTATGTACATACTGCAGACCATGGTTAGGTCCAAGCAGGAAGGGCAGGTTCACAAAAAGCAAAAATTATAGCAACAAAAATACAACAATAAAGCTGTGCAAGACAAAGCAGAAAAAAAATACATAATACGCAATATGAAACATGGCTGAGGAACATAAGTTTGATTTTTCAGGGTTGATTAGGTTCGGTTAAGGAGTTCCAGTCGGATATGGTGCGTGGGAAAAAGGAAAACTTGTACGAATTGGTCCGGGCAAAATGTGGTTTTATAAGAGCTTTGTGGTAGTGTCGTGTATTCTGTGTTGGCATTGGGGAAAGATAAGCAGAAGGGTCAAGTCTGACTTTATTGTCATGAGTTTTTGTCATGAGTTTATTGCCATGAGCTTATTGCCATGAGCATTGGCATGAGAGGGAAGACAAGCCTGTCTACATGATCAGACGACTGAGCGGCGTTCACTCGATGCACTTTGTATAGTTCCTGAAATCTATCCCTGAGCACTCCATGACGATAGTTTTCATGCTTCGATCACACGGTTCCTTAAATTTGCCTGTGCAAAGCAATGTTACCTGAAGGAGCCCTTCATGACGAAAGGAGTCGCTGGGAACACTGTCATGCTGGGCGCTTATCTCACTGCGGATTCATGTTCTCGGGGTTTGTGGAGTCACTTGAAGCGCTTTGTCCCCGTTTAGGCATTTCAAGTTAGCTCGAAAGGCATCGCCAAAACAAGAACTCAAACATAATAGCTGCAGGAGATGTAGAGGCAGTGCCTGTGACAGTCGGAAAACGATCAAGAAAGAAGTGGCAGATATGCTTCAAACCAAGCCCCCTCCAGCCACTGACTTCGACCGATTTTCATGACGTCGTGATTAATCCACGGTTAATCTGAAGCGACGCTAGGTTAACTTCCTGTCACGCCAGCACGACAGGGGATTAAGCACGGATTGGTTTAGTGGTTTATTGGTGTTTAACGTACCAAAGCAACTCAGGCTATGAGGGACGCCGTAGTTCACTACGGCGTCCCTCATAGCCTGAGTCCGGAAATTTCCGGAGTCCGGCTCCGGAAAATTCGACCACCTGGGGTTCTTTAACGTGCACTGACATCGCACAGCACACGGGCCTCTAGAATTTCGCTTTAATCGAAATTCAGCCGCCGCGGCCGGGATCGAACCCGCGTCTTTCGGGTCAGCAGCCGAGCGCCGTAACCACAGAGCCACCGCGGTGGGGCGATTAAGCACGGATTAACCGCATCGTCATAAAAGGCGGTCGACACTACTGCCTGGAGAGCCTCTTTTGAAGGGGATTTTTCTGGTTCGCTCCCCAGTTGTACTTCCGACAATAACAAATACTACCGCCAATAACAGTATCTCTACTCTAGTGGTCTTCATGCCGTCAAAGTGTAAATTAAATTCGCTTATATTTCAACGCAACGGACAGTCACTGAAACCAAAGAAGGGTTAAGGGAATGTTTGTGTATTATTGCGAAAGCATCGTATGCCTCACGCGAAGGAAAACCCGTCACTGGAAGTTGTCCGCAAAATGTGTCCATATGATGTGGTACTCCTCACGCCACCTCATTCGAAAGAAGAAATTCGCCGGCATTCGGGTTCGAACCCAGGCCCTGCGCGTTCTACGCGGGTACGTCACGAAGGGTTGTTGGTTCAAGCGTGTCGGAGGAGCCCGAAGTAAACTCGTTGTGGTAAAAAAGTTTGGCTGTCGTCATCTAAGGATCACGTGATAACGGTTACGTGACAACAGTGACTTGCAAAAAGTTGCCGACGTCATCAAAGGGTCACGTAGCATCAATGGCTTGCAAATGAAAAGTCGCTGACGTTAAAACCCAAACGCTTTCGCATTTCTCCAATGCAGCACACTGCAGTGTTCTCCAAGTTTTCTTAACTTACGGTGTTGACCAATGAAAAATTAGTTGCATAAGCATTTTTACCTGAAAGCGTAATCGTCTTTGCCTGAAAGATGGTCGACTAGAAAGCAGGACAAGTAACCACAAGCTGCCAGAGGGATCCGAACCCTCTACCTCCGGAAGTCATATACGGTGCTCTAACTGAACTATGGCAGCGGCTGTCTAACCTTCTACCTTATAGTGTATTCGTATATATAGCAACCTTACAAGGAGTGTTTTTACCAGTGCCATCCTCATCCCTAGCAGTGGACGTAGAACGCCTCCACGAGTGGGACTCCGCTGGTCTAAAAGTGCCTAATTTATTTGCGTTTCTTGGCCTAACGAGCATTTATACTAACGTATGAAGCCCCGGAAAATACATATCCGGTAATTAAAACTAAAATGAAAATAATGTCTCTCCGACTCTGCAAACGATGACTCGATGACTGATGGGCAAGCGTGTGCGACAAGGCTGCGACCAGTGACAGCAATAATTTTCCTCGCTAATCATAGGACTGTGCTTTCCCGTACATATACTTTTAAGAAGCAAGGCTTGCTACACAAACACCTTTGCATAAAGTAGTTATCATCATCATCATCATCAGCCTGACTACGCACACTGCAGGGCAAATGCCTCTCCCATGTCTCTCCAATTAACCGTGTCCTTCGCCAGTTGCGGCCACCGCATCCCCGCAGATTTCTTAATCTCATCAGTCCAACCTAACTTACTGCCGCCCCCTGCTACGCTTGCCTTATCTTGGAATCCACTCCGTTACCCTTAAAGACCAGCGGTTATCGTGTAAATAAGGATCCTCTAGGACATGGACATTTTATTACGTAATTGAGCAATGTCCCCATCTCCGTCTTTAGTGTGCGCATTGTAGTAACTCACATATTCTTTTCCTTTGCAGGCATGCGTCCGAGCGCCACCGGTGCTTCCCGGGGTGAACTGTCCAAGCACAAGAGAGCCGCTCTCGTCATTCTTCCTGGCTTGGATGAGAAAGCCTTGGAAGGAGCCATCCAGGATCACTTGTTTCGGAGAAAAAGAAAAGAAACAAGGTAAGATACATTGCCGCACGATACAAATGAATTATGTTGATTTTTATGTTCCTATTCCCAGAATAACATTTGTGCTCTGCGGTGTCAGCGCACGTAACAGTACCACATGGTGTCAAAGTTAGTCCGGAGACCTCCACTACGTCTTTTATTGTTGCCGACGTGCGTGTTTGGGACTCTGAACCTAAGAGATCGTACATATCCATTAAATACCCGACCACATTTGTCTACAGCTTTCGACCGGTGGTGTGTGCAGGAGATGATTGGTTTGGTTTATTGGGGTTTAACATCCCGAAGCTACTGAGGCTATGAGGGACGCCGTAGTGAAGGGCTCCGGAAATTTCGACCACCTGTGGTTCTTTAACGTGCACTGACTTTAACGTGCATTGGCATTCTTTAACGTGCACAGTACACGGGCGTCTAGAATTTCGCCTTCATCGCAATTCTTCCGCCGCGGCCGGGATCGAACCCGCGTCTTTCGGGTCAGCAGCCGAGCGCCATAACCACTGAGCCACCGCGGCGGGGCGTGTGCAGGAAATTAAAAGTTGTCGGTAAGGCATTGCCTTTCACTGATATTTGAGAACGGCATAAGAACCGATCAGGTACACGGGCCGTAACCTAAGCAAATAGCTGCGATAAACGTTAATTTCATTTGCTCTCCAGCCCACCGCTTGAGCTCTCTAGACAAGTGTGATCGGGTCTCCGCAGCGCTAACTTGAACAAGGGCAGGGAGAGAAGCCACAGGCTTGTGAACGTAGTTCCGGCCACAGAGCTTTTCTGTGTGTGGTAAACTGCAGTGATCATTCGCCGGAACGTCATAGCGCCTTGTGCCACAAGACCACCATTCATCTCGCCCTTTAATTCACCTTAGATTTGAATTAAATTCCTTGTTGTCGTCCTGTATAGAGCAGTTCTCAGAAAATGGCAAGCTTAGATAACATCTCTTCAGTTGATTCAAAGAGAGTATGTCAGTCGCCATCGTCGACACTGGCCCAAGCAGCATCTGCTTGGGCCAGGGAACGCGAGTTAGAAGGATATGTAGCTACGACGACTGCTTCAAAGACGGCAACTCATTAAAGTGCGATGAGGGGCTGGAATGACAACGTTTAAAACAAGGCGCCAATTTCGACTATTTTTTCGGAGTGATGGTGCATCCTTATGCCATTAGAACATATCGGAACGACGACTTTTCTATCTTAAGCGTATCACAGTGAGCTAGTCAATGTGTCTGTTCAGGAAAAGCATCATTTTAAAAGTATCTGTGGCTTTTGACTTTTTCGGCTTAGGTCACCCTAAAAAAAACTCACGCACAGAATAAAAGGAAGTAACAATTGTTGTATTACCACTTTGCCTAAAATATAACACGGCTTAAAAGTAATCTTGGATTACTTTCAGCCACTGCTATTTTGAAATTACGAGCAATTTTGTAATAAAAAGCTAAAAACGTAGGCTCAGTAGACGAGCACCACAACCACTCAGCCACAGGGGAGGCCCCGAAATATGATATTTGCTTTGGTCCCCACCAGTCTAAAATGTCGCACACGGTGGTATTTTTGAAACCATCGTTACTGTTTTTCTACATACATAAGAATCACTACCTCTTTAGGAGTGGAGGGGGGGGGGAGGGGGAGGTGTAACTACCCCCAGTACACGCAATGAGAAATAAGGGATCAAGTGGCCTTTAATTGGCTGTATTATTATTTTCATTTGAATAACTCGTAATGGCTACTGAAGCACAGTTAACATTGCGTCGAAACGAGAAAATATCAAGGCGTCACAATCGTGCTGGTCAGGGCATGTTATGATGGGAAATTCTGAAACTCGAAATTCTGTACAGTCTGTACATGTTGACAATAAACAAAGCCAATAGTTTCAACTCCCAAACAATTATAGTCATGATCATCACCATCATCATTTACCTACCCTTAAGGGCCCTTGGCTTAGAACATTACATAACGAGGGGGGGGGGAAGCAGTCGTTACATAATACAATGGTCGGTAACATCAACAAGAAATACAAAGTGCAGGGTTCATGGTCAACATTGACATTATCAACATTATCAAAAGTATTAACATAAGAAAGACACAGCAGCTCAAGAACAACTTGGAGAGAGATAAGAAACACACATGCACACATTCAAAAACACGACAAAATAACTCAGCCCTTGAAATGTGCTGTTAATAACTGCCTGAATTTATTGGGTTCCATTTCAGTAACTATGAAACGCGGGTGAAAAATGATAGGTGTAACGTTAAGCGATCGGAAGCGGGCGGAGTAAGCCAGGGAACAAACGCGGGTTAATGACATCCTAGTTGAAATCAGGAGGAAGAAATGGGCTTGAGCAGGGCATGTAATGCGAAGGCAAGCTAACCGCTGGTCCTTAAGGGTAACGGAGTGGATTCCAAGAGAAGGCAAGCGTACCAGGGGACGGCAGAAAGTTAGGTGGGCGGATGAGATTAAGAAGTTTGCAGGGATACGGTGGCCGCGGCTGGCGCAGGGCAGGGTTAATTGGAGAGTGATGGGAGAGGCCTTCGCCCTGCAGTGGGCGTAGTCAGGCTGATCATGATGATGATGATGATGAAACGCGGGTGGCATACTAGAAATGGCGGTACTGTGGCATTGGCATTCTGTGCCACTCACATTTGATGCCGCGGTGGCCCGGGAGTGGCGCCATCTTGAGCTCAGTGTCCGTGGCATCGTTGCTGGTAGTTTGGTCGCCGCTGTCAGCGTCTGGCTGTGACCCTGGTTCCGGCGCAAGCGTCGCGCAAGGGTCCACGGGCCACTCGTCACGGAGTGCACATGCCCGGGTAATGGCGAGTACGAAGATCAGGCAGGTGCGAAAGGCTGTCCGAATGCCACCAGCCATGATTGCGGTATCTGCATGAGAAATCAGAACAGTCGTCTACCAGCCATAAAGGAACTCAACCTATGGGAAATGCTTGCCAGGCTTCCGTAACCAACAGTTCTGGTTATGGTAGAGTTGGTAGAGATACGGACGCGAAATTCAGAGGCTATGGATTCAGATACAACCCGCGGTATCTGTTTTTTTTCTTCTGGTTTCATTAATCTTTTGATAAAAACTACAAAAAAGAAATCCCCTATTTCTTGGTTTCGGTCTGTTGGCTTCGTCAATTCTGGACAAAAGCATTTTTGAGCCTTATGAACGCAGTTTTTTTTTGTATGATGTAAGATTCCGCAATCACAACCAATATATCCGCAGATCCCCGACGGTATGTGAATGTTTATTTATTAAAGTTTTTGCTGTCATCCAAAACGTTCGCCATTGGTTTCCTATATGGCAGCCTTAACTGCTCGATGCGATCGACGAAAACCCTTTAGCAGAAATATTTTGTTACATATCAGAATAGGTCATTACCCTCAATGTTTCGAGAAGAGTACCTTACAATTCTCCAATTTTCAAAATTTTTGTCCCAGAATGTTGGGCTTGAAAACCGGTGCCTTGATCAAAAGAACACTGAGCACTCAATACAATGTTTTTGTTTTTGGGAAAAATCAATTCTCCAACTTTTTCCCGGTACGTCACTGCTGGTCCGGCAGCAAAATACGCATATATCGCTGAGAAAAATTCTCCCCGCCCTTCGACTTAAACAAATGACGTGTAACCGAAAAGGACTCCGCTGCCTCACATTGATCGTAAACGGCAGTGTAGACAAGCCCCTTGACCTGTGGTTCAACTCCTTCGGCCTACTGCAGTTTCTTTTGCGAAATGTGCCGGTGGTTCCAACAACCGTATTTCACGTTTGCTATTTCTTGCCTTATAAAAGCTGCGATTCCAGTCAAGTAAGCGTCTCTGTCGTTAGAATGCGGCAGTGCATTGATACAATGAAGTGGAGGGTTTGACGGAAACCCGTCTAGTCGAGGGTGTACATGAAGAAGGCAGAACCAAAAAAATGAACTTTTAAATGACGTTTCGGCTCCCGGGAGCATTATTCACAAAGACGCACAAACACTAAAGGCTGGATACTTACGCTTTAAAAAGCAGAAAATATTCTCGGGTCGTCTATATCTAGAATATTTGATCTCTCAGACAAACGAACACTCACTTAATGGCACTGCCCTGCCGCGGTGGCTCAGTGGTTACGGCGCTCGGCTGCTGACCCGAAAGACGCGGGTTCGATCCCGGCCGCTGCGGCCGAAGTTCGATGAAGGCGAAATTCTAGAGGCCTGTGTTCTGTGCGATGTCAGTGAACGTTAAAGAACCCCAGGTGGTCGAAATTTCCGGAGCCCTTCACTACGGCGTCCCTCATAGCCTGAGTCGCTTTGGGACGTTGTACCCCCGTAAACCAAACCAAACTTAATGGCACTGACGGGCACTTCTTAGTGCGTGCGCCCGCTGTCTAGGGCAACTGTTTGGTCTACGACCCTTTTCCCAAGCATTTCACCCTAGAAGAGCCGAGCACCAGGCCAGGGGAAATCTTGTACCCATTAAAGAAACCGGTGGGTACCCGGCGGCACTGGGTATCGAACCCAGCACCTCCCGAATGCGAGGCGGATGCTCTACCACAAGGCCACGCTTCGGTGCGGTAGCCGAAACGTAATTTAAATGTCTATTCTTTTGGTCGGTGTTCCACCTTCAACACATGTTCCACCTTCAACAGCCTTCAACACATGTGACCGAAGTGTGATCATTGCTGTTTAGGTCAAAGAGTAAAATAATATGCTAATTAGAATTGTTGGCATGACCGCGCTGAAATTCCTCGGGGATGTGCTTTAGTAGCGACAACATGCGCGTGTGATGCTTCCTTAAATTCTTTAATTTAGTTCATTCTAATTAGGCGTCTCTTCGATTATAGGGCATAATAGGCTATTTTTTGCTTAAAGCAGCGCCCGGGTTGGTAGATTAACCGATTTAGTGTCACTGACTTAGTAGGGTTGATGCTAGTGGTTAATGACCAGTAAAGCCAGCTTTCTTCATTATGTTTTGTAGGTCTATACCCAACAATTCTGGACAATGCACTTTTGAGCGGGGGACCACTGATGAACGCATTTTAGGATTTCACTGTAACAATCAATATAGCCGCAGGTCACCCGAGAGGAGTCTTGTACTATGTTCTATTAACGTTTTTGCCACCGTCAAAAACGTTCTGCATTGGTTCTCTATGGCAGTCTTAACTGTATATTGCGATCGATGAAAACACTTTAAAAGAAAGATTTGGCTACATATCATAAAAATGAACCATCATCTTATTTCATTAACAGTAGCTTACAGTTTTCCAATTTTCCAAATTTTTCTCCGAAAATGCTGGACATGCATCAGAGCATATTTATTTGCTCACTTTCAAGTTGCGGTCCGCCATATGAATAACTAGTCGTTTACTGACACTGGGTTGATGAGCAGCACCGTTTAATTTATCACCTCCCAGTATACAAGTCAGAGTGTTGAGAATAGCGAGGCTGTATATGATTTTTTTCCATTGGTACAGTGACAGATAAACACTCAGCGCGGATAAACACTCAGTGGCTTGGGCTTTTCGCTACTTATCCCAAGGTCGTGGCATATTGCCATACGGCGATATGCAAAAACGCCAGTGCACCCTGAGTTGTCAGTGCGCGTTACGGAACCCCAGGGCATCTGAATTAATCCCGAACCGTCCACTACGGAGTTTCTCATAGACCATATGTCGCTTCGGGATGCTAGACCCTACAGTTTGCAGTTTGCACCGTGAGATAAAAAATCGGCAAAATTCTACATGCATATGCATCTGATGACGCAACCGTAGAAGCCTTCGCCATTTCTCGCGGTTTTGTCACCATGGTCGACAACGGGACACGATACAGTAGGAGGTGCGCACTCGTTGGACTCGGAATGACAGAGCAACTGATACACACCCCTATTAGTTACGTAGCATGCAGAACTGTTTCAATCAACATTACATTTGTGAGGTCCCCCAACCGCCTTACAAAGAAGCTAATTCTCCCAGGACTTTTCTTCTTTTATATGACTAAAAATTGATGATCACTACAGGTAATAGACAGACCTACAGGACAGGTGATGACAAACCGAGAATAAGCCTTGGCAATAGGTGTTGTCTGGAGTGGGAAAAACGACGGAATAAGTACCTCACCTCCAAAAAAGGAGTGCTTCGAATGAAAATAGGCACCAGTTTCAGAGGTTGCTATATTTCTTTAAAATCAAGCATGAGATAGGGTTCTTTCGAACATACCTCGCACAAGTCACGTCGAAACAGTCACTCCGGCGCGAACACAGCAGCTGTACATTCAGGTGACTCCTCCTGCCCTGCCTAGCCCAGTATTCCAGAACCCTACAAAAAGCAGGCGTGACATATGCTCACCGCAGTAGTGTGAACCAAAATGGGAACGAGCAGTATTGTAAATTCAGCCTGATTCCCTTGGCCGAGATGAGATAGCTCGGACAATCATACTGCCGACGGGACTGTAACGATCCTCCTATTGTTTATTCAATAGGATGTCGCAATCCCGATAACGGTCGCGAGAAGTGATCTTTCGTCATGCTCTCCTCAGACAGGATTGTGAAAGACGACAGACCAGACGCTGAGATTAAGAATTCATAAGATACAAAGGTCAATGCTTCCATGCTATGTGGACAGGGCAATGCCAGTCGCAAGAAAACACGTACTTCGTCAAAAGTGGACGACTTTTTTTTATTCTAACTTTCTGTAAACAACGCCTACTTTTCTAGTTTTGTTTAATGCATTACGAGCTCAGCATTGTGGTGAAACTAGACGTTTTGGGGTTTCTTTTTCTCTTCAGCCCAGATACTATTCCTCTCGACAATCGTGCATGCTCCCCAAGCTGACGCATTTCTGTGGAGCTGTAGTACGTGGTATGAAGTCGTAAGATGGTTTAAAGGAAGCTACAAATTTTGCGCTTTTTAGTTCATTCGTTAAAATAAAACACATCACGAATATCTACATGCACCATGAAAGAGCTGATTGTACCGGAAGGCGGTATATACCGTATACGCTTTTGTAAGGGCCGCGCTCGTTTACGTGCTGCTCCCACCCTACGTGGGACCCTAAAATATGAAAAGAGAAGTCGCTGAAGAAGCATTGGGTTTGACGTATGTAATCGTTTTCTTGCGAGGAACATTCCGCGGGCAGATACCAGTAACAGCACCGTAAATTAAAATGAAAGGAGCGGTAAAGGAGAGTAATGCGACAGCCATCTCATACAGACGACTGCGGGTCCCGGACGCGAAACACCGCATCGTACCGTCAGCCAAGCGCTCATTGCAAGGTAGAGCGCCTGAATCGCATCATTGTGCGCACATAACGCTGACTTAATACTTATCTGGAATAACTTTGGGGAATATGACATCTGAGAAGCAAGTGAGCCACTAGCCTGTTTAATTTCAGGTGGTTCCCGCCAGCCGATGTTTCATCCAGACTTTAAATGCATAAAGGATACTTCATCGAGATTTTAAATGCGTAAAGGAGATTGCGATGCCGATGCCGTCAAAATCGTTTCTCTCATGGGTCGATGAGGTCCAGTGGCATAAATATTCACTGCTAAATGAGCATCACGGAGTCTTCCTTCCGGCCTGTCATTTTCAGTCGAGTGGCGGTAAAAAAAAATTCATTTACAAATACAATTTTCGCTCCAATAAATGGGAAATTTGCCGCCAAACACACATACCGCGAGAACAGGCCATCGAACAAAAATAGGAGGGATAATACTGGTCATTTGTCGGTAGATTTGAGTGGAAAGATGCCGCATTCGTGTAAGGGCTGCACCACATCGAAATTTTGAAAAAAGTGCGACCCTTACAGGGCACGTAAGTGAAAATCGACCCATATGCCAATGACTTTTTTTCCTGTTGAGATGTTTAGAGCAGTATAAATGCGGAGGGCATAGATGATAACGGGAGCAGCAGATCCTTACAATTTTTTTTTAGTCTGTCCATAGGTTTCTGTCTATAAGGTCTCTAACTCTCTATTGACAAATCCTAGAGAACAGTCTATAGAAAATCTATACATTCATGGCCACACAATTTTAGTAGACTTTTATCTATCGACTATGACTATACAAAATGAAATATCGATAGGAAGGCAATAGAGTCTATAAGAAGTGTACAGACTGTCCGTAGACCATTTTTGTAAGGGGAGGAACAAGTAACGCTTTCTGCAGATTTAGGCTTTTTGATCGCTTGTAAGTACGCAGCTTTTCTCGCTTTGACAGCGTTAACCTCTCAAGCTGTCTCGCTAGGGTTACATGACCACACCAGCTTCTTTAGTAGTTGAGGGGTTTCACGTCCCAAAGCGACTCAGGGTATGAGGGACGCCGTAGTGAAGGGCTCCGGAAATTTCTACCACTTGTGGTTCTTTAACGTGCAATGACATCACACAGCACACGGGCGTATAGAATTTCGCCTCCATCGAAATTCGGTCGCTGCGCCCGGGATCGAATCCGCGTCTTTCGGGTCATAGCCGAGCGCCGTAACCACTGAGCCACCGCGACGGGGCCTCGGCAGTAGCACAGTGCCACATAATACATGACTTGATTATTACTAACGGCAAAGACAGACCGAAAGGTAGCATAGAGTCTCGTAGTTTGCAACAGTCATTATTGTACCATTATAACCCCCGCTATTATTTTCATTCAGCTCAATCAAATTGTCCCGCTGTGCTCTGAACACTGAGGACTGTGACCTCGGTAGAAGCTGCCAAACGTTGCTTCCGCTTAATAAGCGAGTAAATTTAGTGATACTTGCACATAATCTTTTCAGCGATCGGTTTGAAGCCTCAAAGCACTCATGCTTAAGATGTGAAACTGAGAAACAATTCAATGTTATTTCGTCTTCGATCACGATTCATGAGAGATTTTTTACGCTCTAATTCTGAGCGCGGGCTATGGGCCACACCGAGGAGTCTGAAGTAATTTCGATTCCCTGCTGTTCTTTAATGCGACAGGAAGTTTCAGTACACGAAATCTTCAGCGTCTAACCTGCATCACACTGTGAGCGCCGCGACCGCGAAATAACCTATGGGTCGCTGCTAAAGAGCGTAATGACAAAGCGACTGAGCCTTCGCGGAGTGGAAAATAAGCAGTCATCAATGACAATGAAGAAAGGCATAGTTTCAGAACAGTTGGTTCGAATCCAGTTAGGTAGGACAGCATTAACGATGGGGCACAGGTGGCATAGAAAGGACAGGAGAGGAATTTTTAGTATCCTGTCCGTTCTACTCAATCCACGTGCCATCGTTCCAACTGGCCTACTGGAATAAAAAACCGTGGTTACATCACAATTACTGGTGGCTGCGCAGTGTTCAGCTAATTCCAGGCAGGAGACATCCACAGTGGGGAAAACGACAATCAGTGCTTCACGAATATTAAGGCGAAAGCCTTTAATGGCTCATACTGTCATCCGTTAACAAGGGGTGTCACACGCGTTTAACTCTGGAACTAACAGAGATGGAAGATAAGCAATGCTTGCTGCAGGTAGAGGATGAAAACATGAACCTAGAAGGTAAGTTTGATGACTGTAGGTTAATTAGTTAATTAAGTATTGGCAAAAATGTCGAAATTGCGTCGAAATAGCGCGGACGTCGATATAGCCACGGGAACGGTGTGAAGTAACATCCACCGGAAGTAGTCACGGCATAGTAAAAATTGACACACAATGGTCGGGAAAACGTCAGATTTCTGTCAAATTAGATGGAAAAATGTGTAATTTAGTGGAATTAATACTTAAGATCACCGAAATATGTATAATCTGGGTATCGATGTAACCAATGTAACCACGGGAAGGGTGTGCCGTCACATCCACCGGAGGTCGTCTCGGCATAGTGTCCTCGGATTTCGCCTCTCAACCCTTTAGTTGCCAAAGTGTCCTCTCAATTTTCGGAGCGAATAAGGTGCCTCTAGCTTAGCTATAGATGGCTTTGAGAAGGCTTAGAGCACTGCACGGGCCTCAATCTGAGCCCCGAGCCCAGCCCAGGCCCGAGACCTGAAGCCCGAGCCCGGCCCAGGCCCGCGTCTTTAAGCCCGGTCCCGGCCCAGGCCCGCTAAATTATCGCTCTAGCGAGCCGGGCCCGGCCCGTGAATCCTCGAGTGAAGCCCAGCCCGGGCCCGGCCCGGCCCGGCCCATTTCACAGTTACGCTTGAGATAAACTGCTTACTCTGAGCAAGTAGACTGCTACTAGACCGATAAGAAACTGGTCGACAAAGGTTCTGAAAACAGTTTGGCTTGCAGAAAGTTGGTTCTTTTTAACCCAGAAGGAAGTGATTAAGAGTAGTGCTCGCCAGTCCCGTCTTTTATTTATTTATTTATTTTATTTATCATCATACCCACAGCGCCATTGGCTGGCATTACAGTGGGGGGGTAGAAGAAAAAGTACACAAATACCACCGCGTGCAGGTGGTTACAAAAAAAAAAGGATAACAATGAGATAGAAAGAACACGGAATTATTATACACAAAAAAATGTCACAGCATGGAAGAAAATGAATCATTTGATAATATGGACACTACTTCCTCAGGCAGCTTGTTCCATTCCGAAACCGTTTTGGGGAAAAAAGACATTTTAAAAAGGTCAGTCCGGCACCTGTATTCTTTAACTTTAAGTGAATGATCTCTACGTAAAGACACGTAATCAGGGTTGGCTATATATTTGGTTCTGTCTATTCCAGTTCTAGAATGAAATATATTATGAAATAATTTTAAACGCAGTACTTTCCTACGTTTTTGAAGTGAGTCCCAACCCAAAGATTTTTTCGCGCTCGTTACACTAAAATATCGCCCATAGTTATTGAAAACAAAACGAACGGCCAAATTCTGAACTCTTTCTAGCTTTTGAACGTCAAGCAAGGTTTTCGGATCCCAGACTGTGCAAGCATACTCAAGTATGCTTCTAACGTTTGTATTATACAGCAGTTCTTTAGTCTTTAAAGGGAAAAGTTTAGCGTTACGTCGCAGGAAACCTAAAACACGACAGGCTTTGGCAGTAACGAAATCCACGTGACGATGCCAAGACATTGAACTTGTTAAATATACACCAAGATATTTAAATTCCAACACTGAAAGCAGTCTGCTATTATTTATGTTATAAGTGAAAATATGGGGAACCTTCTTTTTAGTGAAACACATATGTACAGATTTTTGTAAGTTAATATGCATTCTCCAGTTCTCACACCACTGGGCCACTTTACACAAATCCTGTTGTAATGCATCGCAGTCACTTTGATCGTTAATAATTCTATACAATACACAATCGTCCGCAAAAAGACGCATGTATGAAGAAATACCTGAAAAGATGTCATTCATGTAAATTATGAACAGTAATGGGCCCAAGACGGATCCCTGAGGCACCCCTGATGTTACAGCCACCTCATGCGATTGTTTCCCGTTGACAACAACACATTGACGCCTAACGCTCAAATATTCCTTTATCCACCTAATAACGTTCTCATTTATGTTGTACCAGTATAATTTTTGTATTAATAAGGAATGTGATACAACGTCAAAGGCCTTCTTAAAATCTAGAAAAATACAGTCAACAGAATATCCCTTATCTAAAGCACTTGACAGGTCATGTACAAATTCGGTAAGCTGGGTGACACACGAGTAACCACTGCGAAAGCCATGTTGATTAGTATTTAATAATGAATGTATACTAAGATGATTCATAATACTAGTATAAAACACATGCTCTAAAACTTTGCATAATACACTGGTCAAGGACACTGGTCGATAATTTGAAACAACATTCCTAGGTCCCGATTTATGTATAGGTACAACATTAGCAAGCCTCCATTCATCAGGCAAGGAGCCTTCCTGTAATGACTTTGTGAAAAGAATTTGAAGGTACCTTGACAACGCAAAAGCGCAAGAAGAGAGCAGGATCGTGGGTAAGCCGTCCGGACCGGTGGCACTGTTATCTTTTAAGCGTTCTAAGAGCGACACAATTCCTCGCTGATCAAATTCAATGTTCTCCATGGGTTCCGTACAGTTCAAGGCAAGGCGAAAATCGGCAGGGCTATTGCTGTCCTCAGCAGAAAAAACTGAGCTGAAAAACGTGTTAAAGCACTTGGCTTTCTCCAGATTATCATGAACGATACTTCCGTTGTGATCGAGTGGCGGGATAGACAATTCATCCTTTCTGTTTTTTTTTATGTACTGCCAAAATTCTTTAGGGCGATCCTGGATACGCATGTCGAAAGACTGAAAGTAGGTAAATTTAGCCTCTTTGACCGAAGCATTCATATCCTTTGTAATCTTTTTTAACTGATCCATGTTATCTTCCGACGGATTTCTTTTGAAGCGCGCATATAGTTGTTACCTCTTTTCAACGACTCTGCGCAGCGCTTTTGTGAACCATGGCTTGCTATCGTGGACAGTGATATCGTGTTGGTGCGCAAAGATAAACTAGGAAGTTCCGAGAGCCAAATAAAAAGGGCTGCATACGCGCGTAATTGACTACTTTGCATTCCCCCCTGATTTTAATCAGTTATATTTTGCCGTCCGGAAGTATAAACAGTAAAGCTGCCTAGCAGGCAGTGGGATTAAAGTTTTAGTGAACGCGATCTCACAGGTTGAACTCATAACCGAACTGGTCGCCTTTAAGCAGAAACGAAAAGCTAAAAGGCCTGAGCATTTCACGGTGTGTGTTTTGAAGACTATAAGCGTCGTAAACTAATATGTACTTCCCGAATGCATTTCTAATAGTGTATAGGTGTTTTGGGAGGACGAACGATCAATGGGAAGTTAAGACCGGTTGAATTTTACTCTTACTGGTGGAGAAGAAGATAACGCGCGAACCACGTGATAACTTACAGGGCAAAACACTTGTCATGACAACCAGGCTGAAGAAGCGAGGAGGGATAGATGTGGATATGAGATGAGATTTACAAACCGTCGCGAGCTTTTGTGGCTATTTCATTTACGAGACGTTCCGGTCAGCTGATCAAAATGAAAACCAAATGCGCTTTACTTTGTGAATTTTCTCACATGAGAAAAATATAGCTCTAACATAAGCGCTATGTTTTTGGGGCTTAAGAGCCCAAGGGAAGTCAGGCGGTGAGAGACACCGAAGCAGAGGGCTCCGGATCATTTCGACCATCTGGATTTCTTCAACGAGAAATGATACTGGCTGTCATGCTGCCCGCCTGGATAGAAATGCGGCCACCGAGGCTAGGAGCAAGCCCTGGTTCCCCGGCTCAGTAATCAAGCGCCTTGACCACTAAGCCACCGCGGCGTGGAAATAAGGAAATAAATAAGTCAAGTAGTAAAGCTTAGTTTTTTTTTCCCATAGCTCATCCGTGTCGCTGCTCCAATGCCGCAGTTGTGTACTTCACTCTGCAATAGTGATGAATAGTCAGACGCCAGCAGTTTCTATACGGACCCAAGCCCGACTCGGGTCCGCCGCTTTAAGCCCGAGCCCGGCCCGGGCCCGCAACTACAGGACCGGGCCCGGCCCAGGCCCGGCAAAACAGATCATGGCCGGGCCGGGCCCGGGCTTTCGGGCCGGCCCGAGCCCGTGCAGTGCACTAAGACGGCTATTCCCCTGGTGACGAAGGATGAAGTACTTCTTCTTGGTGGACTGGCAGAGCTTACTGGCTTCCGAGCATCGTAAAAGTTAGCGAGCCGAGGAAGGTGTTTCTATTAGCTGCTGGTTTCGCTTACATTGCTAGGTCCTGTGATTAAAGAAAGCGCACCTGTGAACAACCGACAAGGAGAGAAAACTGCAGAGAGGACGCAGGTAACAGTGTTGGCAAAATCTAAAGGCAACGGCTTAACCGTTGCGAGGCTTACCTCGAGATCAGAACGGAACGTCAGGTTGCTGTTGTTCTTCTTCTTTACCTCAGTAAAGATGGCACATGCCCACGTGGGAGGATTGGCCAAGGTACGGTGGTGAAAGCCAAGCCAATTCACCGGGGTCTTGACAATTGCGTCAGCAAGCCTTCTATCACGCTAACACAAAAAGAAATTGACTATCTTAGCAGTTAAGTACGCTAGTGTAGGGTGCGATTGTGTGCTTTGGTTGTTGTGTTTCTTGACAATCATCACTGATGCCGTATCTGTTGATTGTGCTCCTTTTTCGCCTATTTATTGCGTGCGAGCAATAAAGCATTTTAGTCGCAAGTCAGCGCTGTGTTTGTCCCTTCCTTAGTCCTGTCTTCCGTGCGCTGTGCCTTCAGTTTTAACAATGTACCGACTAGCCCAAACTAATACCTTAGGCCAAGGAGGAATATGTGCGGGGGAAAAAAATAGGGGAAAAAAGTAGAATAGTGGAATTACTGAAATTAGAAAAATATATTAATTGTTGAAAATTCTAAAAATTAAACAAATTAGAAATACTAGGATTTAAGTAAAATACACTTTTTGGACATGCGGTGCATTTTTATATGAAGTTAACAGGGTCAGCGACCAGTTGCAATGATGTAATCATGGAGGTAGACGCAAATAGTGCTTAACGAGAATCCCGTGGCGCTCGCATAAAATGAGAACAGAATTGGTAGAGACAAGTGGAGTCCTAACCTCGAAAAAGGGACCATCAAATACTGTTTTCTCTGAAATGCAAACCGCAGGTTGTCTCCATCGACTTCTTCCTTCCCCTCCGAATTTTGCGCGAGACTCCAGCTGGCAGCTAATCTTGCGAGCATCGCCGATAGTAAACCACCGAGGAAAAAAAAAAACTTTCAGCATATCTATGGGTGAATGCTGCTGGAAGGAATTTGCAAGATGTGCAAGAGTATACTAAATTTTTTAAAGGTGAATCTGATATCCATCTATTCGATTCACCGTAGGAATCAAATAGCACATGATTTAAATTATTCGCAGTGATCAAATACGTCTTGAAGGTCTCGAATTGTTTTCGAATACGCCTCCCCCCCCCCGAAAAAAAAAGAAAGTAATTTTCTCCGACTGCTTCCAAAATGGCTCACTCCACATAACGAAATTATTCTTGTGCATTGAGTCTAATCAGGCGGGCAGGCTCAAAACCTCGATGTGGTGCGTACCCGTCACAGCGGTCATATTGCTGATAAATGCCTTCAAACGTCCAATGCAATTTCGTTCTCTCAATGGAACTTATCCCAACACCTGGTTTAGCATCTCGGGTTTTTTCACAGTCTTTTATGAGGCAAATTTTCATCAAAAAGTTCTTATTATGGAGCCCACTCCAAGGGGAAGTGGCGAATAATTTGCATGAAGTCAATTCCAGGGGTCCTAAAAAAGAAAATAAATAGTTCATTTCATACAAGAGGATCCGAACTCACCGCCTGGTCATGGCCAATCTCCCTTGAGGGTATGTGCCATTTCATGAGGCCAACAACAACAACTGCTGTCTTTGGCGTTCAAATGCGCAGGGCTAATCGATTGCTGCACAGAACTTTCGTTTTTTAGAGATTGCGCTAGGGAATTGATAGGAATGACTGGTTCTAATTTTTGTCTTTTCAGTTTTTATAAATCTTCTCGTCATAGCCGCCATGTGTCGCTGCTCCACTTGGCTCTTCTCGCGGCTAGAATACTCTAATCGGAAGCTATGATTTTCAGGGCTTATTCGTGTGTCATTCAATATAGCAAAAAAATACAGAAAATTTCCTGAACCAAAGTTAGTTTGTCCTTTTCAGGTGGTAGGCTTTTGCAGCAAACAGAATTGACCTGAAGACGTGTTTGCACTCGATGTTTGAATAATCGAGTGGAGTTATAATGGTCAAGCAAAGGAAGGTTAGAGTAGGGACTCTGAGGGGTCAGTGAACCTAGAAAAAAACGCGGCCTGAATCTGCAGATGAGGCTGAAACCGCAAATTTTGTGCGCATATTTGCATATTAGTGCACGTCTAGACAGGAATGACAAAGAAAACGCCACACTAGCGTCACGTATAAACGGTAGAAAAGGCAGAGGATAGAAAACTTAGGGAACAGCTTCTAAGAATGGAGGAAAAAAATGGCCGATGGATGCAGCCTGCACTAAGGGTCGGGGGGGGGGGGGGGGGGGGGCGGATGGAGTTTATTTAGCAAGGGAATTCGAGGCCCGCAGGCATCCTGGGTCTCCGCACGACCCCACTCACTGTCTAAACGCTCATGTGATGCTGTTCCTTTACGGCTGCAGCCCAGCTGACGGCGATCTTCCGTCTGGCCAGGTCCGCTGACCGCAGTGAAGTCTCCCAGTCCACCCAGGTTCGGAGAGGCACCGGCCTGGCGTGGGGAGGGGACGCCGGGCACGATAGGAGGATGTGGGTAAGGGTAGTCTTGTGGTGGGAGCACGAAATGCATATGAGGGGTACCGGCATAAATTTAGAAAGATTGGCTGGTGTAGGCAGCGTTCGCGTCAGCAGGCGACGCCAGATTGACTGTTCTCTGGTAGTGAGGTATTGGTGGCGGGAAGATGAGGCGCTCAGCGCGAGAGTTTACGGTGAGCTCAGCACTGGCGTATGCAGTGAAGAGAAAGTAGGTCACGAAAGCTTGAACCGGAGCAGCTATTCACAAGATGACTCAGAAGTCTGGAAGCGATGGAGAGAAAGGGAACAATGCAAATCCCAGAAAGGAAGTCGCGGTCTGAGCCAAAAGGGGGAAAGAACAAAAACGCCTCAGGGATAACGGCAAGCAGATTACTGAAGTAAGGAGGGAGGGAGATAGTACACACGTGCTTATCGCTGGCGACTCAAACTTGAGAAGCTGTGCAAGAGATGTAGTACAGCAAGTGAATGGAGATAGGCGACTGTGTGCTCGGACTTTACGAGGATGGACAATGAAAGCGGCGGTAAGAGAGACGAAAAGCAAATTGTCGGATAATGTTGTAGGGCGTAACGTGGTGATGATAACGGCGGGACTGAATGACGTGCTCAACGGAGAGGTCGCACAAGTTGTGCAAAGATTAGATCAGGGAGTCTACTACATGAGGGCAGTAGCATCGCAGGTCAATAGCTTCATTATGTACTTTTCGCAAAATGCGTCATCATCCTTATCTTAAAAAAAAATTTAGTGAAAAGACCATCGCATATTTCAGCACGCATTGATCATCGCCGCAAACTTTAGATCCCTCCTTGTCGCACAAGATCTTTTAACGATTAATTCATACCGCGGTGTAATTCAAACCTAGAACTTGGGTCAGCTGTAGTCACCTTTCCCATGATTTTGCTGAAATTACTGATACTGCTGCCTTTCGTAACGCTGTTATTGACTTTACTTAAGTGTGTGCCTGTAACTGTGCTTCATTTACTAGGTGCTGTTTGTTTTATGCTTTGTTCTGCATATCGGTGCCTTTCGTAATACTGTTATTGTTTACATATAAGTGTGTGCCTAAAAATATGGTAAATTTCATTCAGCCCATCCCTCATGTAATACCCAATTCCTGGGGCATTTGATGTATTGATAAAAAAATTAATAAATTTCTTAGCTGCGTTTTTTTTCTGGTTTGTACTCATATGTTTGTACTCGTTTGTGCGTACCTCAAACGCTAATGGAAATAGGCCAACTTTAACTGGACAGGGGATGTTTACGGGGTTTACGGGTGTTTAACGTCCCAAAGCAACTCAGGCTATGAGGGACGCCGTAGTGCAGGGCTCCGGAAATTTCGACCAGCTGGGGTTCTTTAACGTGCACTGACACCGCACAGTACACGGGCCTCTAAAATTTCGCCTCCATCGAAATTCGACCGCCGCGGCCGGGATCGTACGTGCGTCTTTCGAGTCAGCAGCCGAGCACAATAGCAACTGAGCCACCGCGGCGGTGTGGACAGGGGTTGTGCTCAGTGTTGCTGTTGTATGTAAAGGAGTATACGACTTTTGTTTGTTGCACTCAGTACATTTAAAGCAAGCGTCACATGTGAAAACGGTGATGGTCTTCCGGAGGAATAGCGGCTTCGCAGTTTATAGTGCTTCCCACGAAACACATGGCACAGTCTATTTCACAGTACTGTATTGGTCCATGGAAAAGTTGTCAGTGAGCACAACCTTAAAAGTACATTGAGTACCAGTTTACATTATCCTGAGTCAATACATTACCGCGTCGTAATGAAAAGAACCTACATTAACTTAGAAGCGAGCTTTTATTCAGAAAAAAATTATGGGAGCACTTTGCCAATCAAAAATTCTCGACAGCTGCGAGGCGTCTCACACAAGGGAGGCGCGCGCACGCCGGTGGCGTGACGTCACATCCGATGTAGTCATGGTAACGGCGCGCGCGCAGGTAGCGCCATCGGATGTGACGTCACCCTATAACGTCGCTATATCGACGTCCGCGCTATATCGGCGAATACGGTTGTATTCTTTTGTTTGTTTCGCTATAATTGGCTATAAAGAATTAACTATTCATTCTACAGTCATCAAATTTGGCGTCGGGGTTACATTTTGTCCCTTCTATCTGCTGCTGCCATTCGTTTTTCGCTATGCTGATTAGTTTCCGCGTTATTCGAGGAAGACAGCGTTACACCGGACGTGACCTTGGCCGCGAGTATGAGCCATAAAAGATATTCCCCTTAAAAAGTTTCTGGGGTTTCAAGAAGGTTTTTCGCGGATCCCAGAGGCTGAGCTAAACCGCCATTCACTTCCGAACAGTATTCACGGAGTCACCTCTAGAGAATTTCATCAAGAGTTTGAACGAAGTAACGGGGGCAAAGATGCCTAAATGCAGCTAATCCTGTAAAACAAACATTAACATAGGCAGAAGGAATTTCAGAATTTAATTTTAATTAGAATGAAAATTCGATGCAGTTGTCCAGACTGTTTCATTAATCTCCTGTCATTACGTATGTGAGGTCGAATCGTGTAAAGAAATTAACCTGTCGCTTCGGTGAACGAACTTAACTTCACTACGGATTTTGGGAGAATTGTTGCGTTCTCTTTGTGACAAACGAGAACTTGGGCAAAGCGTACAGATCTAAGCGAAATGGCACGATGTAAAGCTCACCCGTGCTTAGTCCGTGGTTGGTTGACTCCCCCAAGCTGTGTGCGGATAGCTTCGCTCACGAGTCAATTCGCGACAGAGATAAGGAAAAGACTAATGCATTCAGATCTACCTCTTCGCTGTCGTCATTCGTTCCAGCAGGTCTCAAGTAGCGTCGGTTCAGTTCTTGTTAAACACGAGAGGCAATTGTCACGGAAAACGGTGACACCTCGCAGATAAGTCTGATAAAAATGTGCGTTGTTCTTGAGCCCAGCCTGCTCAGCAAAAATGCGAACGTCCGCGTCTCTTCGCCCGCAAGGCTATTTCACTGTTTCTAGAAACACTGTAGCGAGCCTCCTTGTCAACACATGGAGTTATGGCGCACTG
Organism: Amblyomma mixtum; assembly: GCF_055824585.1. NCBI lineage: Eukaryota > Metazoa > Arthropoda > Arachnida > Ixodida > Ixodidae > Amblyomma > Amblyomma mixtum. The sequence goes on from NC_143012.1 coordinate 88,011,133, forward strand.
AAGCGTGCTATTTCGCCATACACAGTACTTTTGTTGTGCAATTGTTGCGTCGAATTTTGTGTTCGCGGCGGTATAGTTTATTAGTAGGCATATAACATTAGGCATACATGCCTAAGAAGCATTCAGCCCCTCTAAGTAAACGTTTGCTTTATGGGCGAGACTGTCTGCCACCTCATTGCCTCTGACTTCTATGTGAGAGGGCACCCATGGGAAACGTAGAGTAAAGCCTCTGTTGTGCAGATTCTCTATACCAAGCGTACCCAGTAAACCATGAATATGCAGAGGATATCCACAAATGGTCCTAACGTCCAATGTCCATGTATCAATACCCTCTGCATGTTGAGGGGACTATTGGGTTCAGATATTAGTTAGTAGAAGTTCAAAGGATATTCATGCATGGATTTTGTTTAAGCACATTGGAAGTTTTGGAAATGTGCTAACAACTTGCTAGAACCAGATTTTTTTAAGGCATACATATATGTGAACACGGTGAAATTATGTTGCCAATAGATTTTAATTATTCCTGCTTTCGCAGCCTTAAATTTTCAGAAATGAATTATTTCAAGCAGTCGGCTATTACGTGCTTTCATTTAATTTAATGCGTGCAAATGCATGTACAGTTGAAGAAATTCCTCAAGTTATGACCGACAGCCACAAACGCCGCGATTTCAAAACCAGAACCATAAGTAGAACCCTCTTGACAATGAGCAGCCTAACGGCCATAGGCATCGTCAATAACCACGCCGCTAGCGCCACCACCAGCGCTGCCGCGCCGGCCGCGATGTTTTCTTGATTCCTTTCAGCGTTTCTTCACGTTTTTATTTTTGTTTGAAGTGTTCTCATTTTCTTCGTTGTGGCGGCAAGCTTGTTCCGCATGTTGAGCCCTCATTGCTGGAAGTACTAAGGGATTACGTGGAGTGCAGCAATAATGGTGAGTTTTCATGACACTGTTCTGGCAAACAAAGTGTTAGTGTTAGTTTGAGGCATTGTATGATATTCATGCTGGCGATTTAATCAGCCGGTTTATCAGGTCGCGGAGTGCAGAGGTTGCTTTAAAATTCGTGCTGTTTGGCTGTTGTGGCTCGATTTGTCCCCGGAGCGCAGACATGTTACAGTAGTGGCGAGGGAATGGCTGTGCTCTGTGCCACTTCTGCCTCTAAATAGCAAACTGCACGCGTGGGACTTCAGTTCTGAGTTGTAAGTGGAACAAAGTTGGTGGCAGTTAGCTGGGCCTTCTAACAATTGTTGGAGTAGCCTGCACTTTGATGGCACACATTCCACTGCACATTCCGGCCGCCTGACATGCTATGACCCCTACTACAAAGGTGAACAGTTTCCAGTCTCTGGCGGCGCAATAAGAGCTCTTTCATATCTTATGTTGGGGTGAAATTTGCTAACAGCTCCCCATTCGCTTTTATCTGCAAAACTAAGTGGGCTGCTTTGTTCTTTGTCACGCCCTTGTGTTTCAGTTTGCCTTTTTTGGACATGGCATTTTTTTTCCATTTTGTACTTTTAACCTTTTGTGTGAACTTGGCCTGTTTTCACTTACTTTAATTTTCTTTCATTTCAGTTTTTGCACATTTCGCGGTATTTGGTTCTCGAATACTTTCTTTCTTTGAGCTTGTGTTTTTATCACTTTTTCTGAAGTTTTCTATATTATTGCTGTGTGTACAATGAAGGTTGTGCTGAGAAAATTCCTGCTACTTCTTGCGTGCCCAGGCAAGGGTTTACATCTTATGTATAAAATGAGAGTAGCTGGTTGTAAGCCTCATATAATGCAGCTGAGCGTGACCATTCTTCTGTCCTGCTCCTTTTCAGGTATTTTGGAGAACATGTTCAGAGAACCGAGTCTCATGCATCTTGTCACTCACTGGCTGCATTCTTCGCCATGAAGACAAACAAACAGCTGGTATGAAACTGCAAATAGCTTTCACCAAATATTTTCTAGTTCTTCATTAAAGACAGGCTAATCACCAACTACTGCCATATCTTTCCTTCTCACATCACATAAAAATTTCGAGCAATCACGCTTCACTGGCCTCATTGACTCACTTGAGTTAAACTTGTTTTCCCACTCGCCCCAACTTTGATTTCGCAAATGCTTTCATGAAACACAATCTCAAGTGTTCAATAATGATTAACTCACATTTGTAGCTTCTGGGTTTGGGAAGAGCTTTGTTTTTAGATGTCTTGAAGGCATTTCTCAATGTTAAGCTCCAGGTTTCTACAATAAAGTAAAGCACCTCAACACTGACTACTTGATTTTCCACAGGATCACAGACTTCCTTTCTAACTACACAACATGTAACTGCTAATGCAACCAACCCTCATGGTGCTCCCATCCTTTCAGGCATGCATCAGGGATGTGCCTTAGCATGCTTATTCTTTCTAACCTGTATTAGCAGTTCATTTAGTGTTACTTCTACTTCTATTATATTTTGCTGCACATTATGTCATCTACTGCAAAATAGCTGATGGTTCCTACATTGCATCCCTTCGGACTGAATTCGATTACACTGTGTAGTGCTTCTTTACTTGTCGAGCTTCACTTTTTGTTACAAATTTATGAGCATTTCTTGTAACCAGTCACCCTGTCCCTATATTTAAAATAGTCGCCTTGACTTCTTTCTAGTGCATAAGTTCTTTGGCATGCATACTACAACCTTTAACGAAAATTCATGGAAGTCTAACTAATATTTACTACGACAGAAGCCAACAGCCACAGAAACCAAGGGGCACAGGGGATTTTTTTTAAGTTATTTATTTTGTGGTGTTGATCAATTTAGAATATTACTGAATATGTTATCGTTTTAAAGATAACTGATTAGAAAAGCAGAAGAAAAAACAACCACCTGCCGCCGGTGGGATCCGAACCCACGACCTCCGAATTACGCGTCCGGTGCTCCACCTCTGAGCTACGGCGACGGCTGTCAATTCTTCTGCTTTCGGGGGTATTTATGTTTACAAGTAACCTAACCTTGAGAGTGTTCATCAGCGCCACCCACGTTCATAAGCGGCGCACGTAGAACGTCCTGAGTTACCGCAGGTGTGACGTAGAACGTCATCGAACGGAGAGGGTGGAAGCTGCGTGAGAACCCTCTTAGCTTATTTACTACCTAACGTCGAAATCTAGTTTCTTGCTGGTGCATTTATAACACATTTTTCCAATGAAACTGAAAAACTGAAATTGTATCCTTGTCCCATGTGGGCCATGGCTGGTCTGTTTGTAAATGCCCTCAAGGATGCGCACACTTGCTGAATGCATTTCATTCTGCTTGCTTTGCACACTGCAAACACCAAAGACATGAAGAAAACCAAACATCCTTCCTCCTCACTCTTTGCCATAAGGGGTGTTCTGTGTTTTTGATAAGACCACAACTGGCTCTGATCGTACTTTGTAGCACCTGCTACCTCCATATCTGCATGCATCAGCCACCCTCACGAAGTCAGCACACCTCACCAAAGATAGTGATATACGCATGCTCATTCCTGCTGAAAACATACTGTTATTGGCACCACTGTCACGCTACAGTATGTTCGGATAGAAGTAAAGAAGGAGGCGGTAATAAGGGAGTAATTACTCACTGACGTCCACCCGAGCGCAGCCATACGGCTACAAAGGAAAGCTTTCCTTTGTGCGCTTGGGTGGACTACTCCCTTATTACAAATCTACTCCACCGTGGGGGATTCCCCTAAACATTTGACCGACCGACCACCACCAAAGAGGCGGCAGTTGCCCCTCAAAAGGGGCCCTCTAGCCAATGGCGTGGATTGATTTTCAGACACAGTGGTTAATCCTTTTTCATCTACGATGCTGGCGCAAGGGGATCACACCCATGCCAATAGAATCTGTTGACACCAGTGGATAGACGGCCTGCTTTGAGAAGCATTTCCTGTTTCATTCTTGAGTTTTATCCGACTGCAGTCGCCAACCGACATTAATCACTATTGCTCTGCACATGCTAACTTCTTTTCAACTCATTACAAAAGTATAGTTTACAAAAGTATAGTCACAAATATGTACTTGAAATTCTTGGTTGTTGCCCTTGTGTTTCAGTTTGCTGCGGCTTAGGCTTCTTCTTTGATGTCAAGCATTCAGGCCATTGCATTAGATCTTAGAAGTCTGGAATCTGCGTCCGGATATAGTCTGCTTTGGTATCTCGAGACGCCCTTTATTTCAACTTTCCCATACTTTAACAGTTTTTACGTTTGTGGATAATGGTCTGTTTTCTTTCCACTTGTGCCCTATCTGTTTTGTCAGTAGTGCCACTTTCTTCTGAGATGCTTCTAGCTGACTTAGAGGGTAAATTAGTAAACTTGTGCTACTGTTAGACATTACAGCTGCTTAAATCTTACCTCTGGTTAGGCTAGTAAAGGTTATTGTGGATGCACATTTGTGTGTTTGTCATCTATCGCATGTTTTCTGTCCTCATTACTTTTCAGTACAGATGCCGAGCCAGTTGGGTAAAACATTAGCTTTTGCATATTCTTGTGCCCCCATTTTGTGTCCACATTTCCTGTTGTGTCATGACTACTGCTCATCAAAATGCACTGTTATATTCACAGGCCTCCAAGGACCCGGAGTAAAAGAATGGATGCAACAGACGCTGATTATTATGGCTACTGGGCAATAAAATATGGCTGAGCGCAAAACAAGTGATTGTATTCCTTGATGTTCTTCCATACTTGAAGCCTGTGCCTGTGCATACGAGGGGGTACCCAAAAGAAACCGGACTTATTTTTGTTTGAACTTATTTGTTCACATTTTAAGCACAGACCTTCAATCTCCTTCAAAGTATTCCTCACTTGCAATGATACGCTTGCCTAATCTTTCATTTCATTTTTCAAAACATTGTTTAAATTCATCTTTTGTTTTGCTTGACAGTGCCTCCGTTGTTTTTTCCTTCACCTCAGCAACATCAGCGAAACGCTTTCCATTCACCTATTTTTTCATTCTAGGAAACAAAGAAAGTAGCACGGGGCAAGGTCGGGAGAGTATGAGGGTTGAGGAATAGGGGTCATGCCATTTTTGGTCCAAAATTGTCGTAGAGACAGGGCTGTGTGAGCAGGGGCATTGCAATGATGGAAAAACCAGTCACCCGACCGCCACAAATCTGGCCGCTTCCACCTCACACTGTTGCCCAATCTTTTCAAAACATCCAAGTAGAAAGCCTGGCTAACTGTCTGACCCTGCGGAACAAATTCTGAATGGACGACTTCTCTCACGTCGAAAAAACAAATCAGCATTGTTTTGAGGTTTGGTTTCACCTGACGAGCTTTCTTGGGGCGAGGTGAATTTGAAGTTTTCCTTTGGCATGATTGTTGCTTTGATTCAGGATTTGATTCAGGAACACTTGAGTTGTCCCCATAGCATCGTCCTTGTAGGTCATTCATAATATTTCAAGAGTTTCCATTCAACTTTTTCCGAGCAAAAATCAGAATTTCACCGGCGCACGCTGTTCACGAAAATCAGCCATTGCAAAAACGACATTCACACAAAACAGTCGTCACTCTAAAACTCTGCCTAAACTAGTCTGACCTCATTCAACGACGGCACTCGGCTAACTGACTCTGGAATGTTCGTTCTATGCGCTCCTAGTGGCAAAATGCGTTACCACAGAAGCTTTGCCGACCAAAAAATTTAGTCCGGTTTCTTTTGGGTACCCCCTCGTATTCCTTGCCCATGTACTGCCGCAGGTGGAATATTCTGAAGAAACGAGAACTGCGGCTGTTGATTATACTTGTTTATTTTATGCGCTGTGCAGCTTGCAAGAACTGAACAGAATGAGTGTGATGAAAGATCACAAAATCGTATAGAGTGCAAACTAACGACTTGATTACACATGAATGTTCCATCTCGTCGAACTGGAAATGACATTTAAGGAACCTGCATTCCAGAAAAATGACACTTCTTTGTGACATGTTTATGTAATCGCATTAATCAGAGACCAGTATGTAATTTTCTCGCAGTGCATCTGTTATGTGATATGTCATTCCCAGATCATGTACAAAGTGTTTCCTGTGTAATGAGTAATTGTTGGTTTTTGCTCTATATCTCTCTGTCATATCTTGCATCATAGATAATTTTTGTAAGCTATACAACGCACAAAATAAATGGCACAGCATCCAGCCCGCAACCTGAAAATAGATTAGCTGAATATCTAGTGAACATCCTCTGAACGTGTAGGAATCGTCACATGTGGGCATGATATGAGTATTATATGGACGTCCACTATGGACAAAGTGAAGATTGTATGGACATTGTGTAGACATAATATGAGCATTTGTGAATATCATATGGACATCTGATATCTTATAGCGGATATTATATAACCCGCGCTTTAACTTCTGAAGGGCAGCTTTTGAATCAGTTAGGATGACAACAGGTTGAGCCGGACAAGAACCTAACTTCCGTAAAGCCGCCTCAATAGCAGCAGTTTCGGCCGTTGTGGAGGATACGACAGCAGAAACGCGTACAGACTACTTACAGGCCAAAGAAGGAATGTAAAAAGCCGCTGTGCTAGCTTGTTTTACCTTGTCCACAGAAGCATACATGAAAATTTGAAAATGACGGACATACTCTTTTTCCAAATGTTCAAGTACGAGCGAACGCGTTGCTGCCAAAGGAGAGCTGCGCTTTGCGCTCACATGGGGAATCGTGACCTTACAGTCGAGGGCCGGAGAAGACCACGGGGGTTTCAACCGTTTCCTTTGCCTTGGAACATTAAGGCCTAAAGAAATAAGAGTATTGAGTGCTAAGTGGGCCTTCGACTCATATCTCTTGCAGAGCCGCTGGAGAATGGACTGCCCAGCTACCGTCTCCTCTAGGCGGCCAAGATGCAGTAGCAGTCTCTGTGAAGCGACAAGGTTAAGAGGTTTCGATACTGACTCATGAAGTACTGCCTTGCTCGAAGCCACCTGAGGAACTCCAATGCCTCTTCTTAGGCCCTTTCTATGGAAAACTTCGAGATCTTCAAGCTGTGAGGCCGAGGGGGAAATTAAAGGTAATTGATACACCAGCGCTTCATGTAGTTTGACAATTGAAGAAGAGCGGTTTCCCTATTACTCACTAGCAATTCTACGGATCACATTGAGACGCGAAGATAGAGAAGAGACAATCGCATCGACAGCTTTTCGCCACTGTAGACGGGTGTCAATCTTCTCAAAGTGTTTGTTTTGCACTATGAAGGTGTTCCTTGTTATTTTTCCAGATATAGTCCGTTGTTTCCCGGTGTGTTTGAAAAAAAGCTTTGCTGGTTTATTATTTCATACTTCTCTAAGTCGCAACAACAACAAAGTATGAACAGTGAAATAAACAGTTGCCGAGCGTTATAGCACATCAAACAGGAAAAGGAGAGAGGGACGCTGAATCTCTTCTCTCATGAGTAAAATCGGAAGAGGCCGAACGCTGTGGTGCATGAAGCACCAACAGCGACAAAGGAAGACAACAGTACCGTGCGGGCAAGAAAAGCGTCTTATGAAAGAGGGCGCTCAAGTCTCGAATGCAGTAAGGCATAAAATGCGTGCTGTTTAGTTCGGAAAACAGATGCTGGTGTAGGCGAGGTCACGTTTAGCAGGCAATAAACCTGCCCGATGCCCGAGTGTGGCTGTTGATCCATTCAAGAATGTTGATCCATTGTTGATCCATTCAAGAATGCGGTACACAATGCGGTACATAACTCCAACACGCGGGAAGGAAATTAATCATCAGACTTCGCACTAGAGATGGTGCCTCGGCTGTATATGCGCAGCTGTCTGAGCTGGCAGCGGCATGCTGAAAGTAATAAATCAACGCATGCGACGGATCAGCGCGGCGAGAAAATATCATCACAGCGATTGTAAAATGTGATCGTAGAATTTGAACAATAATCAGCGGGCGTTTGTGTGCGCACAGATGTTCTAGATTCAAGACGCAGCAATCTCAACACAACGGCCGCTAGGGGTCCTGTCAATCACTGGACGTGTATGACTGACACGCCCGACACGCAAGCGAAACAAGAAATGAGACGTCGTGACGAGGTTAAACCGTTAGACTCAATAGCGTGTAGGTTTTATCAAATTTCAGTTAGAATAGACGTCAACGATACAAAGAGCACAGTGTTCCAAAACGGTCTATCTTTCATGGTGAAAGAATACTTCTAAGAGATGCAAAATCACCGATTATATGGCTATAAAATTTTTCATAAATAGTGTCAGTGCCTATATAATTCAAATAAAGAAAACATGCACACACTCCAAATTTCCTAAGCCCACGTAAAGACAAAGGAGAAGAGAACCCGACAAGACAAGTGACTTTGTCGTTTGTGTTTACATGCACTTTCAAAATTTGGTGTGCTAGGCTAACCAGCCCCGCAAGAAACTTTGCTAAGCCATACGCAAACACAGTACGAACCGTCGAAACAATGGCTAAAGCCCTCGTATGTGGCCTGTCGTAATTGGGCAGTGAATTACGAACGCTCAATCATAAACGGTTGCTAAATTACTATACGATGACGGACGTGGTTGCTGAGAAATGCACATTAGTGTTAATTTTCACTAATACGCCAAAAAATTCTCCCATAGATGACGTGCAAAATTCGTTAAGTAGAGAGCGGTGAAGGAAAGTCGCTTGCGACTCTGCTACCGTCGCAAAATGCTACCGTTGCTACCGTTGCTAGTGAAAATGTCCGTCAAACGTGCTACAACATGTGTCGAAGACGAGGAGTCTATACCTGTTTTGTGGGTCATGTGCTACCGACAGTACGTATGCCTTGCTGCTTGCAAAAGACAATGCAAATTTTCGTCTCATTCAATACCTTGGGCCACATTCTGCAAAGGACCGTTATTCACTTTTCATTTCGGATCCATTTGTCCAACGACATTGTGAACATTGACAACCGCGCTAAATGATTAATGTATGTAGATAACGTCAGCATATTTTTCAGGGCTAAAACACTTAGCGACTTGACATTAAACGCTAATGAAACTCTGCGCAAAATGGTCGAATGGAGTACTGAATCTTTATTGAAAATTAACGCTACCAAAACTAAAGCTGTACTTTTTAGACCTAAGAACAAACCACTAGAACATTTATCTACACAAACGCTTGGTTCTCAAAGCATTAAAATAGCGGCGTCAGTAAAGTGTGTAGGTGTGACACTGCAGCGCAATCTTTCATGGGACATAGGCATCGACAATCTGGTTAAAGAACGTGCAAAATGCACAGGCATGTTAAACAATGTCCGCTCTTTACTACCTCTGAATGTCAGACTTTTAGTTTATAATGCAGTATTTCTATCTAAACTTTCATATTGTCATCTGGTGTGGGGTACAACCACATGGTCAAATACTTATAGGTTACAGAAAAGACAGAAAAAGGTCATTCGTATCGTTGCAAATGCCCCGTTTACTGCTCGCACTCAACCCCTTTTCGCACCATTAAAAGTAAGTCCCATTAATGACCTATATAATTTATTGCTAAGTAAACGATATGAAAGAAAACGGAAAAATCATGACGCATTCTTTGATGGCACAGCTAATTTACGGCCCAAAGCTAATTACTACCCAACACGTAACAACGACGTCTGGTATGTGCCATCGTTTCGTACTAATTACGGTCGTCAAATGCTGCGACATATAATTCCAACTCTTCTTAATCGGCGCAATGAGCCCTGGGGACCTAACGGTACGGTTTTTTTTGTCTTACTGCAAGTTTTCCCCCCTTTATCCCTTTTTCTTTTCTGATTTCTATTCTTCGTTTTCCATTTTTCAGTGTCTTTGAGCGTTTCGTGTTAATCTTTACGACTTCACTTATCTATTATTGCAAGAGGATGTTCTCTAATCTTTACTGAACATGATGTTTACCTCTGCACTGTAGTCTTCTTTATTATTCTGTCCGTGCTCTGTTGCTGCCGGTTTTTATGTACGGGGGTTTCGCCCCTCTGCCAATCCAGTCATAGGCTTTTTGGGTGTACCCCTAACATCCCTGATGTTGAAATAGAGGTATTTGTATTTGTATTCGTACTAGTACATTAGTCACTGTTGTTCGGTGACGTAGCTGCGACTTTCACAGGTTCGTGTGAAGCGACGATAACATTGGCTCCTTACGATCGTACCTCAGGATTGGCTGCAATACGCAGTCGAAGGTAAGCCAATGCATGCACAGAGGGGCAAAGGCCATCCTCAGTGTAGGGACCCGCTAGAGTGTTATTTCTTTGATTCGCCGCTTGCTACTTTCGTGTGTGCAGTCACACTGACGTCACTCGAAATGAAATTAAAAATAGATACCCATTTCAAATGAATGCTTACAGAATAGAGACTCTGCACACCTTTCATGCTTAGAACGAATAAAGCGCTAACAAAACTTCAATAAAAACTGATCCAGTGTCGTTGCTCTTGAGGCCAAATATAACACTGCGTAATTTTGGCTTTCTTGAAAGGCTTTAGTCCTGTCTTTAAAAGTTAAAAATTATTGTATTCCTTTAGGCAACACTTGGTCGTATCTATCTTACTAGTCGTTTGTTTCTCTATGCGTTCACCACCCATTTTCTCAAGCGTTGGGGTCCGGGAGAGAATATTACAAGTGAAAATGTTCAATAGTCCTAGAGCAAAACCGAGGACGACCGCGGTCACCCAGCGAATAAAAATTCATGTGGGACCAATGTGACTGACACAGAGGGCAATGCGTAAGCACGTGGAGTCCGATTTCGTGAGTGCACCGACTCGTGACGTCCTCTTTGCGAAGTCACTCAAACTAGCCCGTGCGCCGGGGATTTGTGGCGCCCTCTGTCCGCAGCTGCGCCAGTTTAGTACCACAGCGCGATAGGCTGGTAGTTAATATAGTGTACTAGAATTAGGAGTAGTGGGGCGAGTCAAGCTCCGCGCCAGCGGAGCGCGTGAAGCAGGCGGCGCCGAAATCTCGGGCCGCCGCGCGGCGGCGCTGCTGCGCCTTTCACTTGGCAGCCCCCTCATACTCCGGAGCTCGCTGCGATAGGCGCCGGCTTGTAACACGGGGAGCGCGCTCTGCCTTGGAGTGCATTTTCAGTGTGTGATGCTCTGTTATGCTGTTTAACATAGGCGTAATTCCCCAAATTCCATTGTCAGAAGACAATTCAGTGTACCCCGTGACTTTCTCCAGGAAACAGGTAGGGGCCATCCACTGACCGTACGAGAAACGGAACACTTAGCGCGGCAATCTTAGAACGTGCACGCATATACGTAGGGTACGCGCGATGCTTTCAACAAGATCGTCGTGGGCAAGCGTTTTTCCTCCGTACGTTAATTCATGTGTGTCTTGATTTCAGCTCTGCTGCGCTGTGCAGCCCATGATATTACGAGATGAGCAAACCTCGGCGGAGGAACTATTGTTTTGCTCCTGGATGTAGGACCAGCTGCAGTGGAGTGAAGGATGCTCCGAAGTTATCATTATTCGGGGTTCCTGAAGACGAAGCAAGGCGCCGCACATGGCAGCGCAACTTGCATCGTGCGGACAAGCCCCTAGAAATGACGGATGCCGTGTGTGAGCTCCATTTTGAAGAGAAGTACATATTAAGAGACTATAAGTGCATATCATCAACGACAAGAAGGTGCGCATACCACGTGGCAAGCCATTTCTTTCGCCAGATGCAGAACCAAAAATTTGCCCAACCTTCCCGCGTATCTGTACAAAAAGCCCTCGCGCGAGAGGCCAGCAAGAAAAAGAACGTCTTCGCAAGTGCCCAGCGACCTGTCGGCCAAGAGGTAGTGCACACAAGGGGATATATCACCGATTACTACGTCCCAGAATGAGGAAGCAGCGGAGTTATGTCAGCCTCGCGAGAATTATGCGTTTCAGCTAAGCGAAGTCTCTAAACCATCTGAGCTCTGGGCACTGCACAAGTTTTGGAACTACGATGGTTTGCTTTCGTCCACGGCTCCCTCAATTCCACCAGTGTACCATTGCGTTTTCTCAGAAATATTTGCGAATTATTGCAAATAAAGCCATTTTGTATATTTGTCACGTGCTACTCATGGGCCCTGAGGAACAAAGAAGATATGCGCAGGCTGGAAGAAAAAGAGGAAGTCCAGTATCCTGCCGCCGGCGGCAGGATACTGGACTTCCTCTTTTTCTTCCAGCCTGCGCATATCTTCTTTGTTCCTCAGGGCCCATGCGTAGCACGTGACAATATTCCCAATGCAATCAGACTTTTCACATGCCTATGTGAGCTACAGTGAACGCACGCCAGGACTTCCTGCCGCAGGCGGCAGGATACTGGACTTCCTCTTTTTCTTCCAGCCTGCGCATATCTTCTTTGTTCCTCAGGGCCCATGCGTAGCACGTGACAATATTCCCAATGCAATCAGACTTTTCACGTGCCTATGTGAGCTACAGTGAACGCACGCCAGCCATACGTCACACGGAACGTTTATGACTGTACAAGAGAGGACTATCTGCATTTCTTCCATAACTGTCTGATGTAAGATTAAACCTCGTAGGGCCCGTATAACTTGAGGAGCATACCTGCCTGATCACCAGCTACTCGCCGAGCTGCTGCGAGCGAGCGAGCGCTTGCCAGGTGAAGGGAGCGGCAGCGCCATCTGTCGGCGTCGGCGCAAACAGCTTTAGCCCGCCGCCTTCTCTCGACCCACTACTCCTAATTCTAGTACACTATAGTAGTTAACACGTGAGGAGGAAGGCGAGGTTGTTTCCGTGGCAATGTGTCGTCTCCAGAAAAAGCCGCATTCGGCAGCTGCACATTTGGTACATGCTAAAAATTTGGCGCTTCTAACCCAGCCGCTGCGTTACTGACATTGGTTTTCTCGGTGTCTGTCGTAGGACTTACTAATAGACACTTTTAGTTGGCCGTACGTAACGGGCTTACGTACGCAACGCACACTACGTTGCGTACGGTACGAATGGCGCGTCCATCACACTTTTAGTTAGCCGTAAGTTAGCGTCCTTCCAACTGGACGTACCAAGCGCATTCTAAAGTTCTCCGCTGTGCTTCTCCGCGCCATCTGGCGCAAGAAATAAGAACTGCTGCTTGAAAAGTTCTTGACATCAGCCAAGCCAAGCCTCTCGCCAATCCTCCTCCAGCCGTTCTCGCTGTTTTGTTTGCTTCAGGTTGTGATTCTCGTGTGTTGCGCGACTACCACAGCAGCTATCGAAATGCCGAGAAGCATTTATTTACTGGTAACGAAGGAAGAAAAACTATGCAAGCAGAAGAAAATGAAATAATTGACTAAAAGCCAGAGAAGTGCTCCGCCAGGTGTCGTTGCTACGAGGTAAACAAACACGGTTAGGCCTACAGCTTGAAAATCGCCAAATTATTTGAAAAACAGGGGCTAGTTATCGCTTATACTTCTGCGTGTCGGCGAGTGTGCAAAATAAAAGCGAACCGCTACCATTTGAGCGAGCTATCCCGTCGGAGAATGCAGCGGTTACATGCATTTATTTCGAAGCGGGCGAGCTGCGCGCCGCCATCTTGTCAACGCAACCCGTAACGCGCCCGTAGCGCACGCACGCAACGACACGATGCGTGCGTACGTACGCAAGCGGCCCAGCGGTACGGAACGTTCTGCGCATGCGCACTCGCGACCCGCAACGTTCCTGCGTACGTAACGCCGTTCCGTACGGCCAACTAAAAGTGTCTAATATGAGAGAGACGTCAACGTGAGCTAAACTGAGTCTGGTAAATTAAAGCATTAAACATTACCGAAGAAGCTCAAAAGTTCAAAAAAGCTTATTTCAGGAAAAGTGGTCATAAAAGTGGACACTGCTCGGGTGTCTGGCAGGGGAATGTTGTTTACTGGGTATATGATCAAAGAGAACGGCTTTTCCATGACAGCATGCTTTCTGCGTCTTTTTCTCTAATTACCAACCGTGTACACTTAACTAAGTGTCACGCTCATGTATAAGCCGCCTTCCCGACCTTGGGTGCAAATAATATGAAACGAAAAACTCCAAAAAGCAACTGCGCTTCACGTGCGCATAACTTTTCTTGCGCGGCGCGCTCCACAGCGATCTGTCACATGATATGACAGCTTTTTTATGTTTTCACTATCGTCATCTTCAATAATGCACCGTTCTGCAGCTGCGTGCTGCTTTCAAGCAAATTTGAGAAGCCTGTACTCAGAATGGATGGCTGCATTGACGCCACAGGACGGCTACGAAAAGTATCCCTGCTGCACGTCAGCTCGTGGATTCTAGATTTTTATCATGGGGTGCCCAGAAATATTGCACCAAAAAATTTTAAGCTACAAGTAAAATGCAATGAAGATGATCGCATTTAGGACAGTGGCGAGGATACACTAAAAGAAATCTGGGACTAGTAGCAGAACACAGCGTCAGACTGTGAGGTACATAAAGCATTTCCTCTGGATATGGTTGAAAAAAAAAAGAATCGAAAATGTTGCTTCCGGCTGAGGGCCGCATCTCAACCATCCGAAAAAAAGAAATGGAAAAGTGCGGTAGGGACCTGAGTGCATGAGGTCTTCTATTTTCTTATTATTGCACATATTTGGGTTTGTAGCAAGGCATCTTATCTTACTACATCGAAGCCTTTTGGCCGCCGCGGTGGCTCAGTGGTTATGGCCGGCTATACCTACTCTGAAATTCGAATGTGATGTAGCCACAGCTGTTTGCCTGTTTATTCATGTTCACGGCTTCTGCCTGTTAGCGTACGTACTGCTATATTTACGTACGATTACTCTTCAACGATCTATTTCCAAAGATTTTTTCTTATTGGTTTTGTACTAAAAAAAGACCTAGAAGCCTAGAAGAAGCCTATGTTGTCCTCAAAAGTAGATGTAGCATGAAATGCAGTGCAGGAAAGGATTAGGGTTTTCTGGGACGATACATAAATGATCAAGCAGGGCTAAAGCGCAGGTCGGTTGTTTCTGCATCTCGATTTACTGCGCGCTATTACACAACGCTGTTGAGTATGAAACAGACCCTGAAACAGGCAAGTACAAACGAGCGTGAACTCGCAACTATTTATTAGGCCAGTAACACTTGATTTTCATATATATTTGCGCATTCTGTGTGCAGATTTTAATCATGATGATGCGCTCTCGGTTATGTCCACATCAATTTCTGTTCAGGCAATGCAAGAGCCACTAACACAGTTTTCAGGGCCTGATTCAAAAATTGCGCATAGATCTCTAATATTGTTTATATCCATTCAATTTCATGTCCTGTTATTCCGGTACCGCGATACAACAAATCGCGCTGAGCACAATTCGAGGCCAGGTCCCCTGGGTGCGCACTCAGCCCACAATTACTCGAATATTTGCTTCTCCTTTTATTAATGCACCTCTCTCATAGGCCGATTTATTTGCCGCACGAGTTCGGAATTTTGTAAACTTTGTGTGCGTGTAGCGGTCCACATACCTCTTTCTGTGGCCCATTCCGCATTTGAGCGGTTTTTGTTGTTATTAAACAGTTAGAGAATTTGGCATTCGCTCCGAGCTATTTCTATTTTTTCTCTCAATATGCAGTCTTTGCGAAAAGTAACCCGCCACCGGTGGTTTGTTTCTTAGCCGCATAGCGAAGCACTCATGGCACTCATGGCAGGTCTTCAGCTCTGATTCTGAGTAAAGTAAGGTGAGACCTTGTCCTTACATTATGGCACCGTTCGGTCCTTAGGGCCGCTGTAAATGCTCCGCTATACGTTTGAGAAGCAAAAACTTGTGGCTCGGTTACTTTTGGCAAAAGGGGTACCTAATTGGTACCTGAAGGAAACTCGCTATGTTCACCGCTATGTTCAAGGTACATAATTTCTGGTAATAGTCCCCACCTGGTGCATAGAACATGCGGCATAGAACCCAGTTACGTGTTTCATGCTATATTGGGGGAAATTGCTAACCGAAGACGGCATGCATCCCTTATAAAAGAAATAGATATTTCTTTTTGTCTATTCATAGTCCACAGACTGTCTATAGAAAATGTCTGCTAAAAGTATATGGAAATAAATCTATACATTGTCTATGCGCTGTCCGTAGGGGTTTGTATTACGTATTTACTGCTCTCTATGACTTGTCTATAGAGAGTCTATAGACTTTATAGACAGAAGTCTATGGACAGTCTATAGAGTGTCTATGTAAATTTTTGTAATGAACTAGTCAGCTCCTGCAGATATTCCGCAAAGGCAAAAAGTTTAGCTTTCATATAAATATAGCCCGTAAGCTGTCTACTCGATTTCACATGAATTTTAATGCGATCCTATATGTCACCTGACCTTTCCTCGTGCGTTTTATGATCTCTTCGCCCCGAACAGCGCAAGAAACGCAGCTGTGAAAGAAACTCCGGTTTCCTGTCTCCGGTGCCTGTAGTGAGGCATAGCCTGCCGTTGATTATTAAATATCGTGTTTTGAATATTCAGAATCTTCCGGATTCTGAGAGTAAAACACTTTCAGTTTAGTTCTGAGGTTGCTTTGTTCGAAGCCGCTTTGGAATTAAAGTGATAAACTGGAAAAGCTATTTCTCTACTTATTCCACTTTAAAAAAAATAATGCGGGAAGATCTGGAGTTTCGTATTGCCCTTTTGACCTCTATATCCGCGTTGAGATTTGTTGTATCAAGGTCCCAGTTAGGCTTGACTTGTTTTTTTTACATGCTTATTTTGAAATTGTTCTTTATTTCAACCCTATTATCAGATAACATGCGGCAAGAAATTCTGGAACTAATGTTCGGCAAAACACACGTCAACTTTTTTGCTCAAATAACCTATCGAACTGCTCACTCAGACACCATAAATATATTCTATGCGAATCGCGCACAGATCTAAATAAATTTTCCAAACACCGCAGTTGCCTCAATAATATTCACGCCAGCCATATGTAACGAGGAGATGCCAAGGCATCAATTTCAGGCTACAAATTGGAGCCATAATTTCGCTTCAGGGATTCATTGCGGTTCTCAAGAAGGGTGTGTGCTGTATATAAAATACCGCTGTTGTTCGTGGCCTAATGCAGTTCTTCAGTACTCTGGCGCACAAAAAAGATAACTGATGCAGCGTTCTGTATGCTACAGCAGATAACCGTAACTCGCAAAATGGAAAATTGGCGCAGCGTGCTGTGGTAATTATTCTTTCATGCTGACTACTCTCATATAGTTCAAGGAAGCTGCGCATAATGAAGAAAATTGTGACCACTTATCCAAATTGCAAGGTGAGTGATTAGGCCATCAAGTTCACGCAATAATGGACAAAATCATGTCACAGTGCTGAACAAATTCGGAGATTGTTAGTTTGTTTGCAAGTACATATCCATAAATTCTGTACAAGCGCGCTTTCTTCTTTTTTTTTCAACGGGAAGTTGCTTATCAACGCGATGTTTTCGCATATTGCAAGGCTGCACGATAAGAATAAAAAAATCCTCAGATCCCTTTACGGAACGGTTGTAGTTTTCTTCTGTTGATTCTCAGAAACTCATTGTATTGTTTTTTTTTTATCTAGGTTTATCTACTCGATGCGAGCGCAGGACGAACTTTAAAAGCAAGATTTTTCCGCTCATCGAAAGGTTACACAATTTCTATCAATACGGTCACAACGATACCGTTTAATATTCCACAAATGCGTCACAATTATTGTTACCCCCCCCCCCCCCCCCCCTTTAGTAGGCTTTCAAAGGTGGTTTTCTTTATCAGTGCGAGTACAGGACACGCTTCTAAAGCGAAATATTGCTATGCATCCGAAGGCCATACCATTCTCACCAAAATGCTCAAACAGCATCTTACAAGATTTCACGGTTTCCTCAAAATTAAAAAAATTCGATGTTCAATAAAACTGGACATGATATTGCTAACCATGGAACGAGAAGAATTCGAACTATTTCGTCTGGAGCATACGTGGATTCCGTCTACGTCATTTGCGTTTTTTGCATTGTCACTTTTTGCTTCCTTAGCGGTCAGGGGTTTCCATATCAACTTTCCAATGTTCAAAAACTTTAAAATACGAAACGCATTTTGTATTTGTACTCAAAATACACCCATGTTCGAAATTATCGTTGACTTATGATTTACATGTTTAAAACAGTTTTAATTAATAAAGGTAAAAGAGTATATTTTGGGATTTGTCACAGCCGAGTGATTATAGAGCCCATTCTCAGGAACATTGAAATGAACAAAACAGAACGAAAGGAATAAGAGATCGCGATAAATTCATACAGGAAAAATAATAAATTGTGTGTGTCGTTAACTGCCAGTGAATTTTAAACATATGTTCCGTTTTTGGAACGTTAGCGTTTGGCAGTAGAAAATTGGGTTGGTGTGGTTTGTGGAGGTTAACTTCTCAAAGCGACTCAGGCTATGGGGGGCGCTGTAGTGAAGGGCTCCGGAAGTTTCGACCACCTGGGGTTCTTTAACGCGCACTGACATCGCACAGTACACGGGCCTCTGGAATTTCGCCTTCATCTAAATTCGACCGCCGAGGCCGAGATCGAACCCGGAACGAGGGCATTTACCTTCCGCACTTTCCTGTTCACCTTGTAAAAAAATTTTGTTACAGGATATTTTTTTTATTTTTTGAAGATGTAGGAGGCTGCCTGCTACAATCTATGTTCAGCATAGCCTGAAGTCCAGTGGTGGTCACCCGCTTTCCTTTTTAGCATACAGCACACATCTCGGTATTGGTTGGTTGGTTTATGGGGTTTAACGTCCCAAAGCGACTAAGGCTATGAGAGACGCCGTAGTGGAGGGCTCCGGGAATTTCGACCACCTGGGGTTCTTTAACGTGCACTGACATCGCACAGTACACGGGCCTCTGGAATTTCGCCTTCATCGCAATTCGACCGCCGAGGCCGAGATCGAACCCGGAACGAGGGCATTTACCTTCCGCACTTTCCTGTTCACCTTGTAAAAAAATTTTGTTACAGGATATTTTTTATTTTTGAAGATGTAGGAGGCTGCCTGCTACAATCTCTGTTCAGCATAGCCTGAAGTCCAGCGGTGGTCACCCGCTTTCCTTTTTAGCATACAGCACACATTTCGGTATTCAGGCCATCCATACGACCGCAATCCGGTGAATGGTGCCCAGGCAGCTGCTTCCTTGTTTGATATCACACAACTTCTCAAATATTGCACGTTGTGCACGCCGCACGTTGCGTTGAAACTCTGCGGTCGAAATCGAATCCACGAACCAGTGTTCAGCGTCAGAACTCCTCAATCACTCGGCAGCCACGATGGGTTTGACTGAATAAAAGAACGCGCCAAATGTTCCTATTCGGTCGTAGATTTGGCAAGGAACGTTCTATCCGCTGTGCACCCTGGCGAATCCACCGCCGTGGGTATGCGCCATTAATCCTGAGGACATCATCATCAACGTGCCACGAAACTGGTTCACTTGTGGAAGTGAGCAGGCAAGCTCATATTCTGCGGAATAGATCATGATTTGTTTATGGTTTATGGGGGATTTAACGTCCCAAAGCGACTCAGGCTATGTGGGATGCCGTAGGGAAGGGCTCCGGAAAATTTTGACCATTTGGGGTTCTTTAGCTTGCATTGACATCGCACAGTTCACGGGCCTCGAGAATTTCGCCTCCATCAAAATTTGGCCGCCGCGATCGGGATCGCACCCGCGTCTTTCGGGTCAGCAGCCGAGAGCCATAACCACTGAGCCACCGCGGCGGGAGGAATAGATCGTGTGCAAGGGTGGAAGAGCTACAGCGCTGTATCATCTTACTTTCTTCGTCCTTGTCTTAGGAGTGCGCTGAGTTTTTCCCCAAGATAGATCGTGTGTTGCTATGCCTACTTACCTCATTATTCATTAAGGCTAAATCTTTCCTTGTTGCGTAAGTAACGTACTTGCTTTCTCTAACTTCGCACCGAGGCTTCCCTCTCAATTACGAAGACCTTGTGAAGAGCGAAGACATCGCTATTTTAGGTACCGATAATGAAGCTAACTATTAACGAGACTTCAGCATTCTGCCAATGCTATCAGCGTTGAGGTAATCATTGGCCAGTACTTCCCGTAGAGTGGTGAGGAGCCTTGTCTAGAGCGCTCGGGCGGTGCACTTCCTTGCAAACAAATCCAGATTTTGTGGCAGCCTATAGGGTCCAGCTGCAACGCTTGCACGGAAGTAGCGCCAGATAGCCTCGTAAACAAAGCAGGCACGAAAACTTTGCCCTGTAATGAGGGGCTGCTCTCTAATTTCGATTTTTGTTACCAAGTGCGCACTGCTCAAGCGCTCTAGACAAGGCTGCTCACCACTGTACATCCTGGATTCTTCGTATTCCCAAAGGTCTGCTGCGTCGCTTCCTCCAGAAAGCTTACGCAGTGACACTCATCGACTCTTCTACCTCACTCCTGGGTAAATTTCATTGTCAGCTCTTATCAACATTTTGTAAAACAAAGCTCTGACAATAGCATCTGAAAGTGCCGCCGCACCACTGAACTCATGACGCAAACCACGTACTACGGGCAATGATCTTACACTGATATTTTAGCGTGTCATAGTGGTCCGGCGCAGAAGAAGATGACACGCCCAAACACGCCTGCCAAGCACGAGCAGATTGCATTCCGTGGCTGCACAACCAATTCACTGTGGTGCACTGCCCCTCCTGTGCCTGGTTGAGAGGGTCCTGTCAAATATATTTGGGAAGCCTGTCAACGACTTGTGTTTTGGGTTCTTCACCACAATATGTTCGTGTCATGGCCGCAGCGTGACGTCTACTTTTGAAAATTGATCTTGGCTTTCACCTCCCAGATCACGATGGCTTGCAACGCATAACAAAGAGAATCAAGTTCTCGTAAGTAAAAATATTACTGTGGTTTTTGCCAACGGACAACTTTAAATTCGAAAATTTATTCCATTCACTCTGCCTTAATTCATTACATTAACTTTTAGATCACCAGCTTATTGTAGCTAACCAAGGTTCTGGCGCTCGGGTAATCTGTGAAGAGGTGATATCCGATCTGGACCTGTTTTCTGACTTCTGCTACGTCGGAGGCTAGTGTGCTGCATAAATTGTACTAGCACCCAACGGTGAAACTATCGGAGTAAAATAGTCAAGTGATTTAAAAATCACTGATAGGTGTTATATTTTCTCGAGGCAGGATTTCCATTTTGAGTTGGAACTAGTTGCGTCTAGGAAGTTAGCCTCAAAAGAAAAATTTTTCTAGCAGGATATTTTCGGCTAATTTTTGTTTGCATTTGTCAATAAATAAGCGCTAATAGGAAGCGATATTTGAAATATTGGTGCACAGAAAAAGTTTCTTCTCTTGGTGTCCCTGTGTTGCATTTTAATTTCTGGTTCTGTTTTTTTTAAGCAATGCAGTCCTGGAAATTCGATGACTGCTGCCGCTATTGCACTTGTGAAATTCCGAAGGGCAAGCAAAAAGGTTTTGTAAAAGTGCTGCTGGCTAAAAGGAATATGCGGATGATTTTCTGTATTCTGATGACATTGTATTTCACGAGGACACATTGAACCCCCAGGCCAGCTGCAGCAAGCATGGAAGCCTGCTGGGAATTCCCCGCATGTTCCACAAACACCCTCTTTTGTAGGGGGCACGATGGGTTTGCAGGAAGTTGTCATGGCCGGTACGGCCGGAGCCGGCGTGGCTGGTATGCCCACAATTGATCCACTTGTCTGGTTTGCCCGGTGCCAGCATAACTAAAAGTACGGAGCAAGCATGACTGGCACCGTTGGAGCCGGTGTGCCTGTTTTGCCCGGAGCCAGCATCACTGTTATGTATAGTCGGAGCCGGCATGACTGGTACGCCCGGAGCTCGCATTAATAGTATGGGTGAAGCCGTAGAGTCTGGTTGTGCCCGGACCAAGCAAGACAAGTATAGCCAGAGCCGGCGTGTCTGGTATGCCCGGACCAAGCAAGACTAGTATAGCCATAGCCGGCGTGTCTGGTACGCGCGGACGCAGAAAGACTAGTATAGCCGGAGCCGGCATGACTGGTAGGGGCGGACCCGGCATTGGGTGGAGCCAGCGAGTTTGGTATGCCGGACCCAACATCACTAGTATAGCCAGAGCCGGTGTGTCTGGTATGCCCGGACCCAGCAAGACTAGTACAGCCGGAGCCAGCATGACTGGTATGCCCCGAGCCGGGATTAATAGTATGAGTAGAGCCATCGAG
This sequence comes from Amblyomma mixtum, assembly GCF_055824585.1. Classification (NCBI taxonomy): domain Eukaryota; kingdom Metazoa; phylum Arthropoda; class Arachnida; order Ixodida; family Ixodidae; genus Amblyomma; species Amblyomma mixtum. The sequence continues at coordinate 88,033,175 of NC_143012.1, forward strand.
TCTGTTATGCCTGGACCTAGCATGACTAGTAAGCCGGAGCCAGCGTGTCTGGTAAGCCTGGGCCCAGCAACAATAGTATAGCCGGAGTGTACGGTATGTCTAGACCAAGCAAGACAAGTATAGCCGGAGCCGGCATGAGTGGTACGCCCGGAGCTGGCATTAATAGTATGGGTGGAGCCAGTGAGTCTGGTATGCCCGGGCCCAGCATGACTAGTGAGCCAGAGCCAGCGTGTCTGGTGTGCCCGTACCAAGCAAGACTAGTATAGCCGGAGCCAGCGTGCCTGGTATGCTATGACCCAGAAAGACTAGTATAGATGGAGCCGGCCTTAATGGTAAGGGTGGAGCCGGCGTGTCTAGTATCCCAAGACCCAGCATGACTAGCAAGACAGAGCCGGCGTGTCTGGTATGCCCGGACCCAGCAAGACTAGTATAGCCGGAGCCGGCGTGTCTGGTATGTCCGGACCCAGCACGACTAGTAAGTTAGAGCCAGCGTGTCTTGTATGCCCGAACCCAGCAAGACAAGTATAGCCAGAGCCGGCGTGTCTGGCATGCCCGACTCAAGCTAGATTAGTATAGCCGGAGCCGGCGTGTCTGGTATGCGCGGACCCAGAAAGGCTAGTATAGCTGGAGCCAGCATGACTGGTGCGCCCGGAGCCGGCATTGGGTGGAGCCGGCGTGTTTGGTATGCCAGGACCCAGCATAACTAGTAAGCCAGAGCCGGCGTGTCTGGATGTCCGGACCCAGCGAGACGAGTATAGCCGGAGGCGGTGTGTCTGGTATGCCCGGACCCAGCAATGCTAGTAAAGCCGGAGCCGGCATGACTGGTACGCCCGGACACAGCATGACTAGTATAGCTGGCGCCGGCGTGGCTGGTATGTCCGTGGGAACCATGTTCGGAGGCGGTATGGGCGGCATGCCCAGAGGCGGTATAGCTTGTGTGTGCGGAGCTAACATAAACGGGCCTGATATGTACGGCGGTAACATGTACGGTGCTGGCCTGTGCGGAGCTGGCATGCACGGGCCTGGAGGAAATTTAGCCACTTTGGTGGTGTGGTAGGGTTTCTTTCCTACGGATCATGTGGATACGGAAGAATGGGAGCGGTAGCAGGTATAGGACGAATGAAAGGAGGGGCGGCGGGAATTGCCTCAGTGGTAGTACGAACAATAGGACAAGCTGCAGCGCAAATTTCAACTGCCAAAGCTATGCAACGTATGAATAGAGCACCGTACAGAGCGATGGGATGTTATTACTATAACACGATGACGGTACCAACCCAATCTCTCACTTCACATCAAATTACCGGCTGTTGCAGCTCAGTCGCCAGCTCCATCATCTTGACTACCGCGAGGCAAATCTTTAGAACTTCCGGCCCAACCGCCTTGCTCCCTGAAGCGTTCAGTCTCGCCAGCATCGCGGGCGATCTTCTTATTGGGAAGCTGTACGAGCCCAACTTCCACCCCCACCCTCACCACCCCGGACTAAACGTTCGACATCATCTGTCGTTAAAGCATCGTCGGGGCCTCCGAGACACCCCCAGAACAGCGTCTAAACCGCAAATACCCCCACTCCCACCACCGCGATCCGTAAGCCTGACGTCTCCATCTGCAAGACCAGCGGCCGTTCCCCCGCGACATTCCCGCCCGGTGCTGCGACAAAACTACTTCCGCCTCCACTTTCTCAGTCAGGAAGCGCGCGGTCATAGCTCTTCTCGCGCCCTTCTCCCGCCTCCAAGCCTTCACCTCCTCTCCCATCACGACTGCAATCGTCCGGATCACTTCTCTCCAAACTAGTGCGCCTAACAAAATGGTTGAATATCAAGGTGACATCGTATTGTGAAAAATAAACAACTCCCAAATCACCTACGCATTTTTAGCATTCACACTGAGAAAAAACAGAAGGATGAAAAGAGTATTTGATGCATTAGTGGTATGCTCGCTGTTAGTATCTGACATGTGTGCTACTGCATCCACAATACATCGATATGCTCAGCGAATACTCAATGCATCAAAAGCATGGTTACACTGTAAGCACGCGAAACGGCTAAAACATCTTGAAGCACAGCACACGGCCCACTAAAATTTCGCCTCCATCGAAATTCAGCCGCCGCGGCCGAGATTGAACCCGCGTCTTTCGAGTCAGCAGCCGAGCTCAGTAGTTACGGCGCACGGCTGCTGACCCGAAGGACGTGGGCTCGATCCCGGCCGCGGCGGCTGAATTTCGATGGAGGCGAAATTCTAGAGGCCCGTGTGCTGTGCGTCGTCAGTGCACGTTAAAGAACCCCAGGTGGTCGAAATTTCCGGGGCCCTTCACTACGGTGTCCCTCATAGCCTCAGTTGCTTTGGGACGTTAAACCCGAATAAACCAAACCAAACCATCTTGAAGCGCGGCCACAAAATATCGATTAAAAGGAATCGCTTGTTGGCGATGCTTTGGCCAAGTATGTTTTTCTACGCGACTGTTGGTAAAAAAAAATATAGTGGATCTTCACTTCTGTATGGTCTACTCAAGCCGAAATAGGCAGTAGAGATATTCTGCGTGAAATTGTCGACTAACGGAAACGAAGAACAAAGAAAAAATCTCGCACAATGCTACATAAGTGGTAAAAATCAGCGAATGCAAGCTGTTAAGAAAAACATTTTATTTATGTATGTACACATGCCAAGGTTACCAGGTACAGTGACATCTACAAGAACACATGACAGTAAGCATGTAAGGCGAGTCAATTAAACGGGTACCATAAACATCTCTAAGTAACTAAAAGGAATTGCTCGTGGGCAATGTAAAATAGGATAGCATACCTATTGACAGAAGGGTGAAAAGGCAATAATTTGACATTAAAGCACTGAAAAGGAGACCTTAGCGCCAGTTTGGCCTGAAAACCAGGACAAGACATCCGTTATTTACCGAAATGAATGGGCAAGACCATTGCCGGAGAAACTCTTCCTCACCCAAGAAAAAGAGTTCCTCGGACAAAAACTGATCAGCTCCCGTCGGAGACGGCCGAGAATCGGCCACACAGCTCGCGCGGCGCATCGACTGCGCCATAAACTAAAAAGACCTGCAACAATGAACTGGCGAGCAAAACGGCCGCTGGGGAAGCGGCCGCGGGAGACGAAGCACGAAATGCCCTGCCCACGGAATCCCGCATGAACCGCGCGCCAAAAGACACGCGCTACCACGCAGGTGACTGTAGCGTGGCGATTAGATTCCGGGAGCGCGCAATTCGGGCAGGTACTGGAGCGACCAAAAATCTGAACTCTTCGTGATCCGTCGTAAACAAAGAGGTAGGTGTACCACGACTTCCCCCCCGCACATAAACGTCTATGTTAATGGACGATCTGTCAAAGAGGTACAAACCATGAGAATACTGGGGTTGTATTTACAAACAAATGGAAAGAATACTGACACACTCACTAAGCTAAAACGCACGGTAGAAGCGACGGCGCGATTAATCCGCCGCATAGCTAATCGCAGACAAGGGGTGAGGGAAAGAGATTTATGCCGACTAGTGCAGGCCTTTGCGCTAAGCAGGATACTCAATGCCACCCCTTATCTCAAATTTTCGAAAGCAGAAATGTACAAATTGGATAGCATGATACGGCAGGCCTATAAGGCTGCGTTAGGACTCCCACTAAATGCCTCAACCGAAAGGTTATGAGGTTAGGAATACACAACACCTGCAATGAACTGAAAGAAGCCCATTTAGTGACTCAAACAGCGAGATTAGCCAATTCCAGAACTGGCAGGAGTATTCTTACCGGGCTCGGAATTAACTTTCAACCTACGAATAAAGATGCTAAAGTAGACTTACTCCGCGACTATAGGACGGCCCTACTAATCAAACCACTCCCCAAAAACATGCACCCCTTACACCATGAGGGTAGAAGACAAGCACGAGCCAAAGCCTTACATAATAAATACAAACAGTGCGCTGGAACACTTTATGTAGATGCGGCAGAATACAAACATACCAATGCCTTTGCAATTGTGGCTGTGAACGAGAATAGTGACCACAGCGTCTCGGCAACAATCAAAACGAAATCCTCTGAAACGGCAGAAGAGGCGGCTATAGCCCTCGCCCTAGCGCATACCCAAGAGAGCATCATCCTCAGCGACTCTAAAATGGGTATCAATAATTTCGCAAAAGGGCGAATTACAAACACCTACCTTAGAATCCTTAACGCAACCAAATTCTCACCAAATTATTCCGAATTGATATGGGTCCCAGCCCATTCGGGGAATCCGGGGAACGAGGCAGCCCACAATAAAGCCCGAGGTTTCGTCAACCGGGCAGTGGATGAGTCTGGCTTCCTGAATTTCACGAAAGACTCCATGACCACATATCATGATCTCACCAATCATTTTAAACTAGACAGGAGAATTTTCCCCCCTCCGGACAAAAGCCTGACTAAAGAACAAGAGGTTACGTGGCGTCGTCTACAGACGAGATCGATACACACCCCATCACTCCTCGCGCACATTTATCCAGATCTTTACAATCCAAATTGTAAACACTGTGGCCAACGAGCCACCTATGATCACATCCTGTGGGACTGCAAAATAGAGCCACCTCCGGGTGATCTAGTTACTGCTCCTTCTCTCGAGCGGTGGGAGACCGTGCTGGCTAGCTCTAACCCCAGAACGCAAGTTTTGGCGGTGGAGTGGGCTGACAAAGTCGTCGAGGGCTGCGTACTCTTGACCACTCAAAGCGGCCTCTTACCAAGCTCTTTCCGGCGAATAAGATGTTTTACAATCAACCCCACCGCTCTAACCGATCACAAGTATGGAGCACTGGCCAGCCAACTTTCCAGACAAAGTCGCGTAGATGGTCTGGGAGAGGTGTCGACGCTAAGCGCGCCCACTGAACGCGGCGCATAAGTGAGCGGCGAGCCGCCGGCACAGCAGGCAACAATAGCGAACCCATGATGTCCACCACACGGTCTGCGACGATGTTGATGTCAGGTGCTACTGCTGTTGCATGCCTGTAAAAGGCCACTGACGAGGCATAGAAAGGGGTAGGTTCCTCTGACTGAGGTCCATGATTAACAGGAACCGTGGGATCCAAAAAGCGTAAAGAAGGGCCCAAAAAGTACCGAGGCAGAGTTCGCGCCGGAGACGCGTTTCCTAGCAGGATACGCAAAACACCCTTCAAAGCTAACAGCGACGACGTAACGGACAAATTTGGAAAGGCATAACCTCCTCTCTCCCGTGGTTGTCTAAGAACCGTACGAGCCACAAGCTCAGTTCCGCCTGACCAAAAAAAAAAAAGAAAGAAAAAACTGTAGTCTGCATCCGCTTTATGACACGGAGGGGCGGTTTAACAGTGTAGCAGAGGTACCAGAAGGCACCGAGAATGACTGACTGAACCAGGTAGCGCCTCTCAAGCAGAGGCAGGTCGAATGTCTGCGCCTTTCGCACACGAGCTGTAATGTCTTCGACGACCGAAGACCATACACCATCCCATATTCCAGCACAGTCGTAGGTCACACCTAAAATGCGCATCTGCGCGCACCACTGCAAAGGTATTGCAGATGTAATACGAGTCTGGGTAGACCCCACAAAAAAGTAACGACTCTTGCAGTAATTAAGAGCAGCTCCAGACAAGGAGGCGTACTCACGAAAAACATTTAAAGTTTCAAGCAGGCTGCGGTCATCAGCTAAGTACAGAGTGATGTCATCTGCAACAGCAGTGACGCGTACCGTTTCGCTTCCTGGCAAAGGCAGACCTCTAATAAGGGAGGGGCGATTGACTGCCAAGAGGAAAGGATCTAATGCTAAGACAAACAAAAGGGGGGAGAGCGGACAACCTTGACGGACGCCACGGTGAACATCAAATGCGATACTTTCCCGGCCATCGAGGAACAGACTACTTGAAATATCCCTGTACATCTCTTTAATGAGAAGCACGAAAGAAGCTGGGAAACCGAAAGAATCCAGAGTCCCGTAAATATACTCGTTCTCTAAAAAATCGAACGCCTTCTCTTGATCAAGGGAAACAAGAAGACCTTGTGCGCGCCGCCGTAAAGTATACGCTAGGATGTCTCGCGTTACAGAAGATAACCTATGTATTTCACGGCCTGGGATGGAGCAAACCTGGTGGCAGGAAATCAGTGACGGGAGGAGAGCCCGTAGACGACGAACAAGTAATTTTGTTAATACGTTGTAATCTGAATTCAGTAGGGTGATAGGGCGCCTATCTACTGGACATGTCGAGAAAGGAGACTTTTTAGGAATAAGGACAATTCGGCCTCTTTTGAATGAACCAGGAAAGACGTAATGAGTGAAGCATATTTCTAACACTTCCGAGAAAAAAAGGGGCCTACAATATCCCCGAATTGTAAACAGAACTACACAGGAAGGCCGCCTGGCCCTGGTGCTGAGCCTCGTTTCATGGAGTCCAATGCGTCCTTGATTTCCCCTGTTGTTGGCAGAGCCATAAGGCTGTCATGGAGTTCAGTGGAAACCTGCGGCAAGTCTGCTAAAAATGGGTTTGCGGAAACATCGCGATCAACTAGAAGGAGCGACTAAGCAATACGCCTGAAATTACTATAAAAATTCAGGGGGCACTTTGACTGTCTAAAGTGGGTAGAGGCGGAAGCGTTTTCCGCACCACCTTCGCTGTTTCTGTGGCACCGGTGGCGTCACATATAATTGAGTACTAATTACTAAGTGATGACAAATCACTAATCAATGGTTAATTACTTATTAATGCCTGAACACTAATTAACTGCTAATTAATGAGGCTTAAGCTTCGCCTTTAGGAGTGGAACGCGACAGCGCGTTGTAGCGCTGCCAGGGAGTCCACGGAACACCACCCGTTTAGCGCGATGCCTTGCCCTTTGAACGCAACGCTTTTTGAGGAAAGGAAATGGCGCAGTAATTCTCTGTCATCTCGGTGGACACCTGAACCGCACCGTAGAGGAAGGGAGGAAGTGGGAGTGAAAGAAGATAGATAAAGAGGAGCCGTAATGAAGAAAATGAAAATTGTATTTGAGGAAAGGAAATTACGCAGTAACTGTCTCACAAAATTCAGGGGGACACTTTTTTGACCTAAAGTGTGGTCACTGATGCCCCTAAGAGTGGAACGCGACAGCGTCTTGCAACGCTGCCAAGGAGTCCATAGAACGCCATCGCCCATTCGGTTCTACGCCTCGCTCGTCAGTAAATTGGTTTTTGAGGAAAGGAAATGTATCTGTCTCTCATTTGTCGGTGGATACCTAAACCTCGCGGGAAGGGAATGGAGGAGGATGAGAGTGAGTGAAGACACCGTATTCACTAGACGCGCCTTTGTTCATTCAAAACCATCGAGCAGGCATGGCGGAGTGGGTAGCATGCTCGTCTCTCACGCCGAAGACCGGGGTTCGATTCCTGAGCTCGACCAATTTCTTAATCGGTTTTATTTATTTATATGGCCTGACTAGTAAAGCTAATTAGGCTAATTGGGTAATTAAGCAATTAACTAAGCTCAGTCCTACTTACTTGGAGCATCACTATACGATCCCTTCAATTGGTTGCATGGTTACTAGCCAAAGTACAATTGGCCCCGTTTGAAATTCGCGCACTGTGACGTCACGACCGTTTCCACCAATTGAAAAGCGTGAGATTTTCTGTCGACAACTGCTGCTTACAACGATGAGACATTAAAGGCTTCCGCCTTAAAACGTGCCCTTAAATGCCACCTGGTTGGGACATAGCCCCGGCGGTAGATGTGAAGGCAGGGGCACCATAGAGAATATGGGGGCACCTTGAGGGCTCACCAGCTCTTGAGCGCAAACCGAAGTACCTCGGGATGAGCAGTTGGACTGCGTCGACAACGCTATGCAGCCGCTGTCAAAGAGGAGGCACGTAAAAGGCGCTGTAGGCTGAACTCATTCCGAAAAAGCGAAAGGGAAGCAGCACGTTCTCACTGAACGTGTACAGCCCGCCGAGACAAAGAAAAGCCAAACTCTTCGAACTGTTTTATGGAGCGCACAAGCTGGCCAAAGAAAATGCACTCATCATCCTAGGAGATTTCAACGCCATGGACAGGAGTTGGCGATACCAGAAACAAGACAACAAGGGAAGAACATTAGTGGAAGTTGCGGAATACTTTGGCTGCAGTCGCGTGGTAGTCGGAGCGCTGTCATACGCTTTGCGTAGCAGGGCATCCGCTTGTTGTATTTCATTTTTGTTGAGGCACTGGTAGGGTAGGCTGTACGTGATTCGACTAACTACTAGGCTTCTGACTAGTTTTAGTGTGTCCTCTTCACGCATGCCATGTCGCCTGTTGGTGATGCGGGTGATCATGCGTGCGAAAAGTGGAAAAAGAAGTGAGATTGCCAGAGGCAAGGCAGCGGAATATATATCCTTTCACAAAAGTTTATCGCGGCTTAACCATTGGCTGAATGCCGCAGCCGGAGCGTGCCGCCCGGTTGGGTGCGGTAACGAAACCGCGGCACCTGCCAAATGTTCTATTTCATGTTTTGCATGTGAAGTCTTACATCTGCGACAGTCATTTCCAGTTCACTAGTTTGTACGTAACTATACAGCGTCGCTAAATCGTGCGCCGAGTCATATGATTTGCACCCGATAGAAGTTATCTGTCGTCGGAACGCTTCTTACACGGCCGTAACTGTTTGAGTTAGTGTACGGTTACAAAAGCGTGAAAAAGAGGACTAAGCAAGAAACACACACAAGACATCTGAGTACCTTTTCCTGGTTTCCTAATCTTCCTTCAAACTTATGATCGGGTAAGCACCAACTACCGTGCCTCTACCGCGCCTTACCTAACTACCTAAAACCTTTACACAGATGCCCAAGTCGGATGTTTGGCGGCGTATTATGACAACGTCCGACCCGCTATCTAGTTAAAGCCTCTGCACCCACGGAATCGGACCATTCGAGAGGTAGTGGTGGTGGTTGCGACTGAGAGAAGGATGAAAAGGAAAAGTGTTCGGGCCTGCCAACTGGCTCAAGCCAAGCCACCACCGCTGCCACGTGCAGATAGAGGAGAGTTGAAAGATATGGGGAAAGAGAAAAAGACAGAAGACGCGCGTCGCAACAACCGCGTCCGCCGAAGCGGACGCTGGATGAAAAAAAAACAGATAAGCGGCCGTAGCCCGAAGGCTGCAACACCCCAGATAGGGGTTTTTGAGTGCTTAGCGCTGTGACTGCACGTCCCACATGATAATGATTACAAGAAAGAAAAAAAGCTTGGAGGACGCTTAAGCTTCGCCTTTAGAAATGGAGAGAGAGAGAAAACTTTATTACAACAGGAATTCGGGGCACGCCCCAGGGTCCCCGCACGACCCCACTTCACTCAAGTGTTTATGTTCCTGAGGTCCATAACACTGGCAGCCCGGCCGGTGGCGATGGTCTGCACGGCCGGGTCCTCCGAGCGCAGCAGGGTCTCCCAGTCCTCCCAGGTCTTGAGGTTCTCTAGGTCCCGCGGGGGAGGGTCCGCCGGGCAGAGGGAAAGGATGTGGAGGGAAGAAGCGAAGGGTTTTGGGCATAGGGCGCATGCCGGAGTAGGGAAGGAGGGATGATGGTGGGCTAGGGTAAGGGGCGAGGGGAGAGAGTGTGTTTGTAATCTGCGCCAGAGTGTTGCGTGTCTGTTATCTAGGGAGGGGTGGGGCGGAGGGTAGAGCTGGCGTGAGGCTCTGTATACCTGGGTCAGCTCACTGAATGAGTGCATGCGCTCCTTCGTGAATCCCGCATCCGAGGCCACCTGAGCCCAGTTTAAAGAACCTCGGGCTAAAAGGTTGGCGGCCTCGTTTCCGGGATTCCCGGAGTGCGCAGGCACCCATATCAGCTCCACTTGGCGGGGCGGGGGTGCATCGGGCGAGTCCAGTATGCCAAAAGGAGGGACATGGATTCGGCCTCAAGCAAAATTTAGAATCGCAACTTTTGAATCACTGAAAATGTACCGGGCTTCCGTGCGGGTGATTGCGAGTGCAATGGCGGCTTCCTCTGCAGCCTCGGGGGGTGGTGGTGGTGAAAACATTTATTACGAATGAACAGGAGGTATGTTTCGATCAGCCCGTAAGGGACCGATCCTTACAAACACTAGGTGGAGGCCCCTAGTATGGGACCCCAGTGGCGGTTGCCGCCGCCCGGGCGCGCCCGACTAAGGCTTGTTGGGCCTGTAAGTCGTGGCAGCCGAGCAGGGTCGCCTCCCAGTCCTCCCGGGTTGGGTTGGGGATGGGGGGAATAGCGGGGTTGGAGGGACAGGCCCACACCATGTGATAGGTGTCAGAAGACACTGCACTACAGTGTGGGCAGCTGCCGCTAAAGGAGGGGTCAAAATATTTTAGCGCTGCCGGGCACAGCAATGTATTGGTGAGAAGGCGGAGAAGGAGCCGCTCATCCGCCTTCTTCAGGCCTTTATATGGGCTAGGGTAAAGGCGATAACAATTTTGATAATATGTTGTAATATCTTTGAATGTATATACCGGATTAAAATCGGGTTCCTGATCGGATGGGGAGGAGAAAAGAGCGCGGTGAGAGAGCGCGCCGGCGGCTGCGTCTGCTGCCTCGTTTCCTGCCAACCCCTGATGATCAGGGCCCCATATGAGGTAACGGTGTGCGGGGTCCGTATCCCGTATGCAATTTTGGTATATTCGATAGGCTAGGAAGGGAGTGCAGCCTTGTTCGACGTTCCGACAGGCCCCTCGCGAGTCGGTGATTATGTATTTTGAATTGGAATGTGAGGCCGCGAGAGCGATCGCGACCTCTTCTGCGTGTGTTGCACTGCGGGCTCTGAAAGTTAGGCCGTTAACTGTGTTGCTGTTGTGAACTACCGCGGCCGTGAACCATCCCCCGTGGTGAGGGCCGGAGGCGTCCACGTAGTATACACCTGTTTTGTTGCCATAATATCGGGCTAGCGCTTCCGCTCGTGCCAGGCGCCGACCATTGCGGTCTTCATGTGACATGTTTGCTGGAAGAGGCTGCACGTGGAGGGCACGTCTCCACAGTTCCGGGATGCGAAACCTGTCTTCCATTGGAGGGGTGTGTTGGATATGGAGTCGAGCAAGACGGCGGCGACCCGACTCCGTTAGCGACAAGCGCGTGTACTGGTTTGTAAGGTGCGCCTCCCGGAGCTCCCGGAAAGTATTCACCACCCCAAGAGCCATAAGCCGGCTGTTTGAAGTAGTGATGGGGAGGTCAAGGGCACGTTTAACAATTTTGCGAAGGATGACCTCAAGGGCGTCCTCCTCTTTCCGTAGGTGGAGATAAGGAGTCGAATAGAGAATTCGACTAGTTACGAAGGCGTTTGCCAGCCGCAAGGCATCCTTACTTCGTAATCCTCCGCGTTTGTTGGAAACCCGGCGGACCATGCGGCCCACCTGGTCCCCCACCTTATGGAGTTTGGCCAATGTAGTGTCTGGCCGCTTGTGTTTGTGGATGTAGAGTCCGAGTACCCGTATCTCATCACTTCCGCGTATGGGACCACTCTCAAGAGAGAGAGGTATTTTAGTTGTGCACTTCTGTGAGGGGCCGAGGTGCACAAATTCCGGTTTTTGAGGGGAACATTGAAGACCGCAGCGGCGGGCGTAGCGGTCTACTATTGTCGCCGCTGTTTGCAGGCTGGTTTCAATGTCTCCTGTGCTGCCCTGCGTAGCCCAAAGAGTGATGTCATCGGCGTACAGGGCGTGCTGCACGCCGGCGACACCACTCAGCTGGGCCGGCAGGTGCATCATGGCCAGATTGAAGAGCAGCGGGGAAAGTACCGCGCCTTGAGGGGTTCCCCGCGTGCCGAGTAGGTAAGGACCATGGTCTCTATCTTGAATTCGAATGTAGGATTCACGATCCATTAAAAATTGGCTTATGTATTGGAATGTGTTGAGGCCACAGTCGGTGTGACTTAGGTTAGTGAGTATGATCTCATGTGTTACATTGTCCAATGCCCCTTTAAGATCCAAGGCGAGTACTACCCAGTCATTATGGGGGCATTCGAGGGGGTCAAGGACTTCCCGATTGAGTTGCAGGAGGACATCCTGTGTGGATCTGTGTGGGCGGAATCCGAACTTGGTGCTCGCAAAGACTTATTTGTGTTCAAGATATGTAGATAACCGATCCCGCACCCTCGTCTCCATTAGTTTGCCCACACATGAGATGAGAGAGATTTGGCGGAGGTTATCGGTGTCAATTGGTTTGCCAGCTTTAGGAATAAAAGTGACCAAAGCCGTTTTCCATTCGATTGGCAGGGGGGTGTCCCCGCGCCAAATCGCATTGACGTATTCCAGGAGGGACTGGTATGCCAAGTCGGGCAGGTTCGTCAAAAGCTTGACGGTGACCTTATCCCGTCCTGGCGTAGTGCCCCGTTTCATTTTGGCGAGAGCCGCCCGCAGATCATGGAGCTGGAAAGGTTGATCCAGCTCCGTGTTCTCTCTGCCTGCATAAGAGTACGCAGATCCACGGGGGTCTTGGGCTGTACACAGATACTGGTCCCGAAGTTTCTGTGCCAGTTGAGTCGTGTTGCCAGGAAAAGCGTGCAGGGCTCGTTGCAAATGTTTTTGTTTTCGGTTCTGGGAGGTGTCGCGAGGGAGAGGTAGTAGGGAGAGGGGAGAGGGCAGATAAAGAGGAGTCCACCACAGCTGCTGTCGCTTTATCACCCGTGCAGGCAGCGTCCACCCATACGGCGTCCGGCTCGGAGCCGTACGCTGGATGGAGTGCCTTCGCACGGGCTCTGCGGCGCTGCTCATGGTGGGACGGGTGCATGTTCCTCGGGAGCGGCCTGATGAGGAGCTCCCGGTGAAGGGATCGTGGGATGGCGAGGAGGGTTGGGTCGTTGGCAGGTAGTCTGATTCCGAGGGAGTCCAGGATATACCGGCCTGTGGAGGTTTTTGTGAGCCTGATGTATTGGGCCTGTCGGTGGGCCTCCACCAGTTCCCCGATCGTGTTGTGGAGGCCCAAGCCCAGTAATCTGTCTGTGGGTGTGTTGAGAGGAAGATGAAGTGCTGCTTTGAATGCCTTACGAATCAAAGCATCTAAAGCGTTTATGTCATGTTTGGATAGTTTTAAGTATGGGGTAGTGTACAGCACTCGGCTGAGGACAAAGGCATGAATGAGGCGACATAGGTCACGCTCCTTCATGCCTCTATGATGTCCCGAAACCCTGCGGATGAGGTGCGTTATCGCGCCTACAACCTGCTTGAGTTTCTTCAGAGTGGTGGTGTTTTTGCCATCGTTCTGGATGTGCAGGCTCAATACACGGAGGGTGCCAACCTCAGGTGCCGGGTCACCATTCAGTTCGATGGCAATGGGGGAGCGGGGACAGCGGTGGTTCTTAGGACGGATGACGAGCAGTTCGGACTTCTCTGGGGAGCAAGACAGTCCGATGGTCCGTGCGTAGGGTGAGGGTGGCTGCTTCCTGTAAGGTGTTCTCTATGTCGCCGTCACTGCCGTGGGTGGTCCACAGGGTGATATCGTCGGCATAAAGAGTGTGCTTCAGTTGGGGAATAGTTGCCAATTTTCGGGCGAGGGGGATGAGGGTAATGTTAAAGAGAAAGGGGAAAGCACGGACCCTTGAGGGGTGCCGATACTCTGAAGCGTGTAGGAGGGGGAAGACAAAGGGCCGAAGTGTATCTCAGCCGTGCGGTCAGTGTGAAATGCTTGAATGTAGGCATACATGCGCACACCCACATTCAATGGGGATAGGGCAGTCATGATCGCCTGATGTTCAATGCGATCAAAAGCTTTGGAAAGATCCAAAGCTAAGACTGCCTTGGTGGGACCTGGAAGAAGCGGGTCAAAAAGGTCGTGTGTGAGTTGCAGCATGGCGTCCTGTGCGGATAGATGGGGGCGGAATCCCACCATGCTATGCGGGTAAAGATTGTTGTCCGCCATGTGACTTGTGAGTCTCGCTAACACAACATGCTCGAGGAGCTTCCCGAGGCATGAGGTTAGCGAAATCGGGCGAAGGTTTTGAATGGTAAGTGGTTTGTTGGGTTTGGGTATGAATATTACCTTCGCGTGGCGCCACGACGGCGGGAGGCTACCCTCCCTCCAGCACTGGTTGAAGTATTTCGTAATGTGGGTGATCGATCGCTCGTCCAGATTACGGAGCATGGAGTTTGTGATTTGTTCTGCACCAGGTGCGGAGTTGGCGCGGAAAATCAGGAGGGCCGCTCTGACTTCCGTCTCCGTGATGTCGGTGTCGAGTGTGGGATTCGCTTGTCCTGTGTAGTGGGGTAGAGGTGTGGGTGCGCCTGGAGAAGTGTACATGGTTTGAAGTGTGTCTAGGAGGGTGTCGGGATCGTCAATGTGTTCGTGTGTGAGGCGTGTAACGTGGTGCTGTGTTGCTGATTTGGTGCCTGTGGGGTCAATGAGGTGTCGGAGGAGTTGCCATGCGCGGGACAGGTTTCCTGCGATGCCGTCACATACCTGACCCCAGTTGGACCGGCAGAGCTCCTCAGAGTGTTGTTGGATTTGTGTCTGCAGCGCGGCCAGCCGCTTTTTAAGTGTCCTGTTATGTTTGTTGCCTTTCCAGCGTTCCAGGAGGCTGTGATAAGCTTCCCAGAGGTGGGCTAGGCGTGTGTCGAGTGTAGGGGTTTCGGTTGTAGTTTCAATGTGTCGCGAGTTGTGGTGAACGTCATGCCTGAGTGATTGCACCCATGCGTCGATGTCCGCGACGGGACTGTCTGGGAGGGCGGTGCGTACAGCGCGAAAGGCATCCCAGTTAATGAGTTTTTGTGTTGTATTTGCGTGACGGGGTGGTTTGTACGGGGCAATGATTTGTATAATGTAATGATCACTGCCCAGTGTATGTTGTGTTCTGTTCCAGGTAACGCCGCGGATACAGCGGCTCAGCGTCAGGTCTAGACTGGTGTCCATGCTGACACTGTTGCCGATCCTCGTAGGCGTCTGAAACGTGTTGTGCACAGTGAGTTGGAGGTTCTGCAGGAGCAGCCAGAGCCTGCGACCTCGATGTGTCGTGGTTGTGTATCCCCAGTCAGTATGCTGACTGTTGAAGTCCCCGCCGATGAGTAGGGGATGTTTCCCTGCTAGATGATGTAGGTCTCGCAGAAGTGATTCTAGCGAGGCCATCGGCTGGGATGGGGGGTGGTATATGTTTGCTATAAATATAGAAGGAAGTGAATGTGTGTGATGTATAAGTTCAGTGATCACGCAGGGCGTCTCAGACGTGATGTGATGAGTTTTGTAGGTGAGGCTGCGGTGGAGAAGTGTGGACGCCCTGGGTGTGTTCGTGGTATCTGAATGTGTAGATGTGTAGCTGGGTTTAGGAATGGAACGGGACACCGTCTTGCAGGGCTGCCAGGGAGTCCACGGAACGGGCCACGCCTTGCCCGTTGGACAAATGGAAAAATGGGTTTTGAGGAAAGGAAATGAAGCAGTAACTGTCTTATTTATTTTTGTGGACACCGAAACCACACATAATACGATTTTTTTACGCAGCCTCCATGTAGGTAGCCCGCTCCCTCGATTATCGGTCGCCGGTTGGAATCCCTGCCGTGAGCTAGGCTCTAACTTTACTCATAAATTTATGCTACACGAATCGCTGAATCACGCTATCCGGATCATTCTTCGGCAATTTTTGCGCAGTCCCCAATTATTTCCGACAGGCTGTGCTCATACTAGGCTTTTCGACCGAATGACCTGTATACGCCGCCGCGTAAAAAGCAGACGCATTTTTAAGGCGAAAGCCTTTAATGCCTCATCGTTGCCGACAGAAGCTGGTCAGCAGAGGTGTCATGCTTTTCGGTTGGTCGAAATGATTTGGAGACAGTTACTGTGTAATTTCCTTTCCTCAAATACAATTTTCATTTTCTTCATTACGGCCCCTCTTTGTCTTTCTTCTTTCACTCTCACTTCCTTCGTTCCTGTACGGTGCGGTTGAGGTGTCCACCGAGATATGCGAGACAGTTACAGCGTAATTTCTTTTCCTTCACTTCCTCCCCTCCTGTACGGTGCGGTTTGGGTGTCCGCGAATCTGACAGAGAATTACTGTTACGTTTCCTTTCCTCAAAAAGCGTGGCGTTCAAACGTGTTTGACCCGCCGCGGTGGCTCAGTGGTAAGGCGCTCGTCTACCGAGCCGGAGTACCCGGGTTCGAACCCGACCGCGGCGGCCGCGTTTCGATGGAGGCGAAACGCAAGAGGCGCCCGTGTGCTGTGCGATGTCAGTGCACGTTAAAGATCCCCAGGTGGTCGAAATTATTCCGGAGACCTCCACTACGGCCCCTCTTTCTGTCTTTCTTCTTTCACGCCCACCTTCCTCCCTTACGGCGCGGTTCAGGTGTCCGCCGAGATATGTGAGACAGTTACTGCGCCATTTCCTTTCCTCAAAAACCAATTTACCAATTTACATTTTTTACAAACGTGTTTGCAACCGGCCAGGCATCGCGCCGAACGGGTGGTGGCGTTCCGGGTGGTGACGTTCCATGGCAGCGCTGCAACAAGCTGTCGGATTCCACTCCTAAAGGCGAAGCTTAAGCGTATTTAATTAGCAGTTAATTTGTTTGTTTGTTTCATTTGTTTGTTGGGTTTTATGGCACTTAGGCAACTGAGGCCATCATGCACCAAGCTCAAGTTAATTAGTATTCAGCCATTAAAAAGCAATTAGTCATCAATTAGTAATTTGTAATTAGTTATTAATCCATATGTGTGACGTCATCCAGTGGTGACGTCACCAAGTGCCACAGAGGAAGTCAAAGTGGTGCGAAAAACGCTTTCGCCTCTACGCACTTTAGACAGTCAGAGTGCCCCCGGAATTTTTTTATTGCGAAAGCATAACTACGCCAGATCTAACCGCTCGTCGCGTGGTCCGTGGACCCCCCAGGTCCTCGAGGAGCCACCGCCGCGCCTAAAAAATGGTGTGACGTCAGCCTCTCCGTTGCTATGGCAACACGTGACGTCAGCTTGCTCTCTCCACCGTAGCCAGGAGCAGCCGGTCGTGCCGCGCTCCTCGAGGAATCTCGCCATGGAAGTCTCCGACGAAGAGACTATATCTGAATCTAGTTGCTCTACTGCTTCTGAACAGTTTAACTCGGAGGCGACAACCAGTCAAGCTAACAGAGCTTTATCGATTTCAGAAGCTGGGATTAGGCAAGCTACACGGAATGAAGCCAAGCAGATGGGACCAAGCATAACCTTGTATTGCTTTCGCAACCAACCAGGTTTAGCCAGAGATACACCACACCAATTTTTTTAAGGTTTAGACACCGGCCGCGGAGGCCGCGTTTCGATGGAGGAGAAGGGCAAAAGAAAAGACGCCTGTGTGTGTGTGCGTGTGTGTGCGTGTGTGCGCGCGTGTGCGTGCGTGTGTGTGTTGCGCGTGTGTGTGTGTGTGGTTGTGCGTGTGTGTGTGAGTGTGCTTGTGCGTGTTTGTGTGTGTGTGTGTGTGTGTGTGTGTGCGTGTGTGTGCGCGCGTGTGTGTGTGTGTGCGCGTGTGCGTGCGAGTGTGTGTGTGTGCGTGCGTGCGTGTGTGAGTGTGCGTGTTTGTGTGTGTGTGTGTTTGTGTGTGTGTGGGTGTGTGTGTGTGTGTGCGTGCGTGCGTGCGTACAGTGCGTGCGTACAGTGCGTGCGTGCGTGCGCGCGTGTGTGTGTGTGTGTGCGCGCGCCAAAGAAAAATCTCACTACGGGGTTCTTCTCTTTGCCACAGAAAATATTTGATTCCAAATGCGTGAAAGTTCAGCGCATGACTAAACCATGTCTTTTATCGGTACTGCCAGATATTAGCTATGGCATGCAAGCTTGCTGCAAATAAATATGTAAGCGCATTTCAAGAGGCCTTACAAAGCTGCATACCAAACTGCCTGTAACTGTTCTTAAATGTAACGTTTTCACAGGCTTTTGTCTAGACCTTTGTTATGTAGTTTCTTGGAACTGTGGCGCCCTTCGTATTCGATATTTCATGCGGATGGTCTGAAGGCTGTGAAAATCAATCTAATGCCGGATTTTGCAAAAAAAAGAATTTCCTTTGAGAAAAAGAAAGGCGCAGTAATCTGGTTGATATCTCAGTCGCGGCGTGGGACAAGGAATGAAGGAGACTGTGAAGAAACGAAGAGAGGAAGAGGCACCATCGTTGAGGACTCCTAAATAATTGCGGCAAGGGAGTCCTTAAACTGCACTGACCTCGTAGAAACCACAGACGCGTGTTTGCATTCCACCTCAACAGAAACGCCTCACCTTCATAGAAACGCATTTCACCTACACAGAACCGTGTTCCTCCGTAAATGATCAGGAAATTAACACGTCAACAACAGAAACTGAGGACTTACTATCCAGGCAGGGCCAGGCGTGTTTCCAAATAACGAGGACCAGATCAGCGAGGGGCCATCTACTCACCTATAATGAAATCACAATGTTCTATCATACGGGCAGAAGGACATACCCGCTCCCAGCCCCACGTTCACGCAAGACCAAGCAGCCACTCTCAGGCTGCTCCGAACACACACATTCCCAAGTCCAGCAACACAGGCTTAAATTTACCTAGATATATACTCTGCACAGAGTGCCAAAATTGCTTAGATTTTGCGAGCCTAAACTACATCATGCTGTCCTGCAGTAAGAATCCTGTCAGACAATACCAACAGAGCTGCATCGGGAGACTGCGCTGCGAAGCTCAGACCTCTGCCAACAAAGGTCGCTCGAAGATAAAGCTGACCAGGTCGCTGAGAACCACCAAGCGACAGTATCCTACGGGCGCCAAAAGGCAGCCTTCACTCTTCAAAGGTTCAAATAAAAACTGGCAGTGGCTTAGCTCGGCCATGCCAGGATATACAGGGTCTGTCCTGAACGTAATGAGACAAGACGTGCTGTGGCGCGTGCATGCGCTTGATCAGGAAACCGCTTTTGGGGGAAGGAGGGGGAACCTTCAGCTTCACAATGCAAAGACCTCAGTCTTCAGCTTCACAATGCAAAGACCTCAGCTGGCTTCGAGCAGGTCAAGTGAGTGGACGTGTTCAAACATGTCCCCTATTTCGTCGCTCCATCGAGGAAACCATGGAGCGAACGATGGAACAGCGCGACGCGGTGAAGCTTTGCAATGAACTGAATAAATCACCAGCCGAGACATTTGACAGCATGTGATAATGATGCAATGTCCAGATCTCAAGGGCTCCAATGGCACAAAGCATTTACAAATGGCCGATAAGATGTTCAGGGCCACACAGTCAACGTTTGTTTGTTTGTTTGTTTGTTTGTTTATTGGTTTCTTTCCAATACAAGGAAAAAGCGAAGGGAGAGCTAAAGGCTACTAGCCTAACGAGGCCCTCCCTCCGCATACAGTTTCGACAACATTACAAAAGAAATTTAAGAAAACAGGTCACACATTTGTAGTTGCACTCTACACAGTTCTATGTCATAGAGGATCTAGTACATATCACTGCACACAAATATATAAAACAGATTTCTTGTCGTAGATGTGACAGAACGGGGGAAAAAGAAACATATGAACACAAATGCAAAGGTCAATCATCGTGGCGAACATATGTACATGTGAAAAGGAGGAAAAAACAGAAAAAGGCGACATCCAACACACAGTAAAAGAGCACTGTTTTACAAACAAACGCTACATATGGCTTTAAGAGAGAAGTCACTGGTAGCGAATTTCTTTCTCGATAACCATTGTTTTGAACGTTTTTTTCTTAATCGATTTTTTTCTTAACGTTACCGTCCGTAACCGTCATCGACGGGCGCCCGGACCGTTGCTCGTCGTGAACGCAGTCACGACCGTTTGTAAATACTTTGTGCCGATAGAACACGCGACCTGGACATCGCATCGTTTCCACATGCTGTCCTGATCACGTTAATTGACTCGGTAGGTGACTTACTCACTTTATTGCAAAGCTTCACCGCGTAGCGCTGCTCCAATGTTCGCTCCATGGTTTCGTCGGCGCAGTGACGAAACATGGGTGCACTCTCGAAGACGTCCACTCGTTTCGCCTGCTCACAGCGAACTAAGCCCGTCGCATTGTGAAGCTGAAGGCTCCCCCTCCTTCCCCCAAAAGCTCTTTCCCAATCCAGTGCATGCACGCGTCATGCCGCGACTTGTCTCATTACTTTCAGGACAGACCCTGTACGCAGCGAAAGTAGGCATGCGACACAGCTGGAGAAGCGAGCTGAGGCGAGCGCAACGACGAGGCAAGCGGTGTGACGTCATACCAAACGGCGACGGTGGCTCCGCGGCGAGGCACGCGGTGTGACGTCATGCCAGATGGCGCGGCGAGCGCGCAGCGTCCGCCAGCTGTGAAGGTTGCTAGGTAACAGCCCAAGGTTGGTCTCCGTGCCCTCTCGGAGCACCGCCACAGCGCAATCGCATGTTCGTGGGCAATGTCGCTTTCGCTAAAATAGCTTATTCTCTCTCACTCCGGTTAAGTAGCAGAGTGCGGTACCCACTGATCCACCACGGCACGTACCATTTTTACCAAAAGTAACCGAGCAGCAGGGATTGCAGTGAAAGCGGGCTCTGCGCCGACCGGCTTCGCTGCCGTCCCCGACGCTGGCCGCTCGTCCCCGACTGCGAGTGTAAACTCAGTGATGTAAGCCCACGCTCTTGCCTTCGTTCTTTGGATGATAAGGAGTAAGAAGTAAATAGGTAGTATGTGCCGGGAGAGCACCTTTGGAGTGCTCTCTTATTGAGCGAGGGTGCAGGCTTAAGCCAGTCAGTTTACACTCGCAGCAGGGGAGCAGCGGCCAGCGCCAAAGATCACAGCGCCGCCGCTCGGCAGTGCAAGCCCGCTGCAGCCGCCAGAGCGGATGCTCGGTTACTTTTGGTGAAGACGATACGTGGCATAAAACCCGTACCTAAGAGCAGATTTCACCCTCTTCTTAGAATAACAAGAAGTTGGCTTGGTTTGGTTTGGTTTGGTTTATTAGGGTTTAACGTCCCGAAGCAAAACAGGCTATGAGGGACGCCGTAGTGGAGGGCTCCGGAAATTTAGACCACCTGGGGTTCTTTAACGTGCACTGACATCGGCTTGTTGGATTGAACTATACATCATAGCGCTAAAGAACGAACACAAGGGAGAAGAGGACAAGGCAGGCGCTATCTTTGAACTCAGCTTTAAGGCAGCGCCTATCTTTCAACTCATTTGAAAGATGGCGTACTCATCTACGTACTCGCGGCTTCATGTAAGTGGGGCCACCAGTGAAGGTTAGGGTGTGATAGAGTGTGAAGGAAGCTTCCAGACGCGCTTGAATAAAACTCTTCGAGCGTTTGGAACGTGCATGAGCATGGCCTTTGACTAGATTTGGGGACACTAGGGAGCGCCGCCTACAAGACATGCGTTTGGTGCGTGCTGTTCTGACCGTCTTGTGAAGACGGATCTGTTTGCAGTTCCTTGTCTCATCAGCCTCAATACTGATGTAATTAAGTAGTTTGTCTCCTTCTAAGAAGGCGTTAGAGCGGCCTCTCCAAGCGGAGCGGGTAGAGCCTTGGCGCCTTCATACTTATTGTGTCTTACCCCAGTAGTCAAACTGATGTAAAAACATTTATAGAGGAAGTGCCGTCAAGAAATCACTTGTTCAGGAGCATCAGGTGAAAGTAGATGCATACGAATAGCCGCTGGAGAGAGGGAGAGCGCATGGCTGTCTTTGCCGCAAGACTTGGGGTTTCAGTGCTTCGAAAGCAGACCTTAAAATCACTAATGATCGGCCGCCGCGGTGGCTCCGTGGTTATGGTGCTCGGCTGCTGACCCGAAAGACGAGGGTTCGATCCCGGTCGCGGCGGTCGAATTTCAATGGAGGCGAAATTCTAGAGGCCCGTGTACTGTGCGACGTCAGTGCACGTTAAAAAACCCCAGGTGGTCGAAATTTCCGGAGCCCTTCACTACGGCGTCTCTCATAGCCTGAGTCGCTTTGGGACGTTAAACCCCACAAACAACCATTAATGATCGGTACACTCCTTGCGCCGTGCTGATATTCTCAGTGACATTTTAAAAGGGCATATCTTCACCGCAGACTTAGTGCATTACATTGAGGCGAGAAATTGGAGAACAGACTTTACTCGCAAATCATTCACATTTGATGAGTTTAAATGCAGTGGGATAACACTATATTCAGCGAAATTTCTCAGAAATTCCTTAATGTGCTCACCAATGCTCGCAAATTGGAAGCTGC
Organism: Amblyomma mixtum; assembly: GCF_055824585.1. NCBI lineage: Eukaryota > Metazoa > Arthropoda > Arachnida > Ixodida > Ixodidae > Amblyomma > Amblyomma mixtum. Next base: position 88,055,236 of record NC_143012.1, read on the forward strand.
TGATTGTTACTTCATTTCCGCTTTGTAAATAACCTTTCAGACAAGCAACACATTACATATTTATGGGACACATTGCATAAAAATTCCTGGCGCCATGCTTATGAAGAGGTATTTTTTTTAATTGCGAACATGATAATCTTTTCCAGTAAAATGTTTAAATGACTTTTTAATTGTTACTGCGAACTACTAAGATTTCATGACAAAATTTGCTTTTGTTACTGCTTTCTAAAGTGAGTACATGTTGCTGCCGCGGTCTTTACTGCTTCCATTTATTAATAAGCTACTACGATAGATGACATCCTCTAGATGTTTGTAATTGAAAATAATGACGCCTTTTAAAAGCATGGCACAAAAATTACTTCTCCTTGGTCTGTCTCAACAGAAGCTGGGCCCCGCTGCGGTGACTCAGTGGTTACGGCGCTGGGCTGCTGGCCCGTGTGCTGTTGGAAATTCAGTTAAACTGAAACTATTTGCAGATGATTGCCTCATTTATGCACCTGTCACATGTGAAGGAGATCAGATTAATATTAACCAAAACCTGCAGGCTTTAGCACTTTGGTGTGAGAAATGGGAAATGAAAATCAACTTCAATAAGACCACATTTACCCATATAACTAACAAACGAAATATAATTTCTTTTCAGTGCAGTATTGCTGGTCACGATTTGGTTAATGTTAGTACATTCAAGTATCTAGGGGTGTCAGTTTCTCAGAACCTTAGTTAGAACATTCATGTCAAAAATGTTTGTGCGGTGGCACATAGAAAACTGTGTTTTCTAAGAGGAAAGTTGGGGAGAGCAACGAAAGATGTCAAACTTTTAGCATACAAATCTCTCATACGGCCTTCCCTAGAAAATGCATCTGTAGTATGGTCTCCTCGGCAGAAGATTCTTTCAACGGAAATAGAAAAGATTCAAAGACGTGCAGCGAGATTTATTTGTTCAAAATACAGGAAAACAGATTCGGTAACGGAGATGTTAAACTCATGTAGTCTAGAAACAGTAGAAAAAAGACGTAAAAAGCAGAGATTAAAAATACTTTACCAAATCATTCACGGAGAAATTAACATCAATAAAGAAAAATATCTGCAGCCTCCAGGTAGACTAAGCTCCCGCCTTAACCACCACAAAGCGATTCGGCCATACTTGACACGACACGGCCATACTCTTTCGCTGCTCATTCTTTCCGGATACTATTGAGCACTGGAATAAACTGCCCGCTGACGTTGCTGAAATGCACTTGGGGATTCCGTCTAGGCATGGGATTCTTGTAGATGGGCGCGTAACTGATTGTCCAATATTGCTTTTTGTATAGCAGGTGGTTCTACAGTGGTGTGAAGTGTGTTGCGTTTCAATGCTCTCTTGTATTGTATGCTCAAAGAAGCTTGTTCATCAATGGTTCTATATGCATTTTTTTTGTCTCTTCACTTTCCCTCCCTGTAATGACCCTCAAATGAGGGTTGACAGTATTCATAAATAAATAAATACGCGGGTTCGATCCCAGCCGCGGCGGCCGAATTTCGATGGAGGCGAAACTCTAGAGGCCCGTGTACAGTGCGATGTCAGTGCACTTTAAAGAACCCCAGGTGGTCGAACTTTCCGGAGCCCTTCACTACGGCGTACCACATAGCCCGAGTCGCTTTGGGACGTTAAACCCCACAAACAACCATTAATGATCGGTACACTCCTTGCGCCGTGCTGATATTCTCAGTGACATTTTAAAAGGGCATATTTTCACCGCAGACTTAGTGCATTACATTGAGGCGAGAAATTGGAGAACAGACTTCACTCGCAAATCATTCACATTTGATGAGTTTACATGAAGTGGGATAACACTATATTCAGCGAAATTTCTCAGAAATTCCTTAATGTGCTCACTAATGCTCGCAAATTGGAAGCTGCTGATTGTTACTTCATTTCCACTTTGTAAATAACCTTTCAGACAAGCAACACATTACATATTTATGGGGCACATTGCATAAAAACTCCTGGCGCCATGCTTATGAAGAGGTATTTTTTTTAATTGCGAACATGATAATCTTTTCCACTAAAAAGTTTAAATGACTTTTTAATTGTTAGTGCGAACTACTAAGATTTCATGACAAAATTTGCTTTTGTTACTGCTTTCTAAAGTGAGTACATGTTGCTGCCGCGGTCCTTACTGCTTCCATATATTAATAAGCTACTACTATAGATGACATCCTCTAGATGTTTGTAATTGAAAATAATGACGCCTTTTAAAAGCATGGCACAAAAATTGCTTCTACTTGGTCTGTCTCAACAGAAGCTGGGCCCCGCTGCGGTGACTCAGTGGTTACGGCGCTCGGCTGCTGGCCCGAAATACGCGGGTTCGACCCCAGCCGCAGCGGCCGAATTTCGGTGGAGGCGAAATTCTAGAGGCCCGTGTGCTGTACGATGTCAGTGCACGTTAAAAAACCCCCGGTGGTCGAAATTTTCGGAGCCCTTCACTACGGCGTCCCTCATATACTGAGTCGCTTTGGGACGTTAAACTCCATTTAAACCAAACAAATCAACCGAAGCTGGAGCTGTGACGGGTCTTTGCCACGCAGTTTGTGTGAAGCTTATGCAGTAGATACTTTTGCCACCGGAAGTAGATTCTATGCGATATGTATTCCTTGATCATCCTTTTATTGGTGCAATCAAATAATTTTCGACCAGTGCTCAGTAAGTCCTCACTAAAGCAGTTTTGGTTTGGTTTGGTTTATGGGGTTTAACGTCCCAAAGCGACTAAGGCTATGAGAGACGCCGTAGTGAAGGGCGCCGGAAATTTCGACCACCTGGGGTTCCTTAACGCGCACTGACATCGCACAGTACACGGGCCTCTAGAACTTCGCCTCCATATAAATTCGACCGCCGCAGCCGGGATCGAACCCGCGTCTTCCGGGTCAGCATCCGAGTGCCATGGCCACTGAGCCACCAAGGCGGCACAACTTTACGGTCGCAAAGTGTAAATGCAGATTCATGAAACGTAGACTAGAAAATCAGACCTTGCTTGGACGTCTAACAGAGGAATGTGGCTTACTGGTTCTGGTTATATAATTACCTGGATATGTGTTTAATTATACGTCAATTTTGTTTTGTTTTTACTATGATGACGTGCCCTACACACTCAACTAACCGCAGTGTTGATTTTGGGCCGCTTTCAACAAACTTAGGGAAGAAGAATTTCGAAAAATAATTGCAAATAGGAACTGCTCTTCACATTTTATAAATTTCTTCCGCTGCACGCTCCTTGGCGATCCGGCAGATGATCACAGCTGCCAGCTGCTATCGTTATTATCGTCTAGCATGCAGATACGCTCAGCTGTGTGCATTTAAAGTCTAATTTATAAGCATGTACTTGGAATAGAAATCAGCAAGTACGAAGACCACTTAATGGCTAAAAAAAGTTTCACTAGAGCTCGTCTGCTCGTGTATTCTACATTCGTGGCATGCGGTATAGGAGGATATTGCAAACATTTTTAATAATGAATGAATTTTAAATTGAATGGATGGGACTGATAATGACTTCACTTACGAAATTGCCGAAGAGCCGAGTCCGTGCAGCGGCGACAGTGATGACGATGAAAAATTTCAAATAAATCTGCAACAGGGAGCCGGACACAGAGTCACACTTTTTGGTACAATAAAGTAATTTCCTCCGGTTATTAGAAACAAAGAACTCAAGATTGCCGCTTACGTGCAGTGCCGCACATCACACAAAACGAGAAAGAAAAGTGCTGCTGTTATTCGGGTGGCTGCGGTATTATATTTTCTTATTATATATTTGGAGAGACATGGGAGAGGCCTTTGCCCTGCAGTGGGCGTAGTCAGGCTGATGATGATGATGATGATATTTGTTTTGAAGCGTGACGCCTTATTTCTTTACTCTGGATCATTTGCGACTAAGCGAAGATAATCTGTTATACCTACGCCAAAATTCATCTAAGTGTCGTAACATGTTGTCTTAGGGTGAAAACTCTGTCGCTACGTTGCAGCGTCCTTACGCGTTTTTAATAATTGCGAAATCTCCGGCGTTTTTAATAATTGCGAAATCTCCGGCGTTTTTAGTAATTGCGAAATCTCCGGCATGGTAATACATACACCGCTATATTTATGCAAAATAACTGTTCAGTGCTATAGAGTGAAAGGTCTCTCTTATTATTCGTGTTCCTCATCATGCCGAAATTGTTCTAAACTCTCATCCTGTTGACATTGTTGACCATTTCAAATGTCTAGGTGGTATATTCACTGCCAATATGTCCTGGGAATCTCGTGTGAATTTTGTATTAGTGAAAGTTGCCCGAATAACCGGTGTTGTGGGTCGTCTCCGATACATGCTTTTTACTAAAACAAAAATATTGGTCTATAATTCTCTTTTCTCTTCACACGTCAACTACTGCCAACTTGTCTGGGGCACAACTACATTCTCTAACACACAAAAAAATATCCCATATGCAAAAACGGTATCTACTCCACGAGTACAATGCTTGTTAGAATGCAACTACTGCAGAGTTTTTTCAGAGTGCTCATGTTATTACAGCTCACAAGCTATACCGCTACCGTTTGAGTGCTCGGTTTAAATATGAAGTAAAAAAAATATTCACAGCCTGGATGCCTTGGCACATTTAGAAAGAAATATGAAATGTTATCATACTAGACGTGGAGAAAACTGGAAGGTTGCTGTACCACGCTTGAATTCTGGCATGGAGCGATTGTGTTATTTTCTGCCACCTCTTTTAAACTACTATCAGTCACTATATTTTGATTTATTTAGTTGTTCCACTGTTAAACTTAGAGACATGTTTGCAGATTGACTAACCTGATTTCATCTATTCTGGTGTTTGTTTTACCTTGCTCAGGTCATTTTTCCTTTATTCTGCACTGATGACATGTCTTGATTTGTTTATGGTTTTATTCATGGTCTGGTGCTGTCTAGACGCTGCCTTATATATGGGGCAATTTTTTTTAGAGTCCCGCATTACGCCGGCTTACATATCCGCCCCCCTATTCTGTATTGCTAATCTGTGGCCAAAAAGCGGCGGGTGCAATCGGGCAGCGCTTTCGAGTGCAACGTTCCAGGCGCATGCGGCATATATTGGACACGGCGCATCTCTTTGGGCTCTCATCTCCCCAAGCAGCGCTGCTAATCTTCCCTACATCGGAAATGTATGCTTTCACTCTGTCCTTTGTAGCACCAACCTTTGCTAACACATTTGAAATATATATCTCAAATATATAATATTGGGCCAATTATCTGTGCTGCTGAGGTGGCTACGTGTGCCGTTTCAGGCGTTTGAAAGCTTTTGGCGCTTCTCATGACCACTCGTCTCACCCGATGGCGACCGATAAATGTGCCACAAGCGGAAAGTTTAAAGGTGCACTGAAGAGGAATCTATGTTAAAGCCCACAGAAAAGTATGTTCAAACCCGATCAACTGCAAAATGGACACTTCCACGCGCTAGAACTAATTATGGTAAACAAGCACTTAATTTCCTTATACCTAATGTTCTAAACAGCTACGAATCTAACCAGCTTAGCATGTATAACCTCCGACCACATGATTTAAAAGTGTACTTTGTAAATAATATTCCATAACTTCTTTTCATATACTGTAGTTTGTGTACGTATCGGTGTCCTTTTCCCAGTTGTCGTCAACCCAGCAGTGTATAACTTTCAAATGCATTTGTTCAGTTTTAATTGTTTTTTTCTAGTTTCAAACTACATCTCTGTGTAGCAATCCGTTCAATCGTGAATATTATAAATTCTTTCTATAGTGTACTCGTATGCGACCTGCCACCGTTGTATTTATGTGTTTGTTTTATTTATTATTTTGTAATGGCTCTTAGATGAGCCACAGGCATTTTCAAGCTATTTTCTTTAGCTTTTGGCCTGTGGCTCATTCTAAAGGCTGTATGCACATTTGTGAAATAAAGTTTGGATTCAATTCAATCCAATTCAACTCGTCTCTTCACCGCGGGAACTCAATGTACACGTTCCCAGCATTCTTGGAAACTTCGAATTACTGCCCTGTGCGACCTATTTCCCTCATTTAAATCGAATTGACATCCGGCTCCCGCCGTTTTTTTTTTAATTCCCCGCAGACGGTGGAAGGAGTCGACCAACCTTTCAGCCAGTTCTGTGGCGGCTTGCCGCTCTGCCATCGGCGGAGTAATACGTAGTAGTCCGTAGAAGCAAATAGTCCGCACGTATTTTTATTTCTGTGGGCCTAATCTGCAGTTATGCAGTCTCTGACTAGACCTATTTATTCACGGAAACCATGAAGAAACAAAATAAAAGCGAAAACAAAGTCGCCACGCGACTGCCTCAAAGGCAGTCGTTGGTCGACTCCTTCGTTGGGCGACTCCTGCCACCGTATGCGGGAAATTAAAAAGAAAGGGAGGGGAGCCGGGCGTTAATTCGATTTAATTAAGGAAATCGGCCGCGCAGGGCATTCAATTGCGGTTTCTAAGAATGCTGGGAAGGTGTAGATCGAGTTCCCGTGGCAAAAAGACGAGTTCAGGTTACTCTCCAGTGCACCTGTAATGCTATTAAGAGCTTACCGCCTTACGTTTTATGGCATTCCTGCGGTGCCACACGCATCTGTTAGGCATTAGCCTTAAGGCCTTACCGAGTTCGGCACAACTCACTGGTCCGAGTATTCTCGTCCCCATTCCACACGCAGAAAAGCATAAACCTTTGTTAGTAACAACTTCGTAACCAGTAGCAAAGGGTGAATTCATAATTTTCAGTCAGATGAGGCATCTCTACTGCATTTTGATTGCAAAGGGCGCCACTTTTACCATCACTTTTGACACACTCTCGACTTGTATGCAGACGTGCGACTTTATTTTTACTTTTTTTAATTTGCAAACAATAGCGACCGCATTTTAAGCAACACAATTTTTTTTATTACAAATGAACAACATTTCCGAGAAGTTCTGCTCATTAGCCCTGTTTATATTCAGATAAATTTCTAGCTTCCTTGCCAGCGCTGTCGTTATCGTGACTTTCGTATAATTAGATTAGATGTTGAATATGCAGCCCCAACTGCTAAATTAATGGCATTGACGAATCTAAGACGTTAAGCGTTTACTGCCATTTCTTGTGCGCATATGGCACGGGTAGAAGGTTACACGAAACGAAAGGCGCAGACCATGCAAGTGTGCTCACGCACCCCCTCCACTCTAGCGCTACACTCTTCCCCCCCCCCTCCCGCCCCCCCCCCCCCTTCCCGGCCATGAAGGAGTCAATTACAGCGTAAGGCACGGGAAGAGAGGGTGCTTAGGCTGTCACGGAACGAAGTGACGCTTGGTTCGTGATGGGACGTGCATATTACAGCTGCGCTGCAAAAGCTATTGCTCGAGAAATGTTTTCTGCCTAACACGGCTTCTGTAGCCTTGAATACGATACAGCTCGCAATCTTCTTCAAATCACAGGAGGCTCTATAACTTGAGAAGTCATAGGATTGTCTTCAGAGAGAAGCAACTGATTCGCCCAGCGCAGGCATTGGAAGCTATTTCAAACGACATTAGTATTCTTTGTATCGAAAACTCCAGTGTTCCAGAATTGATTGGTTTATTGGGGTTTAACGTCCCAAAGGGACTCGGGCAATGGGGGACGCCGTAGTGAAGGGCTCCGGAAATTTCGACCACCTGGGATTCTTTAATGTGCACTGACATCGCACAGTACACGGGCCTCTAGAATTTCGCCTCCATCGAAATTCGGCCGCCGCGGTTGGGATCGAACCCGCGTCTTGCGGGTCAGCAGCCGAGCACCGTAACCACTCAGCCACTGCGGCGAGGCATACATCCAGAATTTAAACCTGGCATAAGAATATGCTTAATCATTGTAAATGTGGCTGCAAATTTTTTCGCAGTTCTTTTAGAAAGCATAAGTGAATTCATTGCCCGCAGTTATTTTCGTCTTTGAATCATTGCCTCATAGTGTGGCGTTTAAATGTTTAATTGAACAACTCGCCGCCGCGGTGGCTCAGAGGTTATGGTGCTCAGCTGCTTGCCCGAAAGGCGCAGGTTAGATCCCGGCCGCGGCGGTCGAATTTCGATGGAGGCTAAATTCTAGAGGCCCGTGTACAGTGCGATGTCAGTGCACGTTGAAGAACCCCAGGTGGTCGTCGAAATTTCCGGAGCCCTTCACTACGGCGTCTCTCATAGCCTGAGTCGCTTCGGGACGTTAAACTTCCCTAAAGTCACTAATTGGACAGCTCTATCGTCTGTCGTCACCCCTTTTAGTACACATGCTCCGCCGCGTTAAGCGGCTTCTGTTTCTAGTGCAAGGAAGCGCGCCAGGCGCCCCTCGCACTTTTTCCCTTTAGCGTCCCGTAGAGAGAGAGAGAGAGAAAACTTTATTTACATAGGAATTCGGGGCACGCCCCAGGGTCCCCGCACGACCCCACTGCACTCAAGTGTTTATGTTCCTGAGGTCCATAACACTGGCAGCCCGGCCGGTGGCGATGGTCTGCACGGCCGGGTCCTCCGAGCGCAGCAGGGTCTCCCAGTCCTCCCAGGTCTTGAGGTTCTCTAGGTCCCGCGGGTGAGGGTCCGCCGGGCAGAGGGAAAGGATGTGGAGGGAAGAAGCGAAGGGTTTTTTGGCATAGGGCGCATGCCGGAGTAGGGAAGGAGGAATGATAGTGGGCTAGGGTAAGGGGCGAGGGGAGAGTGTGTGTCTGTAGTCTGCGCCAGAGTGTTGCGTGTTTGTTATCTAGGGAGGGGTTCACGGGCCTCATTAAACATTCGCGGCGCAGAGCGAACAGATGAACGATAACGAAAACCAAAATCCTTGCACAAAGCGGGATAGGCTGACTGCTAGAGCAATACGCGTGAGAGGCTATACGCTCACGGCCTATTTGACGGACTATGCACTCCATCATTCCATAGGTTACAGCAACACTCGCCATTACGTCCTTAGTACCCATTTCATGGCCGCATTTTATCTTCGCTTTTTTTTTACCTCTTCCACACTGCTCTCCTTCTGGCTTTATCTCCCAAATTCCCCCCCCCCCCCCCTACGCAGAGTAGCATGCCAGCGATTTTTAAACGCCGGCTAAATTCTCTGCTCTTCATTAAAGAGTCTCTCTCTCTCTCTCTGACGGGCGACTGGTCTTAAGCGCCGTAAAAGATTGCGTTTGTGCCACTGCTTCGAATTCGGCTTGAAAAATTAATAAATTTTTTCCGCTTGATACAAAACTGATAAAAAATTGGTGTGGTGTAGTGTAGTGTAGTGTAGTGTAGTGTAGTGTAGTGTAGTGTAGTGTAGTGTAGTGTAGTGTAGTGTAGTGTAGTGTAGTGTAGTGTAGTGTAGTGTAGTGTAGAAATAACGAAGACCTATGAGTGCCTTGGGGTGCACCTTGACCTAACGTGGCGTCTCCATATTAATCTCACCCTAGCGTCTGCTAACCATTCACTTGGCCTCCTTAAACCTAACGTCAAACACGCCCCCATCCACGCTAAAAAACTTGTGTATACAACCTTAATACGGCCTAAAATCGAATATGCTCCGCCCATTTGGTACCATAATCAAGCTTGTGTTATCACAACATGAACTGGTGGGCGAGTTCGTCTGACATATCTAGTGAAGCAGCGCAACGGCACAGGGCCAAGGGAAGAAAGGGACAAACACAGCGCTGGATTGAAAACAATTGTTTATTCCGGATGCTAACAGCATATATATACACTTTGGCACCTTAGAAAAAAACAAAAGAAACAGAGAGGAGCAGAAAGTGTCAAACCCAGTCATGCAGCTGTATCGCGTGTACATCGATCATTTGATATCAGATAGTTGTGCTCTTTCAAAGAGATAGCTACGGAAGGATTGCTGATACAATTCGCATCCAGCTTCATGATTTCAGATGCTTCGATAATCTGTCGTGTAAGTTTCTCTCATGTTAATTAAAGAAACGCGCAAAACCGGAATACTCATCACATCGCAGTAAACGCACGTTTAACCCTTTTCCATACATCCCCATCCACTCCGTCGTGACGATTTCTTTCAGTAACCTCATATTATCTTTCCAAGACGTACGTGCCATTCATCGTCTTATGTCAACTCATTCATTCCTCGTACTATCACTGAATGGAAAAGTCTGCCATCGGACGTCGCTCGCGAAACCGACATCGAAAAATTCCAAGAACTCATTCGCTGTGACGGAAATGTGATGTCATTATTTTTTTCTTTTTTCCTTCTATTTTTGTTATGACGTGTTCTAATTATTGTTTTTTATCATTTCTCTTGTTCTTAATAATAAAAAATTCAAGGGGCGCTTTGGTGACCTAAAGTGCTGTGAAGCGGAAGCTTTAGGCGCAGTGTTGCTGCTTGTGTCACTGATGTGTGGTTATGATGTTAAGCTTCGCCTCTAAGAGTGGAACGCGACAACCTCTTGCAACGCCGCCAGGGAATCCACAGAACGCCATCGCACGTTCGGCTCTACGCCTTGCTCGTCGGCAAATTGGTTTTTGAGGAAAGGAAATTATCTATCTCACATATCTCGGTGGACACCTGAACGTCGCTGTAAGAGAAGAAAGGATAATGGGAGTGAACCCGACCGCAACGGCCGCGTTTCGATGAAGGCGAAACGCAAGAAGCGCCCGTGTGCTGTACGATGTCAGTGCACGTTAAAGATCCCCAGGTGGTCGAAATTATTCCGGAGACCTCCACTACGGCACCTCTTTCTTTCTTGCTTCTTTCACTCCTACCTTCCTTCTTTCCCTTACGGCGCGGTTCAGGTGTCCGCCGATATATGGGAGACAGACACTGCGCCATTTCCTTTCCTTAAAAACCAATTTACCAATTTATGAAGGGAGTGAACGAAACGAAGACACCGTATTCACTAGACGTGCCTTCGTTCATTCCAAACCACTGAGCCACTAAAATATATTATGTACTGCAAATTATTCATTGCGCAAGACTTCCTATCCAGCGTTTTCACAGGGTTTTCGCTACTTTTGTGTGGGATTCGTCTTTTGAATCCATGAGGCATGATAACCTTTTTCGGCCTGTAAGCGCTGGCGGCCTTGGTCTAGTTCACCTGTATGTCCGACAGATAGTGTCACGTTTCATGTTTTTCCGTGACACTACACACCCAATAGTATGTTCATTCCTGCAAACAAATTTAGTTCATGTTTTACCCAACCTCATTGTGTCTTCCAATGTTTGTGACCATCCGTGTTTGTGGGGCATAATGCAAGAGGTGTGTTTGGCTGTCCGTTTCCTACTTGTTCGTTTTTCTCCTGAGTTCCTTTTTTTAGTGTCGAGGAAAAAGTTGTATAAGGATTTGATTAGTATGCTCTTCCCTCCGCCCATGTACCGCTCTCTGTATTTTGGTTTACCGGGGCATGACGTACTCAAAAGAGTACGTCAAAAGAGTACGAGACTGGCAAAAGAGATGCCAGTCTCGCCGTGTACAAAGACCTTTTTCTTTAAGTTACACACCGGTACGTTGCCCGTTAGAACATGGTTAGATAAAAAGGGAATTTTTGTGTCTACCGTTAATTGCCACCTTTGTGATGAACCAGAAACAATTGAGCATTGTTTCATCAGTTGCAAAGATGCAGTACTCTTCTGGGATATCCTGCAACGCACATTTAAAAAAAAAATTCACCTGACTCCACATTCTGTTAGCTATCTCACTGCGCTGCCATTTGTTGATGAACCCCTGGACATGTTCTTTCTGATTGGACTGCGCAGCCTCCGGAAAACCCGCATGATGGACAGACACTGTGAACCTGTTGTGTCTACAAAGGATCACTTCAGTCGAATGGTTGTTCATCTAAGAGACGTGTATGCCCAGACTGAGTACGAACCGGAGTGGCACTCACTATTAGTGATGTGCTCTGCATTGCCCCTTTTCTAGTGCATGGCCTTTTGAATATGTATTGTTTACCACTGTTTCCATAATGGCTTGTATATAGTTCATGTACATAGAACATTACGTCACTGTAATAAATACCATGTTGAAGAAAAAAAAAAGCTGGCATGGCGGAGTGGTTACCGTGCTCGTCTCGCGCTCCGGAGACCATGGTTCGATTCCTCAACTCCATCCATTGCCTACTCTGTTTTATTTATTTTACTTGGAGCATCACTATACCATCCTTTTTAACCGGTTGTATGGTTACTAGCCGCGTTTGAAATTCGCGCGCTGTGACGTCACGACCATTTCGCCCAATTGAAAAGCGTGACATTTCTGCCGACAACTCCTGCTTACAACGATGAGGCATTAAAGGCTTCCGCCTTAAAATTGTATCCCCCCCCCCCACACACACACACTCCACAAAACCGTCCCAGCGAGGACCTTTAGGTGTAATGTGAATGAATGAATGAATAAAAAACAAATAAACAAACAATAAAATTATGGCTAAAGGTCTTTTTTTTTCACATCATTGTTTGCACCTGGTATACCGAGCCGCGTTGGGCATTCCCTGCTATACTGAGGAAACTGGAAACAATGAACCATGTGTACTCAGCTCCTACAGATATTCCGCAAGGCACACAATTTCAAGCTTTAATCAGGTCACTTTTACGGCGACCCTATGCTAGCCTGACCTTTTTTCCGCCTTCTCTGATGTCTCAGCTCAAAACGAACTGCAGAACCGCAGCTAAGAACAAAATGCTTGTTCCGGTCGGTATTGGCTGCCAACAGGCTTGACAAGCCGTCGGCTAAGCAAGCACTCGTGTTGAATATTTTGTAATTTTCCCTTCTCGAAATGTTTGTTTGGTTTGTTTGGTTTGGGGTTTAACGTTCCAAAGCAACTTAGGCTATGAGGGACGCCGTAGTGAAGGGCTCCAGAAATTTCCACCACTTGGGGTTCTTTCCCAACCGCGCGCATTGAGCATCGTTAGCCCGCTAACGATAATGTCATGGCCCGATTTCAAAACCTTCTACGTTGCTAATGACCACGCTGCAGATGTAGTTTGTAGGCCAGGAGCCAAAGTTTTGTTTCCGATGTAGTTTTATTTTGTCTCGCGAGGGGGCGCTTTTTAACGCGCTGCGAAGAATTGAAGACGGGGACCTGCGCTCATTGCCCGTCATGTTGCCCGCAGATGCTGCATTCGCCGCTCGACTTCGGAGCCTTCCGCGTTGTTACAGGCACGATGCGCATCTGGCTTACAGCGGGAGAACATAAGTTTTGTTTCCGATGTAGTTTTTTTTTTTGCCTCTACAAAACGGTGGTTTTTTGAAACCACTCCGAAGATGCGGTACCATCGAAGTCGCTTGGTAGCCTCCGCATGCGCGGCACGCGCTCTAAGACATAGCAAATCTCAGGACTGCGTTTCGTCTGCGAGTGGTTTAATCGACGTCCTGTGCAACAAAGAGCCTGAAAATGTTGCAAGGTGCTGAAGATGATTCAGTTTTCACATCGGTGATGATGGAAACCAGCCTGAAACACAGGCGGCCGCGCTCCGATGCACAACGATAGGGTTTCCAGTTAATCTTTTGTGGCAACAATACTATTCAAGATAGAAATGATTTTTTTTTGCAGAGAGTGGCCAATAGACAAGCAAACATTTTGCATATTTCAGAAATTTTTTTACATTTTTGTCTTTTACTATACAGGCGTGTTTTTGCAAGTTTTGTTGAATTGTTTTCTAAAGTCTCGTTTTTAGCAAATAAAATTTTTGTTGCAACATGCAATTTGTTGTTTAAACGTATATTAATAGAAATCACCTTTATTCAGCTCTGTTTCTAGGTATTGCAATCAATACTGAATTCAGTAGCTTTTACAGAAAAAAAAAGTACTGAAACCTTTAGAAAATGGTCATTTTCCCCATGGTAGGGAAAGAGTTAACAAGCACTGACATCGCACAGTACACGGGCCTCTAGAATTTCGCCTTCATCTTCCCGAAATGATATTCATAGAGTAAAACGCGTTGAGTTTCATGCAAAGGTGGCTGCGTGTAGAAGTCACCTTCGAAGGAAAAATGGTAGATTGATGGAATGGCAAGGATGTTTCTAAAACTAATTCCTCTCTTTTCGAAAACTCTAAGCATATTCCAAGCTCTCATAGCGCCAGTTTCAGCTCACCGAAAATTTCAGCTCCGAAAAAAACTAATTTTAATTCCAACGTTATTAGCAGATCATATGTGGAAGCAAATTCTCGCGCTACTGTTCTGCGAAACACATCTGCATATTCCTGCTCATAATAACCTATCGCGCAACTGCGTTGGACGCCATAACTGAGTGGTGTGTGAATCGCCTACACATTTGAATAAATTTTCCGAAATGGGCTGTTGATTCCATAATCACTATTTTTCTTCTTTCTAATCTCTGGGCAAATAATATGCAAATATATCAATTTCAGGCTACAAACTGGAACAGTATTTCGCTTTCCAGGGTACGTTTTCATTACTCTAAAAGGACGAGTGCTGTATAAAAGGCCTTAACTTGGCCTTTCACAACCAAATGCCTTAAGACCTGGGCGCATCGGAAAGATGACTGCTGCAGCGTTCTCCATGCTTGAGCTGAAGATCGCTATACTTCTCCTGTAAGTATTACGCCACGAAATAGACGCAATGAGCTTGTTGTCCATGCCGATCTTCCTTATGCAGGCAAGGAAAGCTGAGTTCAAAGAAGAAAGTAATGGTCGCTTACCCCAGCAGTAAGGAGAGCGATCAGCGGTAGCAAGTGCGCTTATGACCAACAAAATTTTCCTGGTATGAATAGGTAGGCAGGCTAATCACTAATTGACAATAGGTATCACTGCGTACGCCTGCGTTAATAGAGAGTTTTAGTATAGCGTGAGCGTGATGGCGGACCTAAGGGAAATTACGTGAGCGTGCCGCAAGCAGCTTATCCCCACAGACAGTAGAGAGTTTTAGTCAAGACCTACTGAACTACAGACCTGCACATATGTCGGGGTCCAATGGAGCAGCGTGTGCCAACTTTCGTTAGCTTTTTGGCCGTTGAGGCCGCTCGGTTGACCTGTTCGTCTGCTATCATCATCATCATCGTTTGCCATTTTGAGCAAGATATTTAATACATTTGTTTCGTCTTCCTCTGCTATCTCAACATCAGCAATAAAAATATCCATAATAACGACTTTTTTCGCTCTGGAAGAGTATAAAAAACGTCTTCCTTTTTATCCGTTTTCTTTTCGTCAGCACCACCATGCCTAGCATAGATAAATGGATGATAATGATTACGTGGACAAACGACAAAACTGCCCTGTTTGAAATAAAATGATGGAGGAGGCCATTTTCTCAACAGGTATATATTAGCGCCACGCCGCCCGTAGTGTTTCTACCCTAGCGGCAAAAGGCATGAACTAGAACATGCGCGCTGGAGAAGGGCCGTTTGTGCAGGTCTGTAGTTCAGTAGGTCTTGGTTTTAGTATTGCGGGCTTTGCGTAATTGCGTGTATAGCGGAATGGCGGGTCCAAAGTGCGCATGCGCAGAACGCTAACGGTAAAATAGCGTTAGCGGACGCACGCAATTTTCAGAAGTTAGCGATGCGGCTTTTGCGCGCTTAGCGTGAAAACATGGCGGCGTCCTCCCAAGCGAGAGCCGCCCGCTTCAGCCATAGAGTTAATACAACCAACTCTAGAGGGGAAGCTGCCAACTGAGCCCATCCGTTTCAGTGGGCAACGCATGAACGCCGCCATCACGCAACGGTTTGTGTGTGTTGCCAGCTGTTTGCACACTTTCTAAATCTGGACAAAGAACGGAGTTGTAACCTAGCAACGTAGTCCGTAGGAAGATGGCGGTATGCCGAGTAGCTCTCGACTGCTGTAAACAACGAGAAAATCGTCGCGTTTGGATCATTTTCAATGGTATGCAGTGTCGCATACCGTCTGTAATTTCATGTGGATGGCTTGTGACTTCTGAATTGTTATTTGAAGGCAAGTACCGCGATTGTGACGCGCTTGGAGTGTATTTCGTCTGTAGAGCGCACGGGATTTTGCATGTCCTCTGTTGTCGAGTGCAAATACGCGTCGGAAATTTGCTTTGGCCCCAAAAGGACGAACACAATTCGCAAAGGAAACGTATGCCCAAGGTAAATGGAGCAACCGCTCTGCCTGGTTTGTTTTGAATGTTCAGCGTTTTGTTATATTAAATGTCGAAGGTTTGTTAGAGTACCTCGGGCCTCTCGCATTTTTTTTTCTTTCTCCTTCGCCGAGGAAGATGGTGCCGTGTCTTTTCTGGCGCGGGACGAGCTCATAATGGGATTTTTCGTACGCAGCAAGGCTCAGAGCTTCATCACGAACGAGTGAAACAAGGTGGAGGCAGAAATGCATGAAACGCCATGTACCGCTCGAGAAACCTTCATGTCCAGCATTGTGCGCATTAAATTGTGGGTGCTTGGTTGGCTGTTGTGGTGGGTTTTTGTTATTTGTTTGTGTTGTTTTTTTAGGTTTATGACTGTTTTTGCTTCTACAGTATGACACTGCCTTTTTGCTGAGATTTTTTTTATTCCTCTGTTTAGTTTCAAAACCTATTTATGTGAAGCTAGTGCCGCAAGTACTTTATACGCACGGGATAAGAAGGGTCCTGCGATTAATGTATGTTCTCTTGTTTTCATGCCGATTTCCTGCCACTGGCTGTGTTCGGAGCAATAATGCGCTGGCACATGCTTGAGCTGACGATCATAAGTGTGCCTCTTTTCCGTATAATAAACAGTTGGTAGACTGCGCACGTCCTTCTTCTTGTGCCATTATCGTTGCGCGGTCGTTAATTTCAACAGTGTTACCTTAATTACCGCATGCATTAGTGATGAAAAACGTAATAAAACGCATTTAAGCAAAAACACCTGCATCCTTCATAAGTAGCGCCAATAAGTTCATTGTCAAGCAGATTGAGGCAATGGCGTTATGAAAGCCGAATGCCGTGAAAAAGTAAACGGCTGCAAGGTTCATTCGCTTGGTGTCATTCGCCTTTAAAGAGAGTTCCAAGAGCGGGAGATTTTAATTCACACGCTTTACACAAGACAGGTGTCGTGAAATGTGCATATGTATCACTTCCCACGTTGACTCACAAATGATGCGAAATGCCCGATCCTATTGGAGCTTTTGTCATGCATCAACGCACGAAGGTGGCATCGCGGTGGACGAGAGCGCCAGTGACTCCTTGTCGTATGCAGCTCCTTTAATTATTGAAATCGGGTTCGAAAGCAGAAGTTTAAAACCAAAACTCCGAGAGCGTTTACTCAATTTACTCGTGTACATGTTCACAATCGTCCGATATTAAAAGAAATGACCACAATCAGTATGCTAAAGATTACAAAATGTGTTTAAAACATTGAAAATACGCGTAAGAGTGACATATAAATATTTCCTCTGCCGCAGTTTTCTGAATTCAAGCTCAAACTTCACCCATCGTTGACTTTGCGAGAAAAAACTGTGCTGGCCACAATAGTATGTTGTAAGATGGCGTTCAAGATGGCGACTTAGATGCGTGGACCACTTTGCTAGCCCAGCTTTACCCCCCTGGCTTCAGCCGATTCGGCAGTCCTTGCGATTCCAGCCGGCATGTTTATCGGCAACTACTGGTGTTTTTGCTTCTCGCTATGACTTACCTTGCTTCGACGATAAAGATTAAGCTGCAATTCAGCCCAGTTTTTGCGGTACGCTCTCGATTCTGGAGTTTTCAAGCCTAATGGAACCTCAAGCTGCACTGCTACCGTTTGCAACTGCCCAAAACGCAGCAGAAAGCTAACACAAACGTCCGGAACTGAACAAAAATAGATTTGGAGCTTTTTTCGCGGTGTTTTATAGACTTAAATGATGTAACGGGAGTTTAAATTAAATTTATAAAAGTTTTTTCAACATTAGACGTTATGTGATGGAAAATATTCTTGCTCGAACGGCTTGTAGTTAATATTGCCATGACTAGATGGCGCCACTGTTTTATGTTTTTATTTCATTTTATTTCAATTTTCGGGTCATTTTGCGCACGAAAATAAGCGCTGCAGTAATAATTCGTTTAAAAACTCGGAAATATTATATTTTTGCAAGTTAGCGGCAGTGTCGACCGTTTTAGAAGTTCAGAAGTGCAAGATGCCGGGCTAGTTGGTATTGCTTAATGAAATAAAACAGCGCAAGGAACGGGACGAAACACGAGGAGCAAAGACACATCACGGGCGCTGTCTGTGTTTTTGCTCCTCGTGTTTCGTCCCGTTCCTTGCGCTGTTTTATTTCATTACGTTTTAGAAGGACCGTTTGCATCCATGTCAAGTAAATGGCGTTTAACGTTTTCTAAATGCTATACTAAAACTATAGTATATTCTAGGCACTATACTAAAACCACTGATCTCCACTAGGTGGCTGGATGCCGCATTCCCGCTTTCCGAGACTAGCGCGAGTGAAGCCACCGGAAGTTGGACGGCTTGTCCCGGAAGTCGGTTGTCTGCTGTGTATTTCAATGCAAAAAGTCGCGTCTTTCTCCCTTTCGTTCTCAGTTTTTTGCGTTCTTCCCGTGTAATGTCTGCTGTTATATGAAAGGAACAAGCAAGTTGAACGCGATAAATGTGAGCATTGTGTGCAGAACCCTGTAGTTTCAGAGAAACCGAAGAAAACAGGCATGCAGGTCTCACCCTGCCGCGGCAAAGGGGTACGTGCATTAAACACTATACTCTTGTCTGGTTTGTGTCTTCCGATCGTGAAGGAGAAGTAGCGGAATGACGATGAGGCTAGGCCATCTTAAAACCGAATTTTCGAGCTGCAAAGAAAAGGCACAGCGCGAGAGGAACGACTCACAAGAAAGACGACTGCTGCAGTGCGCGTGAGAAGCGCTGTTAGAAGTCAACTGCACCAAGCACCACGAATTAAAGCCAATTCAGGCTTAACTTGCTACAATACGAAACAGTACATGACACGCTCCGTCGAAAAAGCAGTACCATACCTTTTGGAGGCGCTAACGTGAACCAACCGAACACCTTCGACACCTCACCAGATAGTAACCAAGCCCTCGCTCCGGTTCGGTTTACACATAATTCGGTAAGATGGTCGCTGCAAAGTCAGATGCCTGGTGAACGTTTCCACCTATTCTTTTTTATATTTATCCTCCATTGATAGCATAACTTGGGCTTGAGCGTGGGAACAAGCATCACAGTAAAGAGCAGAGTTGGCGAAGCTAGGCAAACGAGACGACACCGAGCCGAGTAGACGAGGCTCCATACTTGCTGCGTGTAGCGACGTCCTGTCGTCTGCTAGTGTCGTCCCATTGCGATGCAATGGACCCTTATTTTTGAAACGTCGTTCCCCATGACTTCGCTGCTGTCCTCGCTCAGCTGACGGCGCAACAGGTAGGCATTGTCATGTAAAAAGACGAGAACGACGAAAAGACGAAATGCTAAGTGGGAAAACAAAACTGGAACTGAAAAACCGTGCTGAGGTTCGATTTCATGCACTGCCAAAGGCTGACTTCAGGGACAAGGCCGTTAACTTCCGGGGGCTTCACTTTCGGGCGCCCGATACGGCATCCAGCTCCTCTAGTGGAGATCAGTGACTAAAATTCTCTGGGGGGGGTAAGTGGCTTGCGGCACGCTAACGTAATTTCCCTTAGGTCCGCTATCACGCTAACGCTATACTAAAACTGTCTAATTCCTTCTGCGTTGTTTCTGTTTCTTTCATGCGACTACACGCCTGCTTTGCGGTTAAGAATTCCAAGTTAAGTTGTCATCATCATCATCATCGTCATAGGTACTTGCTTTTAAATTACGCTGCCTGCTGTAATACATCAAATACGTACACGTGTTTCGCGCTGCAGAAACAGCTGTACTTTTTTCCTGAGTAGCGTCCCCTGAGGCAACGTCCACGACGAATTGCTTGTTCATCATGAAGTCGACGATAGGCTAGGCAAAAAAAAAAAAGAAAACGAGCCGACGCTGAGGCAGCGAACGAATATCGAGCTAAGACACCTGACATGGGTCCCCAGTTAAAATCCCTACCGGGAGCTAGACTCTAACTTAACTAGTACGTTTATGCTGCACGAAACGCGAAATTGTATGCCGCCACCTCGAACACACTGCGACAAACGGCTCAGCCGAAATGTTCATATGAAGATTCGTAAACGCGTGGAATTGGGGATACATAAGTCGCCGGTTGGAATCGCTACCGAGAGCTAGGCTCAAACTTAACAAGTAAGTGAAGTCAAGAGTTTGACGGAAGCCCGTCTGATCGGGATGAGACATGACGAAAAATGAAAGGCGCCGACCAAAAAAGAAGAAAGATAGAATGACGTTTCGGTTCCCCTCCTTGTTCACAATTAGGCGAAACTGGGAACTGTTTCGCCTAATTGCTTGCGGCTACCCTGGACATTTTATTGACTCGGTGGAACGACAGCTGGCACGTCCCGCGCTGCATCGGACCCCAGGTACCCAAAAGCGGGCGTCGATTCCTTATGTTCCAGGAGTTAGTGAAACGTTGGCACGCATACTCCGTCGCTACGATGCGCAGACTGCGCATGTGCCAGCCCGCAAGCTCAGGGGGGATTTGGTGCGAGTGAAGGACCCACTCAGAAAGGAAAAATTCCCGGGCGTCGTATACGCAATCCCATGTGCCGACTGCGCAGCCGTGTACATTGGCGAGACAGGGGATTTTGAAAGAAGATTGCGCGAGCACCAGAATGACGTGAGGAACCGGCGGGTGGCTTCGAACGCGCTGGCCGAACATTCGGTATCTGCCGAGCACAACATTGGCTGGACACAGGCACGTGTGGTAGCGAAAGAGAGGAACAGAGCATCACGGCTCTATCTTGAGTCGCTGATTATTCAGACGACAGCAAATACGCTGAACACTAATCACGGTAATCTGCCCCTGTATACGCAAGGTGTATGGGTTCTGTGATACGCCGTATATAAGGCAACGGTTCCCCGTTTCGCCTAATTGTGAACAAGGCTCCCGTGTGGGAGCCGAAACGTCATTCCATCTTTCTTCTTTTTTGGTCGGTGCCTTTCATTTTTCGTCTTAACTAGTAAGTTTATGCTGCACGATACGTTGAATCATATGACACCATCCGGAACATTTTGCGGCAAACAAACTTGAAACGAATGTCGGGACTGAGTGGCCCGAATATGACGCCGGCCAGACAGCGATATAATAACGGATCGGCATTGCGTAGTTTCGAGCAGTGGCGCTCAGGCAGCCGCCTGCTATTATTAAAGGGACACTGAGGAGAGCACTATTAATATTTTTTTTATAGTAAAATCCGGTAGTTCGGCATGTCATGGTTTTGTTGCCACTTGGCCGGCAGCGAAAGATGCATTTATTTCTAAGAAATTTGGATTCGAAGTTGAAAAAGTTTTTCCCGCCGCTCTGATTCAAACTTGGGATTCGTCTATGACGACAGAGGACTAAGATACGTGAAACATGACGTGCACATGACGTAACGCAGACTCCGTGATTTCTGGCGACCAGCAGTGCGGCCTAGCAGCAGCCGAAAAGAAAGCTACCGCCGGCCGCACGTTGAAGGCATCTCTCGGCTATTGCGGCCGTCGCTACAGTCGCTTCGATTACGTTTGCACTGGCGTTTTGCCAGCGTTACGATGGATCTCGTTCTCGAAGTCGTCAACGAAGTTCTCGCAAATAGACACCTTTAGCAGACCGTGTACCTTGTTACCGCTAGCGGAATACCGGGAGCCCGCCTACCGCCGGAAAACAGGCGCTGATTTGTCCCGATGCTTCAGGAGCGCGCGTAGCAGCCGGGCATGTGGCGCCATCTGGCGACGTCAAGGAGATTTGCGCATGCATTGGCTGCGCGTCAGTGATGCATGATTTCTCGGTTCCTGGTGTTGCTAGAACCATTCGTTCTAGCAACACTGTTTTGTTCTATGATCTCATCACGCTTGTACTTGCGAGTTTGGCCTGTGGCGGCGATACCTGTATTTTGGTTCTTGCTCTTTTCTACGTTACAAGAGCTTTGTTGTCAGCATGAGTGGCGTTTTTGTAATCAGGAGCTGGAATTCTGTCGATACAAGCCAACTTCAATTTCTCCTCAGTGTCCCTTTAAGCATGAAATGCTTTTAGTTCCCGTTGTCGGCAGTGTGGTGACGTCACGCCGAGACAGAGAGCCAACATCCGGGCACTGAATTCCACTAATCCGGGCACTGAAACGAGATCATCCGGGCACTGAAACGAGAGCGTCCGGGCACCGTACAACATTTAACGAGACTCTACGAGAGAGGGCCGTGGGGTGCCGCTTCCACGCCGTCCCCAAGGATGGCGCTGCGGTCCCACACTCACGCATGTAAAAGACCGGCCGCTGGGCCTTCAGCTCATGACGTTTGCCCCTTTGGTAGGCAGATGTATACACGATCGCGGAGTATTAGAACACTCGACTTATACATTCTTGTCAGGCCTGCGTCTTGTCGTGTCCGCGTACGCTTCTGCATCGTCCTGCATTTCAATGCCGCCACCGTCACAGCTGCTTAAAGGGCAACTCCGGCGATTTTTCAGCCATTTTAAGTTAATGGCTGTTTTGTGTTCCTAAGAACCTCCTGTAATGTGTACGATACAAGGTTTTCAAAAGCAACCGTAAAATAATTTTTAAACAGCAAAAAACGCAAAACTCGAAACCGAAACCGCAAAACCGAAACCGGGGAGGTGCCTTCGTGCGGTATAGACTGTGACGTCACGAGCGGGTTCGCCGCGCTGTGAACTCCCCGAAGATATCACAACTACCCTGAGCCGCGCTGTCGATATGACTGAAAGCGCGGAGGACAACTTTTCCGAGACCAGCGAGTCTTTAGAAGACGACTCATTCGACGATTTTGGACTGGACGAGTCGCCTTTTAGGTATGATCCACCGCCGCGCGAGCCAGCCGAGTCACACCACAGGCCGCGTCACCTGCAGCACGGAGACGGTCTGAACTCGGAGAAGTGATTACTTGAGTCATTTCTCGTGCATGCATTTGTGACAGAGTCGTCAGAACAAAAGTTAATGAGATGCTCCCGACGACAGCTGTTCGTGTGGCCAGTGCCGGCCGACCCAGCCTGATGAAAGAATCTGCTGCCGCAACGTTACCGCTGTGCACAACGTCCTTACAGGGGCATGCATCTCCTCTCTGCGAAGCTTTATCTCGACGGCGAGCTTTTGGAAGTGAGTTCACGCCAGCTACAGTTCTACAATCCAATATACCGCTTCTTCTTGACGGCCGCGCTTCGTTCAGCTGGCCGCTGCGATAGACGATTGTACTAGAATAACGTTGGCACAGAATATGCCTTCAAGCGCCAGTTGAACGAAGCCTTAGCGAGTTCAAAGATCTCTTTGACGTACACGCTGTCTTCATAGCAATCTGGCGCGAAATGTTCCGAGCACAAGCGGGAATGCTTCCTCGGAGACCAGTTTACACGGCGGACAGCTCTCACCAACTTGTCGCGAAGGTTCTTATCGCTAGGAAACCTACGCTAGATCACGCCCGTTGTCACAGATCAAGAATTTGTGCAGCCCACAGCACAACAGAAGTTGCCGTGACCCATCACTCTGGCGTACACATCACATCAGGCATGTTGAGATGGCGCGAAATTGCACAGGTGGTCGAAATAATTCCAGACAGCTCCACTATGGACCTCTTTCTTCCTTTCTTCTTTCACTCCTCCCTTATGTCGCGGTTCGGGTGTCCATTACTGCGTCATTTCCTTTCCTCAAAACCAATTTTCAGTTTTCCCCTGCACTGCCAGCGCCAGCGCGCGCCCAACCAGCTTGACACGCCGCCCCGCCGGTGACGTCGCAGAACAGGGTGGCCTGTAGAAGTTGCTCGATCAGTGGGTGCCGCTCGCGTCGAGGAGCGCTTGTCTTCAAAATTCGTTTGCGGAAAAACTACGCCGGTTTCAGCTGCGAAATTTTACACGAGGCATCAGACTATCATAAAGAATACAGACTTAAAATTTCATTTCAATCGATGCACATCGAAAAATCGCCGGAGTTGCCCTTTAAGCCGAGCAGTGGAGCCTGATGAAAGGAGAGGTAGGAAGCGTCTTGCGGAAAGCGATCGCTTTGCGAGTGATACGCCATAGCAGAAGACTGCTCGCCGCTGCCGACAACGCCATGATTATGCGGCCGCTCCCGAAAGCGACCAGGCCGCTACGGTTCGCGGCTGCCTGCCTAAGCCCGCACTTTTGCAGGCGATCGCTTCGACGCAACAAGACGAGTGTGGTGTGGTGAACGCTAGACCCATTTCAAGATTTTGACTAGTACCATCTACAACCAATGTGTTATGCCCGTAAACATTTCATGCTTACTCTACTCTCGATTAAGGAAGAGGCAGATTTTTTTATTCGTCTTTGTAGCCACCTAGGTTACCATGTCAACCATGGAGTACAACGTAGTTGCTATGAGGACCGCCATCTTTGATTCTATCCGTGGAATCAGCATAACTCGGTGTTCCTTAAGTTGATCTCTTCCTTAGATTGATCGTGCTGTTGCTAAAGTCAGGCATTTAGTTGCAGACAGTAAAAGCACCTCGGTTATAAACACAGTTCCTACTATTAAAGCTCCACACAATGGCCCTAACCTGCAGGTACGTGATACAGGCGACCATTCCTCCCTCGGGCTTCTTCTTAGCGCCTCATTTCAAGCAGAACGAACAGAGACAATTATTTAGATAAATTTATGATAAAAAAAAAATCTGCCTCTCCCTTAATCGAGAGTAGAGTAAGCATGAAATGTTTACGGGCATAACACATTGGTTGTAGATGGTACTAGTCAAAATTTTGAAATGGGTCTAGTGTTCCCCACACCACACTCCTGTTGCGTCGAAGCGATCGCTTGCAATAGTGCGGGCTTAGGTAGTCAGCCGCGAACCGTGGCGGCCTGGTCGCTTTCGGGAGCGGCCGCATAATCATGGCGTTGTCGGCAGCGGCAAGCAGTCTTCTGCTGGGGCGTATCACTCGCAAAGCGATCGCTTTCCGCAAGACGCTTCCTAACTCTCCTTTCATCAGGCTCCATTGCTCGGCTTAAGCAGCTGTGACGGTGGCGGCATTGAAATGCAGGACGTTGCAGAAGCGTACGCGGACACGACAAGACGCAGGCCTGACAAGAATGTATAAGCAGCGCGTTCTAATACTCACCGATCGTGTATACATCTGCCTGCCAAAGGGGCAAACGTCGTGAGCTGAAGTCCCAGCGGCCGGTCTCTTACATGCGTGACTGTGGGACCGCAGCGCCATCCTTGGGGACGGCGTGGAAGCGGTCCCCCACGGCCCTCTCTCGTAGAGTCTCGTTAAATCTCGTACGGTGCCCGGATGCTCTCGTTTCAGCGCCCGGATGATCTCGTTTCAGTGCCCGGATGTTGGCTCTCGGTCTCGGCGTGACGTCACCACACTGCCGACAACAGGAGCTAAAAGCATTTCATGCTTAAAATGTAGGAAGAAATAAACTAATTTTTTTTTGAATTTTGAAACTTTGAAATTTTTGAAATTTTGGAACCTGTGTATATATGCAATAGATATATATATATTTAAATGATTACACAAGGCTATAACAGAATTAGCTATAAGCACGCCCAATACCGGGCAGGGAGCGCAATACAACAATGAATACAGCCCTGTACATGAAGAGGAAAAAACGAGATAAGTAGACTAAAACAATCAATAACAACAAAGCAATCAAAACAGCATAACATTAGATACCTTCTAATGTCCTGAGGAAAGATGTATGATTAAATATGGAGGCATCTATAAATAAAGGCATCTATTTATGAATATCAGGGTATTTATAATCTTTGTACTAGTTCACAGTAAAGCAGTAACGATGTATGCCTGCAATTTAATATTTATGTCATGTGCTGTATCAACAGATTCATCCCGAAAGAACCAGGAGCGACTACAGAAAAATGCATTGATCACACGCAAAAGAATTAACTTAAAACTCTAAAGGCTGCCAAAAATTAACAAAAGAAGCAAAGAGATCTAGGTGTCGTTCAAACCTAGATTCTGTAAGAACGTTTTTAAAGGTGAAAATAAGAAGCGCTAAACACTAGTAACGCCACACTGCACAACTTTATCAAGAATTCTCCTCAAAAATTTTAGCAACACCTAAATTCTCAACATGGCTGTAGTGTGTCACACCATGTGGCAAATAGAGGTCATACAGACGCCTTTAATGCGTTTTTTAAGCATGAAATGCTTTTAGTTCCCGTTGTCGGCAGTGTGCTGACGTCACACCGAGACCGAGAGCCAACATCCGGCACTGAATTTCACTCATCCGGGCACTGAAACGAGAGCATCCGGGCACTGTACGAGAT
Organism: Amblyomma mixtum; assembly: GCF_055824585.1. Lineage (NCBI taxonomy): Eukaryota > Metazoa > Arthropoda > Arachnida > Ixodida > Ixodidae > Amblyomma > Amblyomma mixtum. Next base: position 88,081,425 of record NC_143012.1, read on the forward strand.
TTAACGAGACTCTACGAGAGAGGGCCGTGGGGGGCCGCTTCCGCGCCGTCCCCAAGGATGGCGCTGCGGTCCCACACTCGCGCATGTAAAAGACCGGCCGCTGGGCCTACAGCTCATGACGTTTGCCCCTTTGGCAGACAGATGTATACACGATCGCGGAGTATTAGAACGCGCTGCTTATACATTCTTGTCAAGCCTGCGTCTCGTCGTGTCCGCGTACGCTTCTGCATCGTCCTGCATTTCAATGCCGCCACCGTCACAGCTGCTTAAGCCGAGCAATGGAACATGATGAAAGGAGAGGTAGGGAGCGTCTTGCGGAAAGCGATCGCTTTGCGACTGATACGCCCCAGCAGAAGACTGCTCGCCGCTGCCGACAACGCCATGATTATGCGGCCGCTCCCGAAAGCGACCAGGCCGCCACGGTTCGCGGCTGACTACCTAAGCCCGCACTACTGCAGGCGATCGCTTCGACGCAACAAGAGTGTGGTGTGGTGAACACGAGACCCATTTCAAGATTTTTACTAGTACCATCCACAACCAATGTGTTATGCCCGTAAACATTTCATGCTTACTCTACTCTCGATTACGGGAGAGGCAGATTTTTTGAGTCGGTATTTACACGTGATGTGAATGCTACAGAACAGCCGTTTATCCGTTGTAAATTAGACCAGATTTATTAGATTTGCCCATAGTTTTGGAGTCTGGTTTAGTGTCCGTGTTATTGAATACTGACGTAAAGAAATGTCCCGGTCTGGACGGTATCCCAAACAACGGCTCCCTAAAAGGGAACGGCGAGCCAGTTAACAAATATCTAAACATATTCTCTAAATCATTACACGACAGCCGATTCCCAGATGAATAGAAGTAAGGTGATGATATTGTCCCAGTTCATAAACTGGGTGGCACTCCCTCTGTGGCATATTACCGACCAATAGCCTTAACTTTAGTTGCTGTAAAGTCATTTAGCATATAACCTTAATGTTATTTCAGAATTTCTTGAAACAAACCATAATCCTCATTCTAACCGATATGACTATCGCTGCGGATTGTCTACTGTCACTCAACTACATGAAATTATTCGCGACCTAGCATATGCTCTTAATAACCAACCACATATCCGTATTTGTCACATTGTTCTCGCTCTCGGCGTTAAGGTTGGTGTGTCGATAACAAAAGAATACATTGATGTAGTCACGGACCCTTAGCGAAAATTAATACTAGTTTTGGAATATACGACTGCATATTTATATTGCATTTCAGAGATATTTTGTATTCCTGAATGCACTAAATTTATGCATGAAATAGGTTCCTGAAATTTCATGCTCAGTATTCTAAATATGCGCTTCAAATTTGTCAAAAATACCTGACCTATAGCTTGTTTCGAGCACGTTTCAAATACGTCAAAAGTTTATATGCGGCTTTAGGACAATGTCAGTGTCTCAACAGTGTGCTTTTGTTAATATGTCTTAAGCCATCCAAATGTACTTCAACTGCAAGAAATGGGAAGTCCTCTTCCCAGATATTTGCGGCACACTTCAACCTGCCGTCGAACAATCTAGTGCTCGAAATCACGTTTCGGGGAACAGTCAAAACTCTTCCTTTTCTGTCGTCGTTTCGTTTACCGTTACTTATACCAAGAAGACAACCTGCGCTTAATTACATTACGTGCTGAGATTGTGACAGAATTTTTCCGACAAGTACGTCTTGGGCACCTCCGGGCCCGAACATGCCAGTGAAATGTACCCTGACTCGCAAGGCCGACCGGCTCTCATAGAAGTCAGTGCTCATATTGGTTCACATTTCGACTCTTGACCGATCCCTGACTCAAATTACGAATAGACGTTAGGTTCTAGGTCGCCCCCATATCCGAACACGACCAGTCTCGCACTTGTGCGACAATTTGGGGGCCAACAGTCTTTGCGCCAGAAACGCCTCATGCAGCAAGATGTGTGGTCTCTAGGGGTCCCAGCTACAGGGTGTCCCAGCTAACTTGGAAAAAGATTTATAAAAAAAACTAAGCATTCTTCAGAACTGAAAGCGCGTGGATGTTAGGGTTTATCTAAAGTTACAGTACCATTTTTTTTCACTTCTCCTATTTCAATAACTAGTCGAGATAAAAAAATTAACTTTTTAAATATAGCTTGAAACATTCAGGCGTCAATATTGTGTTGGCGTCAATATTGGGAAAGTTGTGAAGTTCCACAAATATTGTCCAAACCAGGAACTTAGAATGAGAAAGACTTAGCGTGGTAGTTTTTATTCCAGAAAAACGAAAGCCCGCAGAGAGAGTTTAAAAAATACCAGGTGGCAGCACGCTCCGTGCGGCCGGATGCGCCGAGATTACAGCGCTCTCATCCGTGCTTTGTAAGAAACATCACCTGCTTCGCGCCTCTCGTGCTGCCCAAGACAGGGCTTCACGTTGTGCTTGGTTCCAAGATAAGCGCCAGTGGGTACGGGCGGCAGTTGAAAGAAAGCGCGGCTCCCGTTTCTGCGGCGATAATTGCGCCCTCACGTTAGCAGAATGCAGGCGGAGGAACGATGACAATTTGATGAGTTCGAATTCGGGAGCAAGATCCCAACAAGCAAAGACGCATATAACAAGTTTGATAATGTCGTGTGAATTACACTGGAAAACGGGAGCCGCGCTTTCTTTCAACTGCGCAAGAAGTACTTTGATTTGGGCTAGTTGGTTCATATTTTGAAAGTAGTTCGGACGGCGCGAAAACAACAAAGACAAAGTCCTGTTGTGTTCGTGTCTCCTTTGTCTTTGTTGTTTTCGCGCCGTCCGAACTACTTTCAACTGCGGCCCGTACCCACTGGTGCTTATCTTGGAACCAAATACAACGCGAATCTTTGTATTAGGCAGCACGAAAGGCGTGAAGCGAGTGATGTTTTTTACAAAGCACGGATGAGCGCGCTGTAATCGTGGCGCATCCGAGCGCACGGTGAGCGTTGTCACGAGGTGTTTTTTAAACTACGTAGGCTTTCGTTTTTCCTGAATAAAAAGGGTCTCGCTAAGTCTATCTCGTGGGAAGTGCATGAGTTGGACAATATTTGTGGTGCTCCACAACTCTTCTATTGACGCCTGAACATTTCAAGCTATATTTAAAAAGTTTATTTATGTCGACTAATTATTGAAATAGGACGAGCGAAAAAAATGGTGCTGTGACTTTAGATAAGCCCTAACAACATCCACGCGATTTCGGTTCTGAAGTACGCTTAGGTTTTTTTTTTTTTTAATCTTGGTCCAAGTTAGCTGGGAAGCCATGAATTACGCTTGTCGGAATACTTCCACTATTGTGTGACGGCATTTGCTGTGTGGCGGCATCTTTCCCGTTGAGGTTGCATCATGTGATCCCGCAACGTCATCGACTTCTTGATTGATGGCAACGCTGCGTTTTCTCAGGGATGTAGCTCCTCATGCTTACGCACTGGAAGGGTCATCGACCAAACGGTTCTATCGGCGGATCCGTGATTAGCTCTACCAGTTTAATCAGTATCGTCTGATAAAGCCGACTAGTAGCCCCTTTTTAAGCCGAAATGATTATATAGTTAATGCATTTTAATGCGCTGTAATTTATTTAATGCATATTTTTAGTTTAAGTGCATAATAAATATACTAAGCAGGCAAAAGTAGTATTCTTGACATATTTGTAATATTGTTCCAAATATTACTCCAAGCATGCTTAGAAAGCATTGTGGTACTTAAGAATAGGGGGTAAAAGTACAAAACTGATATGAAATTAATACAATATGTTGAAAATTTCATTTTTAGCAAAGGGTTTCTTCGCTAAGGGAGTGCCTCTAAAAATAAAGCGACCGATATAAATAATATAAGCATATATAAAAGATATAAATAAAACGCGCAAAAGTCGGGACCATTCAGTACTGCCGCAGTGGGAGTAACAAAATCTGGAATTTATAGTCTTTCGTGAAATATGGCAGACGCCGTTCTGGAGGTCTCCGGATTAATTTTGACCCCTTGTGCGTTGACTTTCGCGCAGCGCATGGACTTGTTTACATTTCGCCACCATCGACATTCGGCTGCTCCGGCCTGCATTCGACCCAGCTTAATATTGTAGTGAACACGCTGGAATAAATTTATGTATACATGTCAGGAACATTGAAAATAACTGTGACCTGACAACAAAGGAACTGATACTAACAGGTGGCGACAAAAACAAAAAAAGTTGCCCAGGCTTAGCTTGGTTAAGCCAAGAATGCGTTGCATATTGCGCGGTCTTTTTGCGCGAGGAGTTGCTTGGCGGCACTCGATTTTCTCAGCAGTTTTTCCTCCGTGACGTATGGATGGATGGATGGATGGATGGATGGATGGATGGATAGGAGCGCCCCCTTTGAAACGGGGCGGTGGCAACCGCCACCATGCTCAGCAGTTCTTTTTATTATTTTTTATTTTTTTTATTCTTCTTTCTTTTTTAATTTTTTCTTTCTTTTTTGTTTTCTTTTTTTCTGGGCCCAGCTTTTCCTCCGGCTGTCGTGACGTCACGTCACGTGGTTTGGTGGCTGCCCGGCCGCGCCCAAGGGCTGAACTGAGTGATTGCAATATGCTACGCATAAAAAGTGGGGCCAGTCCCTTCGGAACGGGCGTCCGCCTGTCCAAAAACCAACCGATGAAAGAATAAAATAGCCTCGATGCCTTCCCGCCGAGGCACCCTAAAATATAAAGACATCAAGCGCCACCTGCTAGAGGTGGAAAGAAGCTAACCTCTAGTATGCCTTCTTTCACATGGATGGAGCCACCTGTCAGTAATTGGCGGGCCGACAGGGACGTAGGAACAATGTAATGCGCACTATCCTGATTGGACGAGGGAGCTCTACCTTTCGTAGTGCTGCAAACATCTTGTGAGACGGATTAGACTCTACTTTCTTTGCACCGTGAGAAAAGAAGCAACAGTGAGCTATTTTTTTTTTACCACGCAGATCAAACCTTTGCTGTTCTCATCTCGCAAGTAGTCAACAGTGCCCTGCAGAGGTAAGTGCTTGTCCGTAATTTTTTGTGCTACCTGATTCGCAAACCTACTTTAATTTTGGCTAACATGCGCCTTAGGGCTACGTCTGTATGAAAGCATGGCTGCTCTGCAGTACTTCTCTTGTGGTGCAATTGCTACTCTGCATACGGGGGATCATGATTAATATAATTTCGTTCTATCCGGCAGCACAAGTCGAGAGTTTAAGAGGGTTTTCTGCAGCGAAAATTGCTTAGCGCTGAACTCCTGCCTTTAAATCCCCAAAGCGTCAATGCAGATGCTCAAAAATGCAGAAATTCAGCTGAACCCACAAACCTGATAAGCTGTTCTTCGTCAAGCACACCGAAGAACCCTACCTATTAACCTGAAACTTGTATTCACTTCCTTCTATTATCGATGCTTAGTGATAAGAAGTTCGGCATTCGCCCTAACTAAACAGCTCTACACGCGAGCCTGCTTGAACCGACTAACCTCAGACTGCCTTCGATCCTGCGTCCATTGACCCCGAGATCCCCGAGTAAATTCCTTCTACAAGACACACCCACTGTTACAGTAGAGTTTGCGGGGTCTACCTTGGCAAGAACGAAATGCCGCAAAGTTAAAGCTGCCACCTCTCGACCAGTTACAGCAAGGAACGCTGCGGTTACTGGAAGATCTCATCACGTGACTCATAGCGACAACAGCCGAGCTGCTGCCAGCAGCTGAGGCGGTATTAATGCTAACGCTGTCCAATAGTCATTGTGGACAAGTTAGTGGCTGGAACTAACCAGTTGGACCATGACGGAGTGCCGGTCAGCGTTTGCAGATCAGGATAAATCTGACGTCAATAGTGACCAAATCGTGCATCACGCGTCAGTTGAGAAAAGAATTCCTTCAGTACTCCATCCTGCCGCACGGCGGGTCAGCGTGGAGAGATGTGGAGATTTCGGACCAAAGGTATAATCGTTAAACGAGAAGCCATTTTTCTAAATCGGTGTAATAGTTGCGGCGATAAAGACAAGCCTCAGTGTATGGAGCTTAGTGGTGAGGACGCGTGATTGTGTACCCGCTGGTGGGCCGGGGAGAACGTCTAGAGGAGACGATATTCATGGATCCTAACGCCGCTCGCAATCAAAATCGCTGATGGGTGATGCAGCCACAATGGTTTGGAGGTTAGAGGCTGGCAACAGCAGCTTGTAGCGCGGCCGAAGTCACTGCATCGGTGTCATGATGCTTGCGGCTGGGCAGGTAGACGACGTGGACGTCATGTTCTTGAAGACAAAGACCTTATCGGGCCACGTGGGCCTTATCGGGCCACGTGGTCCTGTACTAAAATTTCAGTGAGATGACTGGGAGATAAACGAGGCCCTTCACATTTTGATATGGACGCAGTTTTCGCCTTGGGGAGTGTGGCGCCTAGCTTTTGAACAGCCTTTTTGAACGCGCATAGCCGCAAGGTGTAAGAGCTTGTTCAAAAGAATACGAGAGGCAAGGTTTTGCAAAGGTATATAAATTACCATGTGATATCTCCTTTACCATGTGATATCTCCTTATCTCGGATTGTTTATCCGGTCGAAAGGTCACCATATCATTTATCTTTGAACGGACCAGCTTTCTCACCTTTCTTTTGGTGGAGTACGTATCAGCGAAAATTTTAAGACAGAAATCAACCCTCTGGTTAAAAGGATAATGTCCGCCAAGGTAGTGCCAGTAAAACACGAGCCAAAACTACCAATATAAAGGATGGGTTACTAATGGAAAGTGAAGAGAAATTATTTGTTTTGTTGTAGCTGGCAGTTAACCATGGCAACATGAGTTTTAAAATTTTCAAAAATGCGTCTTTTCAGGAGAAATGTGGAAATTACTACCTCTGGAAAAGGACGTGACCGGCGCACTGCCGAATGACATTTGCTGATTGTGTGGTTGCATGAGCTATTTGATTGGCCGGTATTGTCGTTTAGATCACCTGGGGTGGGCGCCTTTAAAGACGTTCTTTTGTCTCTATTTAATAGCACTATTCCAAGTGAAATGATACGGTCAAACATGAAAACGGCTAGAATTTTTCCAATTCACAAAGGCGGTGCACATAATGGTTATGAAAATTACCGGCCTATTTCAGTCTTGCCCTGTCTGGTACAAATATTAGAACATTTGCCATTGACAATGTAAAGTTTTTGGATAAACACGAAATTCTGTTGGAGAGGAGGAATAACCGCGAACTTGACAGGACTGAAGAACGAGAAGAGGACAGGACGTGCGGTAACTAGCAGATGAAGTTTATCGCAGTTCTCGTACGCTGTGCGCGGATGCAACCTTTGCTGCAACATGTCTTTTTATGCGAAGCATACTACTTTAGCTACCACTTCAGCCCTTCACCGTAGTTATGCGCCTCCAAATCACGTTATACATGACGTCACACCACGTGACACGATGACGTCACGACAGTGCAGAAACGGGGGCCCACCTCGCGCCGTCGCTGTGGTTGTGCGCCTCCAAATTACGCGACATGATGATGCCACACCACGTGACACGATGACGTCACGACAGATCGCCGTCACGTGCTGGGAGAGGGAGAACGATGCCATCGCACAGACGCCGGAATGTCCTCGAGCGGCATTCCCGCGCATTTCGAACGCGCGTTCACACTCGGTGTAGGTGAAACGCTCGCTCCACCGGGCAGGCGGACGCGGCTTCCGTACCAATCCAGGCGCTCACCCAACGCGCGTCTCGGGGTTAGTCGGCGTTCCGCTGTAGCCATGCCATTGTCTTCCCCCACGACGAAGGCTTCTAGTGGTTGTATTAAAATGACTAAGTATTCAACCAAGGAAAGCCATGTATTACCAAGCCTAGCCATCAATATGCTTCGCATCTGACTAGGCTTAACCTTAGCTAAGCCTCAGCCATTTTTTCAATAAACTTCAGTTGCTAGTTACCGCACGTCCTGTCCTCTTCTCGTTCTTCAGTCCTGTCAAGTTCGCGGTTATTCCTCCTCTCCAACATGTCAGACCAACTGGCCCAAAGCTTCCCCTTGTTGAACGAAATTCTGTCAGCATGTCAGTATGAATTTGTACAATCTAAAGTGACGCAAATGCCCCCAGAGGATTTTTATTACATGTTGAACCAATCCTTTCATTATAATCAGGTCGTGTGTGCGTTGTTTCCGGATGTCAGTAAGACTTTCGACAGCGTGTGTCACAGTGTACTGTTAGGCAAACTGTCCATTTTGGGCTTTCGTGGAGTTTTATTGCGAAAGCAATACTACGCACATGAACGGCCTTTCCCGTAGCGGCGGCCGGTAGCCACGTTTGACCTTTAGGATGACCTCTGACGTCATGCAAGGGTGAGAGATAGGCTACCATGTCGAGTCGTCGCGCAGGTGCGGCCGGTAGCCACGCGTGACTTTTAGAATGACCTCTGACGTCATGCCATGCCTAGTGACGTCATATCGTGACGTCATACCAGGGTGAGAGATGGGCTACCAAGTCGAGTCGTCGCGCAGCGGCGTCCGGTAGCCACGCGTGACCTGTAGACGCGGCGCACTGTGTTCCTTCTTTAGACGCGGCGCGCCGCGTTCCTTCCGTTGGAGGCGCTGCGCTCGCTTTCGCAACCTACCAGGCTTAACCAAACTTAAACCCCGCGAATTTTTTTCTTTCGCTTTTAGGAAACCTTTTACAGCACGAGGCAGTACGTTGCGATTGGGCGAGCTAATAGTGACTTTTTGTAAATCAAAGCTGGCGTCCCTCAGGGCTCCATAATTAGCCTACCACTATTTAATCTTTTAATGACCTTGCAAATGCTGCGCCTATAGGCTTGTATCACATTGCTGGTGATTCTGTCATAGCAGCCCATTGATCGAACTACGCTGACAGGCTTTCTTCTCTTCAAGCCGCTGGATCGAAATCTATAGACTGGTTCTCACTAAATCTGATTGAAGTAAATATCTCGAAGACTCATCTCATATATTTTCATAGCTGGATGAAAAAGGTCGACCGTAATTATCAGGTTTTGTTGCATGGATCTGATGGCTCTCATTGTATTTGTGAACCTCTAAGCTACACAAAGTAAAATACTCTGACAGCGCTATTCCATGGCGCGTTCACCTTTCTCACGTCTGTAAGAAGCTCCGAGCCATCTGTTCTGTCGACATCAGATATTGCATGCCTATTTCAGTGAGAAAAGTTATTGCCAACACCCTATGGCATAGTGTACTGCGGTACGGAATGACTGTATACGGCCACTGTTCTGCTCGCTGGAAAGAAAGGATTAATTCTATCCTACGCTCTATATTAAAAAATATTGGCTACAGTTTGGGCCTTAGTTTTGATTGTGGTGTTTTTAAATTAGTTTCACTGCATGATTGTGATTCTGTTTTGATGGAAACTGTTGTCTTGAAACATTTTTCGTTCAGTAAATTCAAGATTCCGTATGTTCCTGTGCGACCGGAGGAAACTTATACCCCGACGGTCCATAAGATACGGCAAACGCATGAGAGATTATTACGTTCCGTTCTTCTTAAACAGGCTACCTTGAAATGTTCTTTCTGCGAAAACTAAATATAAATTTAAAAAACCCTGCGATTGTTTGGTAATTTATGGATTGACGACAATGTACAGCAATGCTACAGCTGCCTATAAGTAGCATCGATTTGAGATTTCGTCCTGTATTTCCATCTGCATTCATGTTACCTATTGGCATGTCACAATTTTGTTTTTCCTGCGAAGCCTTTCGCAGGAATAGTATTCTATGCTGAACATGTTTCCCTGTTTTTTTTTCACTAATCTATTTCATGCTCTGTCATGTTTGTTATATATTATCACACTCTCTGTATATGTTTTGCTCGGTTCCGCTGCCTGTCAGATTTTGCCGCAAACGCCCTATGAGGCTTTGGCAGGCCAGATGCTTCAACGTTTTATTTATACTTTGCGCAATCAAGTATAATTATTATTATTATGCATGGTCCTTTTCTTCAAGGAATGCACTCCTGGCGACGATGAAGTGTGCGGCACCGGTTGCTTCTGTGATGTTACCCAGCAAGACAAACAGAAGGGATATTGCAAAAGTGCTGAGGAATACCAGCAATATGACGAATATCTCCAGGACTCTGAAAACATTACATCTGAGGAGGATGGAGAAGCGCAGCTGCCGGAAGTACCGGCGCCAGCTGGAACTTTGCCACATGTGCCAAGAACACCATCCTTTGGAGAAGGCCCTCCCAGTTTGCATGAAGGCGGTGTGTCCGGTTCTACAGCAACCGACACGCCCATTATGTCTGGAGTCAACACGCCCGTTACGCCCGGAGCCAGCGAGGCGGCTACGCCTGGAGCTGGCACGTCCAGAGCCGACACGCCCGGAGCCAGCGTGCCCGAAGCCAGCATGCCAGGAGCCGGCGTTCCAACAACGGGAATGCCTGGAGTCGGCGTTCCAGGAGCCGGCGTTCCAGTAGCTGGCCTGCCCGGAGCCGGCCTGCCCGGAGCCGGCCTGCCCGGAGCCGGCCTGCCCGGAGCCGGCCTGCCCGGAACCGGTATGCTCGGAAGCGGGTTGCCCGGACCTGGCATGCTCGAAACCGGGTTGCCCAAAGCCGGCATGCCCCGAGCCGGGATGCCAGGAGCCGGCATGCCCGGAGCCGGGATGCCCGGAGCCGGCATGCTCGGAGCTGGGATGCCCGAAGCTGGGATGCCCGGAGCCGGGATGCTCGGAGCCGGGATGCCCGGAACCGATATGCCCGGAGCTGGGATGCCCGGAGCTGGGATGCCCGGAGCCGGGATGCCCGGAGCCGGAATGCCCGGAGCCGGGATACTCGGAGCCGAGATGCCCGGAGCCGGGATGCCCGGAGCCGGGATGCCCGGAGCCGGAATGCCCGGAGCCGGTATGCCCGGAGCCGGTATGCCCGGAGCCGGGATGCTCGGAGCCGGCATTCCCGGAGCCGGGATGCCCGGAGCCGGGATGCTCGGAGCCGGGATGCCCGGAGCCGGGATGTTCGGAGCCGGGATGCTCGGAGCCGGAATGCCCGGAGCCGGGATGCTCGGAGCCGGGATGCCCGGAGCCGGTATTCACGGAGCCGGGATGCTCGGAGCCGGGATAATCGGAGCTGGGATGCCCGGAGCCGGCATTCCCGGAGCCGGCATGCCCGGAGCCGGAATGCTCGGAGCCGGTATGCCCGAATCTGGGATGCCCGGAGCCGGAATGCTCGGAGCCGGGATGCCCGGAGCCGGGATGCCCGGAGCCGGTATGCCCGGAGCCGGGATGCCCGGAGCCGGGATGCTCGGAGCCGGGATGCTCGGAGCTGGGATGCCCGGAGACGGCATTCCCGGAGCCGGGATGCCCGGAGTCGGGATGCTCGGAGCCGGGATGCTCGGAGTTGGGATGCCCGGAGCCGGTATGCCCGGAGCCGGCATGCTCGGAGCTGACTACCCCGGAGCCAGCACGCCCGGAGGCGGAATGTCTGATTATTACGGAGGCGACTTGTACGGAGGCGACATGTATGAAGGCGGAGGCGCCCTGTACGGAGGAGGTACGCTAGGTTCTGGTGGAAATTTCGACTCCTATGGTGGTATGGGGGGTTCCCCGCCATCCTACGGGCCAATGAGATATGGAGCAACGGGAAGGTTTGGAAGAATGGGAGGGGTGGAAGGAGTTGCAACAGAGGCAATAAGATCATTAGGGCAAACTGCAGTGGGACTTGCAAATGCTAAAGCTGCAGGTAATATGGGAATGGGAGATTATGGATCCATGGATTATGTGCAAGTTGATCAAATGAGCCTTGAAGCGCCACATCCTCCAGCAGGGCGATTACAAACTCCACCAGCTCAGCCTCAAGTTGGATTATCTTCACTACCGCAGAGCAAGTCTGCACAATCTCCTGCCCTACCCCTAAAGCCCGAATCCCTGCAGCGTCCAGTATCACATGTACCTGCTGTACCTCCGCGATCTTCGAGTACGAACACTCTGAAGGCCCCAGTTCAACCGCCACCAGTACCACCTCGGTCTGGAAGATCGACACCTTTAGTGAAAAATCCACCGCCAGTGCCTCCGCGAACTCAGAGCACTGCGGCTAGACCGCCACTCCCTCCAGTACCACCCCCGCGGACTGTAAGTTTGAAAACTTCATCAGGCAAAACACCACCCGTTCCTCCACGACTTCCACGCCCTCCACCTCGACCAAATCTACCGCCTCGAGTCCCACTTTTTCGACCTGGAGGCTCAGGCACACGGCCATCCATTCCCAAACGGCCTCCTCTAGGTTCAAAGCCTTTACGTTCTCCACCATCACGACGGTTTTCTCCAGGTTCCGCTCTCTCGAAATCGCGGTTGCTAAAAAGGAAAGGTTGATTATCGACAAAATAAAGAGCTCTGAGAGCATATGCTCAAGTTTTCTTCGTTGTTAATAAGCAATAGCAGCCATGACTAACATCTTTTGAGGAAATTAATCATGGGTGTATTATAGAAAACTCATATGCGTGTTAGCGCATTAGTAGAACAAACCATATGAACAGCAGAACGCAATGCAGCACATTCGGCACAGTAACCACAACTTAATTTTTTACGGCACACAAAATTGCTGTAATCACATAAGCCCGAGCCACAAATACAGATTAAAAGAAATCTCCTTTCCATGCACATCTTTTTCAACGTATATTATTCCGGTTAAGACACCACTTCTCTGTCGGAAACATTAAACGTGCCTTCACTCCTTTGAGGGCTAGTTACGCACAAATGTTGTGTAGCGACACCTCGCGCCACTTCACCTAAAAAACGCTAATAAAGAATGGCTGAGCACAGCTACGCTATGATGCCCAAGTAGCGACATCGGCGGAAGTAAACGTTAGTGTTACTGAGGCATTTTTGTTCGCTTCTATGTGCGAGGAATTCTCGCCTCGACAAGCCAGTAACTGAACACCCCCTCCCCCAGGGCGCTGCATACCCCCCCCCCCCCCCCCCCCCAATCATTCTAAACTATCTGGTTTTGGCTTCGCCGGGTGGAGGTCACCCAGTGGTCCTAAAGAAAAATCTGTTGGCGAATGAACCTGTCGACCATCGAGGGAAGAAAAACATTATATTCCCTTCATATAGTCTACAGTTCAACGGAATCCGGCTGGTCAGGCATGGCGATCCATTGAAATGAAGCAGCAGTTACTGACCGTAGTTAAAAAAAGGAAATACATTTCGAAACCCGCAAGGGCTTTTTAGGCGGAAGCCTTTTATGGCTCATACTCGCGGCCAAGGTCAAGTCCGGTGTAACGCTGTCTTCCACAAATAACGCGGCAACTAACTAGGATAGGAGGAAAACGAATGGCAACATCAGATAGAGGGGACAAACTGTAACCCTGACGCCAAGTTTGATGATTGTGGAGTGATTAGTTAATTAAATATAGCCAATTATAGCAAAAATAACCAAATGCGTCGATATAGCGCTGACCGAAATATAGCGACGGGAACGGTGTGACGTCACATCCACTGGAAGTCGTCACATCATAGTGAAAATTATCGCACAATGGGCGGAAAAACGCCGGATTTGTGTCAAAGTAAATCGAAAAATGTGTAATTAAGCGTAATTAGTATTTAAGATCACCGAAATTTATAATTTCGGTAAAATTGTTCAAAAATGAGGAAAAGTGGATGGTGACGTCACATCAGACGAAAGGACTTCGAAGCAGTGGGCGCATTTGTTTTCCAGTCCCGGACTGTCCGGGACTACTTGCGGACTCGAGTCCGGTATTTGCTTTTCTCGGGCAGTCCGAAAGCTCCGCCCAACTAACTGCCTGCATCGTCATAGCAACGCGTTTGTTGCTATGACGAAATAATAATCTTCGTTACCCCCTGCCGTCTGTCCACAAACATCTCAGTTGCAAGAACCCATGCTCGTGCTCTTAAAAACGTCATTTTAGGCAGCATTTTATAGTCAGAGCTTTATTTTCGCTCCGGCATTCATTTGAAAGTCGTTCCCTTCGTTGATAAATCATAGCAAAGCGCTAGAGTATGCATATGTGAAATAAGTTGAAGCTCGAAATATGAAAGATTTGTCAGTAACAGCAGAAGTCGCATAATAAATCATCATCATGAACCAAACGAATCCAACAGATCACTAATGACTACTAATTGTAAACGCAATCAAAAACAATCGCTTCAAACAACATAACGTCCCGCACAAAGGTGACACGATCACCAGAAAAACGAATATAGATGGAATAATCCAGGTACTGTGTCTCAGAGTCAAACACGGTATAAATCCACCAGGAATGTTCGCTTAATCCAGCACAGAAGAAGCGTTGCCTAAATATGAAACATTAGCACTGCAGGAATAGGGAGGCACTTGTGAGCCCGGCAGAGCGTTTGGTGTGTCAGAAGAAGTCGGAGATGTCGCACGTAATTGACGGCACCATGGGCGATCCAGGCGCGCATCCAAATGTGGGACCGAAGTCACGCACGTGACGGACGGCCACGTTGCAGTCCCCACCTCGCCGGCTGTGCCCCGGAATCTCCCCTTGGCACCTGCAACCAGGACATACCAGTTTGCAGCACGTCCACACATCGTACGTTGCGCTGTATATACAGATTTATGGTGATTCAACTTCCCGAAGTGACTCCGGCTACGAGGGACGCCGTAGTGGAGGGCTCCGGAAATTTCGACCGCCTAGTGTTCTTAAAGTGCACTGACATCGCACAGTACCAGTGTGCAACCCGTCCACACACGGTACGTTGCGCTGTATCGATCAATTTATGGTGGTTCAACGTCCCGAAGTGACTCCGGCTATGAGGGACGCCGTAGTGGAGGGCACCGGAAATTTCGACCGCCTGGTGTTCTTTAAAGCGCACTGACATCGCACAGTACCAGTGTGCAACACGTCCACACACCGTACGTTGCGCTGTATATATAGATTTATGGCAGTTCAACGTCCCGAAGTGAGGGACGCCGTAGAGGAGGGCGCCGGAAATTCGACCGCTTGAAGTTCCTTAAAGTACACTGACATCGCACGGTACACGGGTCTCTACAATTTCGCCTCCATTGAAATGTTACCGCCGCTGCCAGGATCGAACCCGCGTCCATCAGGTAAGCAGCCGAGCGCCATAACCACGGAGCCACCATGTGGCTTGCTCTGTATCTATATCATGTATACCATAAGAGAAACCAGTGAGGAAATAAATGGCTAGCTAGGTCAATATTTATTCAAAAACGCCAGCTGATATTTAAACCAACAGGCAAGCGCCGGGGAAATTTGACATTTCAGTCCAGGACACAGAGTGTTTATTTGTATCTCTTGCAATGCCGCCTTTTAAGAAGCTTCGTCGTTTAGGAGAAATCAGTCCTGATCTGGGGACTGGACACGGGAACACGCCCCAAGTGGGGCAGTCGCTCTGCTAACTAAGCTTAACAGGGCGGCTAGCAAATGTTATGGCGAGGCCGAATTTGTCAACAACTCTAGGCGGGATCGGTGTTTTTCCCTTGTGTTAACCACTTTCCTCATCGCATTCATACTTTGAAAGGATGCTCCATTTTCCTTTACTAGTACATGCTACACACAGAAAACTGAGCCAGTTGGTATACGTTCATAATACCCAGGT
This sequence comes from Amblyomma mixtum, assembly GCF_055824585.1. Classification (NCBI taxonomy): domain Eukaryota; kingdom Metazoa; phylum Arthropoda; class Arachnida; order Ixodida; family Ixodidae; genus Amblyomma; species Amblyomma mixtum. Next base: position 88,096,952 of record NC_143012.1, read on the forward strand.
GCGGCCATCCTATTTCTGCAAACTTCTTAATGCTATCTGCCCGCCTAACTTTCTGCCGCCCCCTGCTACGCTTGCCTTCTCTTGGAATCCACTCCGTCACCCTTAAGTACCAGCGGTTGTATTGCCTTCGCATTACATGCCCTGCCCAAGCCCATTTCTTCCTCTTGATTTCAACTAGGATGTCATTAACCAGCGTCAGTTCTCTCACCCACTCTGCCCGCTTCCGATCTCTTAAAGTTACACCTATCATTTTCTTTCCATAGCTTGCTGTGCTGTCCTGAACTTAAACTGAACCCTTTTCGCTAGCCTCCACATTTCTTCCCCATAAGTGATTACCGGTAAGATAGAGCTGCTGAAGATACCGGTAAGACGCTTTAATTCTTTTGCGACGGAACAGCGCAAAGCACCGGGACAAGAGAGAGCGCTTGTCTTTTGTCCCGCTGTTTTGCGCTGTTCCGTCACAAATGAATAACCAACATGCCCAAGCTGCTGTCCTGGCTTTAATACCGCATCCCAAATTATTCCGGAGCCCTCCACTGCGGCACCACTATCTCTTTCTTTTTCACTCCCACCTCCCTCCTTCCCCTTACATCGTCGCTGAGGTGTCCACCGAGAAGTGCGACGGCTTTCATTCCCTGATAACCAATAATTCATGCCATGTTGAACTGACAATAGGTTAAATAGAACAGAAAAATTAGCATTTTTTTTTTTTTTTCAGATGGTTCCGTGGATTCTGGTCACCATCCTATAAGGTGGACGAGTGCAGCGCACCGCTCGTAGCCTGGCAACTTCTCAAAGCGTCAGCACTATACACTTCTGGTTGCAGGAAAGCCCGCATTGTGATTCAGTGCTGTAGATTTAAGCGAAAGGCGAACCGTGGTCCACGACTACCCGCCACGGTGGCTCAGTGGTTACGGCGCTCGGCTGCTGGCCCAAAAGACGCCGGTTCGATCCCGGCCGCGGCGGTCGAATTTCGATGGAGGCGAAATTCTAGGGGCCCGTGTACTGTGCGATGTCCGTGCACGTTAAAGAACCCCAGGTGGTCGAAATTTCCGGAGCCCTTCACTACGGTGTCCCTCACAGCCTGAGTTGCTTTGGGACGTTAAACCCCTATAAACCATGGCCCACGACTGCAGGTCTGGGTGTCAGGGGCGCTCGGCTTGCCCCGAGATCCGAAAGCGCTCTTGTAGTCAAAAATAAAGCGCCCAGCACCGACCGCTTACGTCAAGTCGAGTGAACGTACAATCTGAACAGAAAAGAGTAAAAAAATGGAGTAAACTGTCCTATAACGCCCTAGACAAGAGATTAGTCCATTTTTACCCCCATATAGGCGTATTCCTTTTTAGAGTGATAGGTGCAACGTGAAGAGACCAGAAGCGGGCGGAATGGGTCAGGGTACAAACGCGGGTTAATGACATCCTAATCAAAATCAAGATTAAGAAATTGACTCGTGCGTGCGAAGATGTGCATTAGGTTTCCTTAATATTTTCCGCTATTTTTTCTGACTGCTGTTCCAGTGACTGGTCATTAATTTAATTGCTGCAATCTTGCACAATGAAGCGGAATAGCTGTTGCATCTTCACACGAATGCGAACGTGAAACCAAGGCAACCGTTGTTCCTTAAGGGTAACAGAGTGGATTCCGAGAGAAGGCAAGCGTAGCAGGGGGCGGTAGCAAATCAGACGGGCGGATGAGGTTAAGAAGTTTGCGGGGATACAGTGGCCGCAACTGGCGAAGGACAGGGTTAATTGGAGAGACATGGGAGAGGCCTTTGCCCTGCAGTGGGCGTAGTCAGGATGATGATGATGATGATGAAGTTGGGGGTGCGGCCTTACTCGGGGGGGTGGCCCTTACAGGAGTATACACGGTAATCGGGCAACCAATTTCGGACTAATCAGCACCACCATAAAAAAAAAGATATTTTGCCAGTTTTAGTGACTGTTCGAGTCTCTCGTATTCTGAGCAGTGGAGTGACATTCACCCCCAATGATACTTACTACCACAGCCTCTCTATAATTGAAACTGATAATATGTACTTTTGGTTAATACAAACAGATTATAAAATTTTCGTTGTGCGGCTATATTTTCAGTGCATTTTAAAGCCGCCTAATTCGTACCGTGGATTCTTTTATGCTTGCTTAATTCAAACTTTTTGGCTTGCTCCAACGCTCCCGGCACTTGAAAGAGCGGTAGCCGAGGTCGCATAGCTAAGGTTTGCGGTGCTGCGCCAGCTGAAAATTCGGCCCTTCCAACTGGTCAACTAAGATGTGGCCCGAAGCGAGCCATGCCAATCACAGTCGCCCTGTTGTCGCATTGTTTCGTTTTCTGAAAGGGCAGCTGCGCACCGGTTTGGATCCTGATTGGTCACTGATTTTTTTTTTACTGTTGCTGCATTAGAGCAAATGTGCATTTTTCTCGCCTCTCGCCGCGTAGTTGTGTCTGCCGAAAATGCATGGCCACTACAAGGTTGGTTTATTGGTTTATTGGGGTTTAACGTCCCAAAGCAACTCAGGCTATGAGGGACGCCGTAGTGGAGGGCTCCGGAAATTTCCACCACCTGGGGTTCTTTAACGTGCACTGACATCGCACAGTACACGGGCCTCTAGAACTGAGCCTCCATCGAAATTCGGTCGCCGCGGTCGGGATCGAACCCGCGTCTTTCGGGCCAGCAGCCGAGCGGAGCCCTGCATTGGGCGTAGTCAGGCTGATGATGATGATGATGATGCTGATCTCCTTCCCGGAAACCACCAAAATCGGAACAAGGCAATCTGCCGTCGCACCTGCTCCTGCGGTGATTCAGGAAGAACAGCTGATCTCCCGTGTACGTGTGCACCTCTCCGTTCCCATCCGTGATGGACAGGGCAGGTGCCGGAGGAGGACGCCGCCCGCTGGCGTCGCTGCCCTTCACGGCGGCGGCAGTGCGCTTCATGAGCGCGTGCCAGGCGATTCCCAGGGCGGCGATCTCCCGGAGGTTGGGAATGAACTCGGCGCCGCACTTGAGACTTCCCCCCTTGTACGCAACACCGCATATCTATCCAGGGCACCAGATTGTCGTCGATGTCATCAGCCTACGATCGCCGTTAAACGTCTACAGATTTGGCGAGCACACAAAAAGAAGGAAGCCATATTGTCTTTTTCAAAAGACTGGAGCCTACCGCGACTGCAGCGGGAGCGCGTGCACAGCTTCCCAGAAGAGGTAGCACGGCGCTTCTTATTCATGGTGACGTCTCGCCAGAGGGAGTAGAACATAACGTTTCTTACTATTACCTAAAGGAAAAGCTGGCAACCCGTCTATGGGAGTTTGCATGGAGGCCCCTCGAGGCCACTTCAGCCACCATGGGCGCTCTAAGCATCATGGGTCGGTGGGCTATCGACTGCAGAACTACAACTTATGGCCAAAAAATATTGCAAAAATAAAGCTGTTCGATAAATGCGAATGTCCTAACATTCAATATTCTGTCTAATGATTGCAACAAACGAATAGAAAAGCATTTAAGTGAAAAGTTTGCCCAAAATAAGAGATGGCTAGCTCTCCTATTGCCCAAGGAATGAACACTACAAAACCTAATATTTTGTAATTAACAGGCGCAATTTTAAAAGTAAATATGTTTTCAAAAAAATTTTGTTGCTTGGATACTTTAAGAGATTTTTTGTTGGCATTTCGGAAAAGTGAAACCTTTTATTGGCGTCGTGTCGTTGCGGTTTCGCTACTATGGCTTTTGCACACTACATTCGCACCAAAATTTTCTGCGCAGTCTGCGCACACACGAACAGCGTTTTCGGAATGAAACATCTCAGTAGTGCCACTCTGTGTTCCCGAAAAACTACGACTGTCCCGCAACAAGTAGCTCACCGCCCCATGATGCTTTTTCATGGTGGCTGAAGTGCAGCCCCGCCAGCTTCCCCTCTAAGCAACAGTAAGAAACTCTGTGGAGTAGAACATGCTTCCTGACCCTCTTCAACCTCGCCACCTGCCAGCGCCGCCAATAGTAGCGCCGCCTGTCGGCGGCGGTGGGCTCCAAACTTCTGACAAAGACTGTAACGTTTCGCGGACAAAGAGGCGTTACCGGAAAAGTTTCCAGTCGTGTATAAAGGGGCGCCGCCGAAAGCCGCAGGCGCAAAGACCGACAGCCGCAATCAACAGCGCATGTTGCCAACGCCGGCGCCGAGTTTCTTGCTTTCACTATCGTACAAATTCGCGCTAGTTCGCGCAAATTAATTTCTTTCAAATTCCATTGTAGTGGAATGAAGAGACTCGTTAAATAAATTTCATCTCCACCACCAAATTTTACTCTAGCCTGCCTCACCGTCGTCCTTATCCTGCTTGTCTGCTTGTTGTGACCGATATAGTTTTATGCGCTTAACATTGCATCGACGCGAATCAAACTAAGGTAACTTTACCGTGTCCTACATTCTGGGACAAAATATTTGAGTATTGAAACATTGCAAGCTATTGTTATGGGAATATTGAAGGTAATTGCCTATTCCTCGGATATATAGCAAAATCTTTCTTTTAGGGTGTTTCTATCACTAAGGCTGCCATAAAAAACCAATGGGGAACACTTTTAGCAGCAGAAGAAACGTGAATGGCAAAAAATCGTCTTCGGACGGGAGACCTGCGGAAATATTGATTGCTACAGTGAAATCTTACAATAAATGAAAAAAATTCCCTTCATAAACTGCTTTATCAAAGTGAAAAGTTTGCTGGACTTGTTGGTGGATGATCTTGTGGCGGGAGCAGCGCAGTACGAGACAAACTGCTTCCCGTTCAAAAATGCTTTCGTCCAGATTTGCTGGGAATGAATGACCGCAACGCTACCTTGTTAAATGGCATTTCCCATCTTCCGCACCCCTGGGGCATTTTCAAACAGTTCACAGTTTCCACTTCATGACTGGCACGTCGCCTATGGATATTTGCCTAATGCAATGCTGTTAAACAGCTCCTCCATGCTGTTACCGAGAGGCTATCAACTCTAAGTTGCAGGATCATGACGTATGTGAAAAATTTAGGGGGGCACTTTGTTGACCTAAAGTGCGGTGAGGCGAAAGCCTTAAGCGCCGTGTTGCTGCTTGTGTGACTGATGTGTGATTAAGATGTTAATTAAGTACGCAATTCATTGTGAATATTAAAGCTGGAGACACTGGAGTGTCTCCAGCTTGAGTGTCTCCACTGGAGTGTCTCCACTGGAGACACTTCTGCAAACACTCTCCGGCGTCCAACACAAGGAGAACTACGTACGCGTTGGCAGCGTAGCCATTAGCACGCTCGGCTGCGGAACGAAGGGTGGTGGTTGGAATCCCATCGTGCACAAGGATTTTTTTTCTGGTCTGACCAGAAAATTTGCTGAGGCTTAGCTAAGGTTAAGGCTAGTCAGATGCGAAGCATATTGATGGCTAGGCTTGGTAATACATGGCTTTCCTTGGTTGACGTTCATCCCGCTCTTCATCGGTCTCTGTGGCACGCTGAAGCTTTCGCTTCTCGTTCAAATCAGCCCTGCTTCTAGGCGGCATCCCAACACCTGGCCGCCTCGTAAGTGCCCGGAGAGCGCGGCAAGCTCAGCTTTATACCGCTGCTGTAGCGTCACGTGGTCAGCTGCAGCGCCTCTCATGTGGAGCCTCCACTGCTGCGGCCGACAGCGCGAGCCGGCAGCCCATCTCTCCTCCTTCGCTCCTCCGAAACTCAAATTCAGCTCTCAGAGGCGGTCTCGGACGTGGACAACCACCTGCTCCATCTCTGGGAGGCTCGGCATTGCCTCGTCCGTCGGTGGCGCCGGCAAAAGCACAACCGGAAACTTAAAGCTCGCATCGCCGAGCTCACTCAACGAGCGGCTGAGTATGCGGCCCAACTCGCCGACTCCAACTGGGTGGCCCGATGCAATACGGCCGCGCGGCAAATGTCCAGCCGGAACACATGGCGACTCTTTCGCGCCCTAATTGACCCAACGCAAACACGCACGGAAACTCAAAAACACCTCCAAAGAGCAATACACAGCTTTCAGGGCAACACAAATCAATTGGCGCACAAGCTCCGGGACCAGTACTTGTGCACCACCCAGGACTCCCGCGGGCCGGCGTACTCTTATGCAGGTTCTGAGAACGTTGAGCTGGATCAACCGTTCCAGCTCCATGACCTGAGGGCGGCCCTGGCAAAAATGAAACGTGGCACCGCTCCGGGTCGGGACAAAATTACAGTCAAATTGTTAGCTAACCTCCCCGACCCAGCATACCTGTCTTTATTGAATTACATTAACTCAATCTGGCTTGGGGAAGTGCCACTAACCATCGAGTGGAAGACCGCCCTGGTCACCTTCATTCCTAAAGCTGGCAAGGCCATCAACACGGACAACCTCCGCCCCATCTCTCTGACTTCCTGTGTGGGCAAACTCATGGAGACGATGGTACGTGACAGGTTGTCCGAGTTCATGGAATCCAAACACCTTTTCGCAGACACCATGTTTGGGTTTCGCCCACACAGATCTGCACAAGATGTCCTGCTACAACTCAATCGGGCTGTCCTCGACCCTGTGGAATACCCTCACAATGACAAGGTCGTACTCGCCTTGGATTTGAAGGGTGCATTCGACAACGTTACCCACGAGATCATTCTCACCCACCTCTCTCAAACTAACTGTGGCAGAAATGCCTTTCAATACATTCGGCAATTTTTAACCGACAGACAATCTTACATTCGGATCCAGGATAAAGAACATGGCCCTTTTCATTTAGGAACCCGGGGTACACCCCAGGGCGCGGTGCTCTCTCCCCTCTTATTCAATTTGGCTATGATGCGCCTACCGGCCCAGCTGGACGCTGTCGCCGGTGTGCAGCATGCGCTGTATGCTGATGACATCACTCTGCGGGCCACGCAGGGTTCCCTTGCAGACATTGAGGCTAACCTACAGGAGGCGGCGACCATAGTGGACCGTTATGCTCGCCGCTGCGGCCTCCAATGCTCCACCCAAAAGTCTGAATTTGTGCACATACGCCCCTCACCAATGTGCACAGCCAAAATTTCATTGTCTCTTGAGACAGGTCCAATCCATGAAAATATTGAAGTCCGGGTACTAGGGCACTTTATACATCAAGACAGACGGTCAGAAACAACATTGGCCAAACTCAGTCAGGTGGGGTACCAGGTGAGCTGCTTGGTCCGCCGGGTTTCTAACAAGCGCGGGGGGTTACGATGTAAGGACGCCTTGCGGCTGGCGCATGCATTTGTAACCAGACGAATTCTATATTCGACTTCCACCTGCGGAAGCAAGACGAGAATTCACTCGAAGTCATCCTCCGCAAAATTATTTAGCGGGCTCTGATCCTCCCCGTGAACACCTCCAACAAGCGCCTCCTGGTGCTGGGCATGGTGAACACATTTCGGGAGCTCCGGGAGGCTCACTTGACCAACCAATACACACGTCTCCCGAAGACATCGTCGGGTCCCCGCCTCCTTGCCCGACTACACACCCAACACACCAGTCTCATGGAAGAGCGCGTACGTATTCCATCCCAGTGGAGATGCGCCCTCCACGTGTGCCCTCTTCCCACGAACATGAACCGTGATGACCATAATGGCCGGCGCCTTGCACGGGCGGAAGCCCTGGCCCGCCACTATGGATCGAAACCCGGAGTATTCTACGTGGATGCCTCAGGCCCCCACCATGGAGGATGGTACACAGCCGCAGTCATCCACCAATCCAAAACAGTGAACGGCCTTACTTCCGAGCCCGTGACATAACACACGCGGAGGAGGTCGCCATTGCGTTGGCTGCATCTGATTCCAATTCAAAAACAATTATTTCCGACTCGCGAGGGGCATGTCGGAACGTCGAGCAGGGCTGAGTACCGTATCTAGCCTACCGCATTCTTCAAAATAGCGTCTACACCGGTGACCCAGCGCACCGGCGTATCGTTTGGGCTCCCGCTCATATGGGCCTTGAGGGAAATGAGGCAGCTGGCGCCGCCGCCCGCGCGCTCGAATTTATTCCAGCTTACACCTTCAAAGACATCGTTTTACTCTATCAATCTGGCCATGGTCTTTATCCCCGCCCGTGTAAAGGTCTGTCAAAGGCGGAGGAGCGGCTTCTGCTCCGCCTGTATACTAATACTTTGCTGTGCCCGGCAGCTCTGAAACACTTCGACCCTTCTTTCTCGGGCAGCTGTCCGCACTGTGCGGAGAAGTCTTCGGACATCTACCACATGGTGTGGGCCTGCCCCTCCAACCCTGCTATCCCCCCTCACCCCAACCCAACCCGGGAGGACTGGGAGGCGACCCTGCTCGGCTGCTCTGGCCTTCAGGCCCAACGGGCCTTGGTCGGCCGAGCCCGGGCGGCGGCCGATGCCACTGGGATCCCGAACTAGGGACCTCCACCTAGTATTTGTAAAGGCTGGCCCCCTCTGGGTCAGCTCATGCATAACCTCCTGTATTGTACCTGTACATAAATGTTTTCCACCACCACCTGCTGTGACGTCATGTTGTCACGTGGTGTCACGTGGTCACGCTAAAGGTCAATGGTAGCTCCACCGCCGCGCTCGACGGGCTGTAGTGTAGGTCTAGTAATATGCTTCGCATAATAGAGTTTGGGAGCCACAGAGTGGCCTCCGCTGCATGGTCGGCGTCCCTAGTCAGGGACACCGCATGACGAGGCCCCGTCTCTCGCCCGTTGTACCAGGGCCCTTTGGGACTCAAGCGCGGAGCAGTATAGGAGGGCAGTCTCCCATGCCTCTCTGGAAGGGGTAGGGGAAGAGGGGAGGTGGGGATTTTGAGTACATGCCCACACCATGTGGAAGATATCACAGGTCTGCCCACAGGGTGGGCATCGCCCATCCGTGTTAGGATCGTAATGCTTTATGATTGCAGGACAGAGTAGAGTACCTGTCTGCAGGCGCCTTAAAATTCGCTCCTCCGTCTTACTCAGCCCTTTTGGAGGGGCCGGGAAAAGGCGGTGGTTGTCGCTATAATGTGTTAATATTTCCCTGAATCGCAGCAACGGCTGGTTAGTCTCCGAGCCAGAAGAGCTGGGATGAGGAGCCCGGTGAGTAAGCGCTCGGGCAGCCGCGTCAGCGGCCTCATTACTTCGTAAGCCCTGGTGGCCAGGAGCACAAATGATTCGTTTGGGTGTTGGATCAGTGGCAGTCCGTCGTAGAATACAAGCAGCTAAGGGGGAGATCTCCCCTGCCAAGTAATGTTCACATGCTTTTCGGGAGCCCGTGATGATTATTCTCGAATTGCCGTGGGCGGCAGCAAGCGCTATCTCTAGTTGGTCGGCTCGCATTGAATTCGGGTCTCGAAAGGAGAGTCCATCAACGTGCATTTCCTGGTGAACGACAGCGGCCGAGTAAAATCCCGTGAGCGATGGCCCTGCTACGTCTACATAATATACACGGGGTCGGAAGCCGTGTTGTCTCTCAAGAGCCCGAGCCCGCGCTTGTCTTCTGTTTTCATGCATGTCGGTGTCCATGTTACGGGGGAGAGCGGGGAGACTCAGAGCATATGGCGCCATAGTACTGGGATACGCTCCGCCTCCTCTGGAGTGCAGTCGTGTTGGATGTGTAAGCGGTTTAGCAGGCGGCGCCCAGGAGCCGTCTGCATGAGCCGCGTGTATTGGTTCACGAGGTGGGCCTCCCGCAGTTCCTGGTAGGAGTTTAGCACCCCCAATGCCTTGAGTTTGGCATTAGAGGTAGCCACCGGGAGATCCAGGGCTCGCTTAGTTGCCTTGCGGATGATGGCGTCTATTCGCGCCTTGTCTTGCTTAGTAGTGCGGAGATATGGCACGGCGTAGAGGATCCGGCTGGTCACGAAGGCATAGACGAGCCGAAGCGCGTCCCTGCCCCGCAGACCACCCCGCTTGTTGGAAACGCGGCGGATCATGCGCCCTACTTGTTCGCCTACTCTTTTGAGTTTGGCTATAGTGGAGTCCGGTCTGTCTCTCTGGTGAATGAAAAGGCCCAGAATATGGAGCTCCTCCACCTCTCTAATAGGACCTCCTGACCGAGAGATTGTGGAGGAGGAGACGCGCGTGTAGTGAAAACGGTCCTGTCTCAGAAGGTTGCTTTAGAAACATGTACGGTGGTGTCTATTCCTTTCGGGTGTACACCAAGATTAGAGAGACAGGCATTTGTTTTCCTTAAAACCAATTTTCATTTCACTTTATTCTCCTTAAGGCCCTTACGGTGCGGTTCGCGTATCCACCGAGATATGATAGAGACAGGAGTCGTTTCCTTTCCTTAAAACCAATTTTCTTTTCATTTTTCATCCCTTACGGGGCGGTTCGGGTGTCCACCGAGATATGTGTGTTTCCTGGCGCACTGTTTGTCTTTTATTTTTTTTTTAATTCTGATATTTCGTTTCTTGCACTGAATTTTATTCTCGTTTCTGTTCTTATTTTAATTCCTTTTTTATTATGGAGTCGCCGGCCACCTGCCCTGCGCGTGACGTCGCTTGGTTTCGCGCATGCGCAGAAGTGGCAAATCTGGCCTCCGGCTCACGCGAAGCGCGGTGGTCACGAGCATAGCGAAGCTTCTCGCTTCAAAAAAGTTGGCAGTGGCTTAGCTCTGCTATGCCAGGATATACGTAGCGTGAGCAGTGACGTCACGTGGCTCTGTGCCGGCGGCAGCAGCGGCAGCGGCGGCGAGCGCGCGCGGCGAGGCGATGGCGAACACGCGCGGCGAGGTGCGCCAGCTGTGTGGAGTGACGTCACTCGCTCTTCGCGCATGCGCAGTATGGTCGAAGGAGGGAGCAAGCGAATCGGCGAGACTGTGGCCAATGTAGCTAATGCTACAAAATTTAGACAGTGCCACAACGGCGCCTGTCTGTCATTTCTTTCAATAACCCCATCATTCTTTCGGGCGTGGTTGAAAGCCGGAAGGCGGTTAATCTGCCCTTGCATTGATCATAAACAATAAATAGAAGCAATGTCGAACTAGAAGCTTGCTCGACTAAGGCTTGTAACCTCTGGGCTGCCTCTTGAAGAAATTATCAATCTTGCATTCCGAGTCGGAGTGCCGTCCGGCCCTTTTACGCTACGCGACCGCAAAGGGAGATTGCCCAATAGCACAGAATGGGATGACCAAAATACCACAGGCAAAAAGAAGCGTGCTATTCTTGAATAGCACAATTCTTTTCGCCTGTGGTACCCTTCCCTCGCTGGGCAGAAGTCGGGAAGCAACATGGCGTCGCTCGCCAACAAAGTCATGTCCGAACACTGTTGCTTGTAGCTGTTATTATCCGTGGCAGTACACTGATAAGTGTAATTCATGCAAAGACAGGGGTGGCCTCAACCATATAGTATAGGGATGCCCACAGGCTCCACCTGAAGGTCGTAATACTAGGTGGTGGTGGTGAAAACATTCATTAGCAAGGGACAGGTGGTTTATTTGGATCAGCCCGTAAGGAACCGATCCCACTAACCCCCACTCTCTCCCACTAACGCCCACTAACCGACTCCGCGCTCGACGAGGAATGCAAAAAAAAATTGCCGACTATTACATTGCTTGGTAATGCAAAATTTGAGCGCAGCTCATCAGCTGTTTCAGATTTTCGATAGATTCAGGCATGGAGTTTGAGCGGCATATATGTACAATTATACAACTTATTTCTCACACATAACCAACAACCACTAAATCTCAGACACAAGTAAACACACAACGTCTAATACAACTAGAGCTCCTAAAGGGCACCGACGTAATTGGCCAACTACGGGACACTTATATACCCACATCTCTTCAGTCGGCAGATGCACCCAATCTACCTCCACCTAACCCAGAACTTGATGCCGACATCACCTTAAACGAAGTCCGCCGAGCACTCTTTAGTATTCGCCGCTCTACGGCGCCGGGGCCGGATGGCATAACGTACAAGGCACTACTCAATCTGGACGATGTCTCCCTCCAGGAACTCACGGAGCTCTTTAATAACCACTGGCAAGCTGGGACGCTCCCATCAGCCTGGACCCATGCCAGCATGCGATTTATACCCAAACCGGGCAAAGCCCTCACTCTTCAAAATTTGCGCCCCATCTCCTTAACGAGCTCTGTCGGCAAACTCTTCGAGCATGTCATTCTCAATCGCCTGCAACCATTCCTAGAAACAACAGGCTTTCTCTCAAACGTTCAATTCGGCTTCCGCCCAAACATCTCGGCGCAAGACGTACTTCTCGCGCTTAAAGAGACCCTCTTTTGCACTAAGCGTCGTACTGCCTCTACGCGAGCCATACTGGCCCTGGATATCCATAAAGCTTTCGACACAATAAGCCATGACCATATCCTCACGATATTAGCCACCACGGGGTGTGGCACCCGCATATGGCAATATATTCGGGCCTTCCTTCAGGTACGCGCGGCAGACCTCCACCTTGGGGATATTGCCTCCCAGCATTTCCCCCTGCCTTACCGGGGAACCCCACAAGGGGCGGTTCTATCACCTTTACTCTTTAACATTGCCCTAGCGCCACTGGCAAAGGCCCTTGCTGCTGTCCCAGGGCTCCACACAGCCATATACGCAGATGATATAACCCTCTGGACAACGGGAGGATCCCTTGGAACAGCTAAGGATATCCTGCAATCTGCCACAGACATCAACACCAATCATTTAGCAAACACAGGCCTCCGTTGCTCTCCAAATAAATCGGAACTCCTGCAGCTGAAACCCCTCCCCAGTGACCCCCCGATTGAACTGCACATGTACGGGAATCCAGTGCCCATTGTGCCTCAGGTGAAGATTCTCGGCCTCCTAATTAACAACACACTAGATGCAACCGCCACCCTTCAGCTCTTGCAGAGACTGACCAAACAGGTCGCTGCACTTATCAGGCGGGTGGCAGCACGCAATCATGGGCGGTCTGAACGCGAGACCCTCAATATGACAAATCCACTAATCATTAGCCGCATTACATACCACCTTCCATACCACATACTCACTCAGCGGCAAAGACAACAGGCAGACATCCTAATACGCACGGCTGTCACCTCTGCCTTACGTCTTCCACGGACGGTTAGCACGAAACGTCTCCTGGCCACTGGTACCCACAATACAGTGATCAAATTAATAGAGGCTCAACGCACCAACCAATTAGTCCGCCTGAGTCGCACGGAAACAGGACAATGCCTACTGCGACAGCTACGTCTAAATCCACCAATTCCCACCCCAACAAGTCCTACACCTTACATGATTTCTCTGCGCACGCAGGATCACATATATCAGAAGCCCCTACCGCGCAATATGAGTGCTAGTCTCCATCAGGGTAGGCGGCAGGCACGAGCGAGCTATTACACGAAAACATACAGCAACCGCTCCGATATCCTTTATGTCGACGCGGCAAAAAATTCTAAACCTGGATATTTCACGGCAGTCGCAGCCTATGAAGACGGCAGAGTGGGGGCTGCCGCCACTATTCGAACTAATTCGCCTGCAGAGGCGGAAGGAGCCGCCATCGCACTTGCTCTGGCCCACTCCATCATTGACAAAAACATAACCCGAATTTGCACAGATTCACAGGCCGCGTACCGCCACTCCCTAAAGGGCGTGGCGACTCCGGCAACACACCGTATTCTTACCACGGCCACCTCTCTCGACCGAACGGTTACTCTGTCGTGGGTCCCTGGGCATGCCTCGATCCCCGGTAATGAGCGCGTTCATGCGCTGGCCCGAGAACTCTCCTCCCGGACCCCGGAGGATCAGGCACCCAACCCTGCGCAAGAAGCCCCTTCCGTCCTTTCTTCATATCACCCAATTACCACATTCTACAAATTCAGCCGCATGACACTGCCACCACCCCACAGTACCTTGTCGCCCTTATCCAGCGCCACATGGCGGCAATTACAGACAGGCTGCTTTATTTCACCCCACCGCCTCTCATGCTTTTATCCCACCTTTCCTCCTGATTGTAACACCTGTGGCGTGCCCAAATCCACACTTTTCCATTACCTTTGGGAATGTCTTTCCCCAAAGGCAGTACCCCCATCCCCAATCCCACTCATTCTTCCTGGGAGGCTGCCTTACGGACCGCTCAGCCGGCCAGAAATGGCTAGTGGATCGGGCTTTACGTGAAGCACTAGCCCGTGGACTCCTGGACCAGTAGGGGACCACCCTGGAAGATTTTTTTTTGTGCGTAATAAAGTGGTTTCCATCCATCCAAGGCAAAAGCCTTTAATGCCTCATCGTTGTCGACAGAAGGTTGCCAGCAGAAGCTTGTCAGCAGAAGTGTCGCGCTTTTAAGGCGGAAGCCTTTATTGCCTCATCCTTGTAAGCAGGAGTTGTCGGCAGAAATTTCACGCTTTTCAATTTGTCGAAATGGTCATGACGTCACAGTGTGCGAAATTCAAACGAGGCCAATGGTACTTTGGCTAGTAACCATGCTACCAATTAAAGGGATGGTATAGTGATGCTCTAAGTAAGTGGGACTGTTTCGTTAATTAGTTAGTTAACCAACAGCCTAATTAAGCTTTCTAGTGGGACCAGATAAATAAAAAAATGGCAGAGGCTTAGCTTGGTTAAGCCCGGTAAGTTGCGAAAGCAATAGCCCTGGCTGCGCCTGGTTTGGCTGGTCACGTAGAGCGAGCGCCTCCCACACGGCAGCGGCGCGTGGAGGATTCGCTGGGACGATCGCGACGAGCCGAGTTGGGGGGGGGGGGGGGGCGCTTTTCCACAGCTGGCATGACGTTACGTACAGGTATAGTGCCAGTATATTCTAGGCACTATAGTACAGGGGACGACCCTAGCGGCACCGGCGCGCAGCTGCGGCGTGGAGGATTCCCTGGGACGATCGCGACGAGCCGAATTGGGGCCCCGCTTTTCCACAGCTGGTATGAAGTCAGACATAGGTCACGCTAGAGGTCAATGATGGATTCTCCGGGACGACGGCCAAGAGCGGAAACCTGGAGCAGTGTTGCTTCCGCAATAAAATAAAACCGAGTCCATTTGGGGAATCGAGCGAGACGAGCATGCTAACCATCCGGCCATGCCAGCCTGATGGTTTGAAATGAACAAAGGCGCGTCTAGTGAATACGGTGTCTTCGTTCACTCCCATCTTCCTTCTTCCATTATGGCGAGGTTCAGGTGTCCTTTTCCTTTTCTCAAAAACCAGTTTACCGACGAGACGCGCCTCAGCAGTCGGGAAGAGCGGACGTCGACTCCGCCGAATTTAATGTTCCTTTCCCGAAGCATTTGCCGAAGCGCTACAACACCATCTGGCTACACTTCCAGAACAACGAGGAGGCCACCCACCTTTGTTCAGGTGGGACCATTTTCTCAAATCCTTCGAGAATTTGAAGACTAAGCGGATCGCGCGAGTAGCTAAGCCTAACAGGCCACGACTCACTGCCCGCCGCGGCTCCGCGGGCAAACTCTGCCGCACGCAAGTCAACCTTTGGAAGCCTCCTCCGCAGCCGCGTCTGGACAAGCAAGATGCAGTGATCATAATCAAACCTAAAGGAACGCTGGATCTCAGCAAATTCAGGGGAAGCAACGCGGTCGGAAACGCCTTGCACATTGCAGCTGTCGTCGACATGGGCTCAGCCGAGCTCAGCGTTTGGCCCATATGGGAACAGAACATCATCGTCGTCGGGGTGCGAGACGCCCAAATAATCAGAAAGATCCTGGCAATTCAAGAAATTCAGCTTGGGGACAAGGCACACGCAGTGTACTCCTACCTCCGCCCCTCCGACGACACTTGCAAAGGAGTATTACAAGTGGACCCGAGGGTTTCCGACGAAGACATCACGAAAGCGCACCTGGACGCTCCCTGGACGCACCAGTGGTGAGCGTGAGAAAATTAGGTTCCTCCAACGTGGCGGCCATCACGTTTGAAGGAAGAAAGGTTCCGTTTCTCGTCTTCTACTACGGTAAAGCGGTTCCTGTACGCCTATACAAGAAAACAACGCCAGCCTGCGCACTGTGCGGGAAACTTGGACACCGGGCGGATGTTTGCCCCTGCCCTTCGAAGTCAAGATGTCCGCAGTGCGGTCAGCAAGATGTTCCAGAATCCCACGACTGCCAAACCAAGTGCACGGTCTGCGAAGGTCCACATCCCATGGGGTCGAATCAATGCAAGTACAAGTACCGAACATCACAAACAACCAAGCCCAAGCCAGGACAAGTCAACCACCGGTCAAGATACAGGCTTCACAACCGGTCCGGCAGCAGAGGCCCATCGAGCAGCGGGGCCGACTGACCCAGCAGGTCCAGTCCTCCAGCAACAACTCAGCACCACCCGGCTCACGCTCTTCAAGCAATGGACCTGGGACTACCTATAATGTGTCGCACAATAACGGCAGTCGTCCATCCGGGAAGAGAGCAGGCCCCATAACAAGGAACAGAGCAACGGCAGCAAGGTGAGCTGGGCAGATGTAGCTGCCTTCTCCCCCGAAGCGTTGGCTTACAAACGTCTTAAAGCAGAGATTCAACAACTAAAATAAAAAATAGCACATTGAAACAGCAGTTAGGCATCGCAGTCAATCCAAACAACACATTACCTCCATCGACGCAACAGGCATGTCCGATGGAAGAAGATACGTCTCCACACCAGTTAGATGCTAGCACCCCCGAGAGGCAAGCAACTAGACCAGACGCACCCCACCAGGCACCAACTCCGCAGGCACTAAAGCAGCAATATACAGAGCACCCCCAAACCCAGGAACGCATCATTCGCTTGGAAAAAACAATTCAAGACCTCATTGAAAATAAATTACAAATTATGATCGAGACGACAATCAAAAGCATGCTCCAATTAGTTATTAAACCAATGATGGAAAACCTCGAACCCGTTCTATTAAGGATGCAAGCGCAGGAAATTAGAATTGAGCGTAAACTTCAGGAATTATCAGATGTTTCTCACAACAAGGGCACAAAGCTGCAGGGTAAAATTGGAACTCGTCGCCTGCTAAGCACTGAGCTAGATCTACGACCTGAGGGCGCACCACATGATGAGACCCACGTTTCTAGTGTTCAACATGGCTCCACAACGCAGACATAAACTTACCATCCTACAGTGGAACTGCAAAGGACTAAAAGGGAAGAGGGAAACATTACAACAATACATAGACTCTCATGCCCATACGCCACAAGTAATAGCCCTGCAAGAAGTGAATATGGAGGTTAAGATCAGAGGATACTCAACACATCAAACAAATCCCTCGACATGCATCTTGGTTCACAAATCATGCACGGCAACCACTGTGGACCTTAATCTAGACACCGACATTGAATATATCTTCATAAAGCTACTACCACAGCACAAAAACAGCATGGGCACCTACATACTCAATATATATAGTCGCCCCAAACAGCACCGCGTTGCCTTTGATGCGATCTTCCTTAAAGCACTAAGAGAGGCCCAAAAAGCTCCATTAGCTATAGTTGGCGACTTTAATGCTTCTAGCCCCCTGTGGGGCTACCCGAGGGAAGACGCGAAAGGCAGAAAACTAGCATCCACCATCGCTGACATGGCCCTGACCCTACTCACGGACCCGCAGCACCCGACGCGAGTCGGTACCAGCATAACACGGGATACTTCCCCCGACCTCACGCTCGACCGCAATGCCCGCAACTATGAGTGGCTCAATACGGGAGAAACGCTAGGCAGTGACCACTACGTGCTGCAGACTATCTTCGAAAGAAACAAGCACAGCAAACCACGAGGGCAAGCCAGAATTACAGACTGGGAGACATTTAGGAAGGACACCAAACTAACAACATCGGAACAAATAATCAGTTACGAAGATTGGGCGGCCTCCATTCTTGACCTCAAAGAAAAGTTCACAAAATCCCTCGCCACCACGGAGGTCCATCCAGCTGTTGACAACCACCTCCTACATCTTTGGGAAGCCAGACGGGGTCTTATAAAATGGTGGAAAAAACAAAGGCACAATCGGAAACTCAGAATGCGGATCGCCAAGCTCACTATTCAAGCGGAACAATACGCATTGGACCTCGCTCGCACGAATTGGCTAACAAAGTGCGAATCCCACAAAGGCCGCCTAGACACCAAGGCCACGTGGAACCTTCTGCGATGCCTGATTGACCCCCCGAAAGCGAAGAGTGAACAACACAGAAATTTGCATCTAGCCATACACAGCTTCCAAGGCAGAGATCAGGAGCTCGTGGATGAACTCACGCGTCGGTATATCTGCACCGCGAGAGACCCACAACCCTACAATAAGGAGTACCGAGGGCAACCGAACGAACACCTAGATAGAGACTTCACTTTGGAGGAAATCATTGCAGCACTAGCAGATATGCGCCGAGGCACAGCCCCGGGAGAAGACAAAATTACGGTCGGACTTCTAGCCAACCTCGGCACAGAGGCTCTGCAGCAACTCACGGATTACATAAACGAATGCTGGCGCACCGGCACCATTCCACAAGAATGAAAAACAGCCAATGTACACTTTATCCCGAAGCCCGGCAAGAAAATCAGCATCGAAAACGCGCGCCCCATATCCCTTACGTCGTGCGCAGGCAAACTCATGGAAAAGGCAGTCCACACCCGTCTCTCTAACCATCTTGAGGACAACGAGCTACTGCCACACACGATGTTTGGGTTCAGGGCACACCATGATGTGCTTCTGCAAATGAAACGCGAAGTCATCGATCCCGCACACACAACAGTTACCGAGCGCTTCTAACACTCGACCTCAAGGGGCGTTTGACAATGTCAAACACTCCACAATCCTCAACAACCTCCACAGCACGAACTGTGGCCAGCGAGTCTACTCGTACATCTTTCCATACGGACAGAACCGTCAACATCAGCACCGGCACAAAACACACAACGCAAGTGAAGATGGGCACGGGAGGGACTCCGCAAGGGGCAGTACTATCCCCACTTCTCTTCAATATTGCACTCCTAAATCTCGCACCTTTTCTCCATCAGGTACAGGGCATACGCCACGCCCTGTACGCTGATGATATAACCATCTGGACAACCACAGGAAGTATGGGAATGATTGAAGAACAACTACAAACAGCGGCGACAACAATTCAAAATTATGCACGGGCGTGTGGACTAACGTACTCACCCGAAAAATCCGAACTCATAGTCTTCCGTCAACGCAAGAATCAGGACACCATCAGCATCCGCGTAGACAACTCACCCATCAAGGAAGTTCAGACCCTCAAGATACTGGGTCTGTACATAAATAACAACGGCAACAACCTTCTCACCCTCCATAAACTACTGCTCGTGAGCGATCAAGTCGCCAGGATGATCGCCAGGATAACGACGCGCAAATCAGGGATGCGAGAAGACGATACTCTGCGACTGGTGCAGGCTTTAGTTGTAAGCCGCGTCGTCTACGTAGCGCCCTACCTCCGCCTCAAGAAGCGTGACATCAAAAAAAAAAAAAATGGCTGAAGCTTAGCTTAGGTTAAGCCTAGTCAGGTGCGAAGCATATTGTCGCCGAGTTGCATATCGAGCACGCCGCTTGGCTAGACGTTCTTCACGCTCTTCATCAGTCTCAGTAGCACGCCGCAACTTTTGCTTGTCATTCCAACGAGCAGCCCTGTCTCCAGGAGGCATCTCTATCCCGTGTACGCCTAGCAGAGGCAGGCGCACCCCCTTGTATACCGCCGCTCCAGCATCACGTGTTCACTACAGCGCACCTAGCGGCAGAAGCAGGAAACACATTGGTCGCGACGCTGGGCCCCCGTTTCTCATCTGCTGTGACGTCACGCACCACGTGGTCATCCTTGGTCACGACGCCTCGCGCGACGGCGCGAGTTGGGCCCCCGTTTTTCATCTGCTGTGACGTCACGCATCACGTGGTATGACATGGAGGTCACGAAAGGTCAATGGTAACGACACCGCCGCGCTCGAGGAGCTGGGTTGGGCTATTTTAGTATGCTTCGCATAAAACCTCGATATCATAATCAGAACAGCCTAGAAGAAGGCCCTGGGACTCCCTCTTGCGACATCGACGGACCGGCTCTTGCGACTGGGTGTGCACAACACGATAGATGAGCTGATAGAGGCACACCTCACGGCGCAGGTGGTACGGCTGTCCACAACTCGGACTGGCCGACAAGTCCTCACTGATTTAAACATCAATTGCCCCCGACAGCTAGACTCTAAAAACGACATTCCAGCCTCATGGAGAGGACAATGCAAGGCAGCTCCACTACCCAGGAATATTGCCGCGGATCTTTGTAGCGTTCGTTTCTAGTATTTGTTTGTTCATGCTTCAAGGCTGCCGACGCGCCGCTTTATCGCTTCGTTTGTGACGCAAGACGCGCCTAGATTTATCTCGATTGATCGCATGCGGACGGAGCCGGTTCTAGTTTGTTCCAGAAGGTTCTAGTAACTTCATAAGCTTTATCTCGAATGCTCGCTATCAGCTTTAAAAAGAGCACGGCCGACAGCGGCGGGCATTCTGTTCGACGACCGCCGAGCACGCTTGTAGCTACGCCGCCGCCGAGTGATTCAGTTCTTTGCGGGAAGTCAGCCCACATAAAGAGTTCCGTTTCGAAGACCCCCTCGTTGTTTTCCTGTTCGCCGGACTGCAGTCACCACTACGTGACATCTGGTGGAGGCTATGCCCCTCATGATGGAATCTTGTGCACAGCCAACGCCCGTGGTGCTTCGCCAGCCCCGTGAGCCACCGACTTACCGTGGAGAACCACACGAAGATGTGGAAGACTGGCGGGACTTGTACGACCGTGTGGCAGTGCTGAACGACTGGGACGACAGCGCTAAAAAAAACTTCGAAATGTTTATTTTGCATTGGACGGTCCTGCCAGAACGTGGTTTGAAAACCACGAATCTTCCCTCACGACCTGACCGACCTTCAAGAAGCATTTAGTGGGTACGTTCACTAGCGTCGTACGAAAGGAAAGAGCGGAGCTACTGCTGCAGTCACGAATTCAGCTTCCAAACGAGACCGTGACTGTGTATGTGGAAGAAATGAAACGCCTTTTCAGGCGCTCCAACCCTGATATGAGTGAGGAAAAGAAGCTCAACTTTCTGATGCGTGGCGTAAAGGAGGAACTGTTCACCGGTTTGATCCGAGATCCTCCAAATACCGTCGCCGAGTTTTTAGTTGAAGCTTCCACCATTGAAAAGGCCCTTGACGCCAGGACCCGTCACCACAACCGACCACTCCAAGTGCTGACGGCAAGCTTCCGAGTAGATACCCTTCCAAGCGGGGATAAGCTGCAAGATTTGATAGGTTAAATTGTTAGCGAAGAACTTCGTCGTATGCTGCCATCCCCAACGCAGCAGACTCAGGTAGCGTCGCTCACGGGCATCATACGTGAAGTGCAGCATGCACTTGGCTCCCCGTCACAGACGACTCCAATGGAAGTTGAAGCCATGAACTACGCCGCCGCACTACGCAGTCCTGCGCCCCGACGGGAACGACCAAGCCCTCTTCAACACTCACCAGCTCTACGAGAACGACGACCCTTGCTCCCGCATGCGATCAATCGAGATAAATCTAGGCGCGTCTTGCGTCACAAACGAAGCGAAAAAAGCAGCTCGTCGGCAGCCTTGAATCATGAACAAACAAATACTACAAACGAACGCTACAAAGATCCGCGGCAATATGCACCCCGATTTTCACCAGTCAAGACGACAAGCACGAGCTGAAGCTATGGAAAGGCACTACGGCGGGCGCGAGGGCGTGTTCTATGTCGATGCTGCGGGTCCCAAGCAGGGAATGACTGCCGTCGCGGTAGTGCACCAAAATAACACAATGGACGGACTAGTACTGGCTAGCCAGGACATACTGGCTGCGGAAGAAGTGGCGATTGCTTTAGCTGCAACACACACTAGATCGGAATACATTCTTCCAGACTCACAGACAGCGCATCGCAATCACCTCAGGGGCAGGATCGCACCACTAGCAGCTAAAATCCTGCAAGATAGCTACAGCCGTGGCTACTAACCCACACACAAACACTTAATATGGGTACCAGGTCACCAGGGCATCCCAGGGAACGAGAGCGCACATGCCTCAGCCCGAGCATTT